>NC_134398.1:87211427-87563048 GCF_050003625.1 Haematobia irritans
GGCAATTTTTCTCTGAAATGTAATTTGGCATTACTTGTCGCTGCTATTAACGGTGCCCATTGTAGAGCCGACCCCGGACCTCAAGATAGTGGATATATATATATATATATATATATATATATATATATATATATATATATATATATATATATATATATATATATATATATATATATATATATATATATATATATATATATATATATATATATATATATATATATATATATATATATATATATATATATATATATATATATATATATATATATATATATCTATATATCTATATATATATATATATATATATATATATATATATATATATATATATATATATATATATACATATATATACACTATTTTACTTGCATCCTACTCCCTAGGTCTCTCTCTTTGTAAACACATATATGTTTATAGGCTATTTCTAAGTTAATATATGTTTGCATTAAAGCATATTATATTTACAAACATTTTATGGCCCCAACATTATATGTTCTAACATATTAACATGTATGTACCAAACATGTTGTGTTTGTTTATGAACATTGTATGCTTGCACTTAAAAATATTGTGTTAAAAAATTTGAGTTCCAAACATATAATTTTTACTCCCAAACATATGAAAAACAGTCGTTTTCGTCCGCGTTTTGGCACCCGTGTTGCACTTATTCGTGGTTTACTGTAACAAGTTTTAAAAGCGATTAGCTTGTTTAATATTTGGGTGCATTGAGTTTCTCTACACTCTAGCTACCGAAAATTTCGCAAGAGGTGCATACCGGCCTTAAGTTATAAATTCTTATACACCGAGAAGAAATCACTAGTAGTAAAAAACCAAACCATTCTAACTGGTTTCTGTTTAAGATTTTTGTACTGAGAAAAGTTAATTTTATTATTTTACCCAGAAATTTAACTTAATGGGAATAAAATGGCTAAACTAAATTGATGGATTTTTTTCCTTTAGTGTCGAAGGCACATTTTTCTGTGTGTACTTAGTTTTTGTTGGGATTGGCGGAAAAATTCCAGAACTAAACTATCTGTTAAATATTTCCCATACAAGAAGAGGCATATTATCGGCACATTGTTTATCTGTTAAATATAAAGACTAATTCTTTACATTGAGTTTTTTTTTGTTTTTTATTTTTGGAACATTTTTCTTAGTTAAAGACATACAACCTTAACGGAGGGACGAAAATTTACATGATTCGTGTCCTAAATAAAATGAAAACATTTTGAAGAAAAATTACAAACTTTCATTTAATTAAACTTTCATATATAGTTAATTGTGCCTCCTAAAATTTGGCTACCATAACCTTTCATGTAAAGTCAATATTCTTTTTAAGTGTAGAAGAGCATTTTTGAATGTACATTAAAAGTAATAACTTGGCTTGAATTTTTTTGCTGAGTATGTTAAGATCACAATCCGACAAGTAAAATGATCTCTTCTAGCAAAGAAAACACCGTAAAGGCCGGTACTCTGTTTGTTGGTGCGAAAAAGGTTCCACTAAATCATTGTTTCGCGTTGAAAAATGATAGTGTTGACAATATATTTTAAGGGAAAAAAACAGCCATTTTGGGACTTTTTTGCGTTTATTTCGTCGAAATGTATTGACAACATCGCAGACTGTCACGAAATGATTACATATACATACGCAACTAGTGGCTCGATTTACACACACACGCATACAAAATAAATAATTTGAAAAAGAAGAAGCAGGCGAAGTTATTTTACAAATGTCTTTGGAATTAAAAAACTAATTTTACAGTGCTGCATTTTTGGAACATAGCAATTAATTCTTGTAATTCCATTCATTGTTACCTCGGTACTATACATGTTGGATGAAGTGCTAATGCTTGTTTTGGAACATCAATTGCTGTGCCTCCTTTTGTTTAAATTATGTTTTGTGTTTATTATCCCGATGCCCAGTACAAATGAAACGATTGTAAAATATAATTCACCAAATAAAGCTTTTATTTTGTTAACATTTGTGTTTAAATTTCATGTTATATATGTACATTATTTATATTCTACCATATAGTAGGGAGCGGCTAGATGTTGGTTGCTAGTTTATTATGGAAATACAACTCCATGTTATACTTTGTTTTATCAATCATCAGATTACATTTTTAAATAATAATCAGATCCACTTTTGTGTTATAAATTCACAAAAATCAGTTTAATAAATAAATTATTTCTTAATTCACATTGCAAATGGCGCCATGTTATGAAAATACTGACTACGCGAGTTACGTCAGTTTTTCAACTCGAAAAAAAAACAAAGTACCACAAATGGAAAAAAATTCGCTAGTTTTTCGCATGTTTTGGTTTTGTATGGAGTTTCAACGCGAAACCCGAACAGAGTACCGGCCTTAAGAAAGGAACCGAGTAAAGTGATTTGTTTCCTTAAAATAATGTTCTTTAACTTGGGCTTTGCGTGCTCAACACTACGGTCCATAAATAGAAATCCTTGATTGTATGGGTTACTTGTTTGCGTTGGTATGCAGTTCGATTCTCAGTCTGAACGAAAGGTAAAATTTGGAAAAGTTTATTAAATCGAATCATTCTTCTACATTGTGTGTATTACAGAAAAAAGTGCAGAAAAGTAAATAAGCCATACACTAATAGAAAAAGTTTCGTTATATTAATGAAATGTGTCGTTAAAAGTCAGCCAATGAAACAAATTCGTTAATACAACGAATATTTTCATTGTATTAATGAACATGTTTCGTTATATCAATGAACATTTTTCGTTGGCTGACTTTTAATGAAATTTTCTTTGTGTGTATAGGAGTGAGAAATATATTAGACAGAAAATTAAAAAAATTATAAAAATTCTTGTACGCCAAAAGCCGACTTTTCCAAATTTCCAATCCCTATCTCCGAGTAATGGAGGGTTGTTACAAAATTCAATATTTTTTTTTTTGATTGATTCTGAAACCTCGATGAATCCTTTTTCACACTAAGATAACACAACACCAAATTGGGAGTTTTTCAAAAATTGATACGATTAAATTGGCAATTACAAAAACACGATTATTTCTTATCCCCAAGAAATAAATGTTCGCACTCTGTGTACATTTCAATGCTATGAAATATTTGTTAAACGAATTTGTAGTGTCACTTACATTGGTTCAAGAATAGAAAATGGACAAACGTAGTTACTGGTTCCCAGCCGCCCCAAATGACCGCCCATGTCATTAGTTGCGATATCAAATTTCATTAGCGATGTAATGCCATTTGGTATTTTCACCAGAATATCCGCTCAGCTCCCTTCGAACGCTGATGCTACAACAGTCCATTAAATGCACAAATATTGTTGTTGGCATCGATATTGTTTGTTCCTTTCTGTGGGTGAATAAAAGGATACGTCTTCCGCACCCATACAAATGTTCCCACAGCAGTACTCAATTGTATGCTGCCCACACACACACACACACACGAACATGTATGGGCATGTAGTTATAATAACTATAAAAATATTATTTTTCAATCAATAAAATGTCAATTTGTTATTATGCCAACAGCAATGTGATGTTTCACTAGAATGTCTGCAACTGTTTACAGGACTCAAGCCACTGCAATCTACCGTAGCACCCACCCACACCACCGTGTCACCCTACCTCATACTAATCGAAAACGTTCATATCCATAAGATTTTGATCGAAATTGGGCGTATATGGGTGTCATTGTGAATGTGTGCTGGTGTGTGTGTACGTTTGTCCTTTCTCTCTCTCGATTGGCCAGTGCTGATATTTATGCTCACACAACCATAAAAATGTTCGGACATTTGAACGAGTATCAATTTGTTTGACTTTTTGGTTGAGTGCATAAAACAGTGATTGTTTGTTTAATAAAATGGATACAAATAGCAGAGCAGAGGGCAGGGGGTCCCCACACAACAACAGAACCGATAACAATGCCAATAATTGCGGTTGACATGGTCGCCCCACAGCCCCGTCACCTCAATACCACCTTGGGTTTACCTGGCCTTTAACTGGCGATGAAAGCCAAGAGCATTCAATAAATTAGCCCTTTAGGGCTCAAATTGAATGGACAATTGAAGCAGTTGAATGCTTCATCAGAATTTGCTATAAAGATATGAACCTTGCTTAGAGGAACAATTTGCTTGACCATAGGCCACAGAAAATACTAATGCAAGCTCGAAATTAAAGAGTAAAGTAGTGTTGCCAGGATTGTTAAACGAAAAAAGGCCAAGTTTGATTAACTAACGAAATGAACAGAGCAGAGTGAACATTTTTGGGAATTTTGGGGTCAAATTTGGAAATTTATCATTTTGGAAATTATACTCATGTGTAAGTTCTCTTGTGAGACCTACTTTGAAATTTTCTAAGTAGATTACAAAAAAAAACTAAAAATCGAACTTTTGCATAGGAGTCGTAGGAATTTGAATTTGTCAAAGGAAACAAATTTGGGATTTTTTGGAAAAAAAAGAAAAAAAAAGGAGAGATACGAAGAAAAAGTTCAGTCAAGACAAAAATTTATTTTAAATTTAAATAACTAAAATAAAAATGGAATCAAATTACAATAGCGAACAGAAGAGATTAGATCTGAGGCACGAAACAATCAATCTTATCCTAGTCCAAAGGAGGAAGAAGTTGCCAAAGGGAGTCGCTTTTCAAATTGTTCGTCTCTGATTTTATATCGGGCCAGTGAACCGGATAGCCGCTAAGTGAGGATTCGTTAAAATCTTTATGAATTATATAAAGACTGGCAGATAAAAGGAAATTAACTCATACATATCGAAAATCTAAGTTTAGATTTTGAAGGCTGTCCAAAATCTCCATATCAGACCAAGAAGGACCAAATAAATTAATAAATACTCAGGGGGATTATTAGTATGACCTAAAAAGGAGCCTTTAAAAATAAATAACCAAGTATTACACAAGATTCCATATATCGACCGTCTTGGCTACCACCTTTATCCATCGTTCAATTCATCGTTTTAAGCCACTATTAAATCACTTACAATTTTCATAGTTCTAAGATTCATTTTACATCACGCTAGTTAAACAAACGCTATATATATCCTTTAAATGAAAAATCCATCGTCATCAGGCCTGAGGACAACGTGGGATTATTTTGGTAAGTCTTTACAGATTTAATTAGTAATATATCGTTTGAGTTAACTAGCCTTTTCATTGCATTTATTCCAATACTCAACCCTTAATCTGTTTACACTATATTTTACATAATTTAACTCTATTAATCCTGTTCATTTACTTATTAATTCCATTTTACTCTAAATATTATATCATAGTCTTATTCGAGGAAATAACCAGTTATTTGTAAATACATATCTTAATTAAAATGATGAACTAGATTTTTTTGGCGACCGTGAAAGGAAAGGGGAACCTTAAACGACATAATGTAACATTATCGGAATTATACGAGGTTGAACCATCTGCCGTGAATATCATTCCATAACATTTTCCACCACACCCAGAAAAAAGTGACCCCTTCTTTAAGTTAAAATGAACTCATTGTGAAGAAAGTTGAACTTCGTATAGCGCCAAAGACATTTTTATTTGTTTGAACGATGTGATTTTCGTAGAAATTAGGAATAATGCATTCCATATATTAGTTAACATTTTCCTATATTTATATACCACTATACTACAGATTGAAGAAATTTAACTAATTTGAATTCATATATGGAATGATTTTATTGAAATTTTTTCATTCATTTCGACAAATCTTACACATTTGTGGTAAAACTTTTACTTCATAACTAGAACTGCTTACCTTCGTTTTTAAATGCAATTTTATTTATTTCTATAAGCAATTTTATCTTCAATAAAAGACATGTTTTATTAATATATTGAATATATTTATTAAGAATCAACAGCATCGAATCTCTTTGAAATATTAGTTTATTATTCCACTATTTCCAATTTCCGTGTGATATTATCAACTCTAAAACGCACTTTTTCTTCTTCTTGTACTTTTCACTTTTAATAAGTTGCTGCCTAACGATTTTGTCCTCCTTTTACAATTTCAATACCTACAAATATAAAAAATCATAAAACATTTTTGTTGCAAAAGGTTAGCGTCACTGAATATTACCTGATAACATGATACAATGATTATAAGGTAGCCTTATTCCGTCAGGTGACTTTGAACGGCTCATCATAATATCAAAAATGTTGTTGACAATTATGTTGTTGTAATTAACGTCTTAAATTTAAATTGTATTTGAAATTCGGAAAAACAAAATTCAACGAAAAATGCGAAAGTGTTGTCTGTTGGCCAATTTTTTGCTAGACTCTGACAATGGCCACGCCAGTTTGCATACAATTCAACAATCCAAATGGCATCACCTTGATCCACAAGCCGATCAAAATTGGAAGGAGTTAGTTCAACAACAGCGTTACTGGGCGAGTACATGTCCCAAACTGTGGGCATAACTGGATACAGAAATTCCAAAATTATTGCACGCGAGTTACATATGCAAACCCCCAGACCTACATAAAAAATGAGTTACCTGATAAAATTGATGAATTGCTTAAAGAAATTCAAAAGCCAGACAGTAACCCAATACCGTATCCGGTATTGGGCAAAC
Source organism: Haematobia irritans (assembly GCF_050003625.1). NCBI lineage: Eukaryota > Metazoa > Arthropoda > Insecta > Diptera > Muscidae > Haematobia > Haematobia irritans. The sequence goes on from NC_134398.1 coordinate 87,218,008, forward strand.
CATAATATTTCCATTTAATTCAAATAATAAGCAGAATTTATATTTAAGTCAAACGTTAGCATAGTAAGCAAAATTGTAAAATTAAGAAGTAAGCTCATTTAATGAAAACAAATAAAGAATGAGTCTGATCTGGGCATTTGATCGAAACACAACGTATACCTTTATTTAATTTTTTTTTAAAAAACCCCGGAACTCGGTAAAACACAAAATTGGCGCAGTCGGTAGGATCCTTAATAAAACGTATTTAAGGATCCAGTGATACGAATCGGGTTAATAAAAAAATAAATAAATTGTGAAAAAAATATATATAAAACTTTTTACAGTGAACTCTAAAAAATAATTAAAGTGGACACCACTCAAAAAGAAGTGCAGTGAACATTTATAATTAAGAGAACACTAAAAAGAAAATAAAGAAAGAAAGCTTTTTACAGTGAACTCTACTAAATAATTAAAGTGAACACCACTCGAAAAAGAAGTGCAGTGAACATTTATAATTAAAGAGAACGCTAAAAAGAAAATAAAATTGGTGAAGTGAAAACTTAAGAATATCAACTGAAGCCACAGAAGAAAAAGATCTCTGTGCAGTACCACCAAAGAAACTAAAGTCACAGAAAACAAATTTTCTGTGCAGTGAACACTAAATTGTTAGAAAACAAACAAAATTTTCACAAAAATAAAAGGCAACGAGCTTTCGATCAAAACAGGATGACCGAAGGACAGACTCAATTACCACCAGTAGAGCTAGTGGAGGAGCTAGCCAGGAAGGATCAACAACTGGAGCAAATGCGACAGGCATATCTAGAACTTCGTAACAACGTAGATGGAGGCCAAAGGGAAAGCATCCTAAAAATGATAAATAGCCTTCCCACATTTACCGGAGTTGGAGAAATCACCATAAATTCATTCTTTAGCAACATAGAGTACTTGCTGTCAACAATCACCAACCATGAAACTAGAAAAGAGGCAGTCAGGACTATATTCTACAGAGTTATTCAAGGACCAGCAAAAAATGTAATAATCAACATCTCCGAACCGGATAACTGGTTGCTGATCAAGGAAACCCTGAAGCTGAGGTACCGACCAGATGTAGAGCCCCATCAACTTTACAAAAAAGTAGCAAATCTTAAAGTAAATACGGTGAGTGAACTCATGATTGAAATTCAAGACATTAAATATAAGGCGGACGAACTGACTGTATACTATGCGGACGACCACTATCTTGACCTATCAAATATGGACAGTATATTAGTAAACACAATAAAAGAAATGACGCAGGGAATATTGTTGGATAAAATTTACAATGAAGTTAATTTGAATAATATATTGAAAATCATGACAAGTAGGCGATTTGAAGACAGTTGTATTAGGACAGAATATAGGAAATTTAAAACAAAAGAAAATAGATTAGAATTTGCAGGGAATAGAAAAAATCAATTTCATGAAGATTATAGAAACAGAAACCAGTATCAACGGTATAACAATGAATCAGGACAATATAGGCAAAATAATTATCGCGAATATAATAATAATAACCATGGCCAAAATTACTACAAAGGAAATAAAAATAATAATTGGTATAACAACTATAGGGATAATAATAATTATAAAGGAAATTTATACAATCATAGGCCCAATAATTCTGGAAATTTCCATAGACCAATGACAGGAAACCCTGGGCAGAATTCTGGCCAATATCGCCAGAATGCGTTCAGGCAAGGTCAGGTTGAACCAATGGAAGTTGATAATATTCAGAGTAGTAGAAGTAATTTCCAACAGGCAGGACACCCTGACCCGCAGACTGGCCAAAATCGCTTAGTCTCAGTCAGGCAAAGCCAGGAAAGAACTTTTCAAAATAATGAAGGAAGGGAAATAAATAATTGCGTTTTTTTTACGAAACCACATCGGAGTGGTTGCCTAAAATAATTATGATAATTGACGGTAAAAAATATAATGCTCTTATAGATACCGGAGCAAGCTTTAGTCTAATAAATAATGAAGTTAATAATTTTCCTAAAACAAAACTAAGAAATCCAATAATATTTAGTACAATTACAAATGAAGATTCAATAAAATACGAAGTCATTACAAAAGCACCACAAGAATTTAATTTGCCAAACAATGCCAGAGTGAGATGGAAATCAGCTCCACTCATTGGACGAAATTATGATTTCATCATCGGAATGGATATATTAAAATTTTTGAACGCGAAAATAAATATTGAAGAAAGAAAAATTATTTTAAATGACAATGAAATTCAATTTATGAATAAACCTTTTAATTTTGAGCAAATTTATACGCTAGAGGGATCAGATTTAGAAAGATTAAAGCTAGATCATCTAAACGAGGAAGAATACAAGGAAATCTCACTTTAAATAAAACAATTCAAAAATCTACTCTATAAAGAAGGTGACCAATTAACAAATACTACTGAAATTCAACATGAAATTAAAACAACAACACAACAACAAATTAATTCAAAATTATACAGATATCCGCCTCAACATGAAATGGAAGTAAGAAAACAAATACAAGAAATGGAAGAACAAGGGATTATTCAAAAAAGCTATTCTAGATACTCAAGCCCATTAATTGTAGTGCCGAAGAAAATAGATAATTCTGGACAAAAGAAATTCCGGTTGGTAGTAGACTATAGAAAATTAAACGAAGTTACAATCGATGACAAATATCCTCTCCCGAATATTGATTCAATCCTGGATAAATTAGGACGAGCTCAGTATTTTACAACATTAGATTTAGCAAAAGGTTATCACCAAATTTTAGTAAAACAGGAAGATAGAGAAAAAACTGCGTTTGTAACACCTCATGGTTTATATGAATTCGTAAGAATGCCGTTTGGATTAAAGAATGCGCCCGCAACATTTCAACGGCTCATGAACGAAATTTTGAGGGATTTTATAAATAAAACATGCGTAGTTTATTTAGACGATATTCTTATTTTTAGCACCACATTGCAAGAACATGTAAAAGCTATTAGAAATATATTCAAGGTTTTAGAAAGTAAAAATTTAAAAATCCAAATTGACAAATGTAATTTTATGCGGAAAGAAACGGAATTTTTAGGACACATTTTAACGAAAGACGGAATGAAACCAAATCCCAACAAAATTAAAGTTATTCAAAATTTAGAGTTACCAAAAACAGAGAAACAGATAAAAAGCTTCTTAGGACTAACAGGTTATTATCGTAAATTTGTAAAAAATTATGCTAAAGTAGCACAACCAATCACTAAATATTTGAAAAAAGGTGTTAAAATTAATCTAAAAGACCCCACTTATATAGAAGCGTTTGAAAAATTAAAAATATTAATAAGCTCACATCCAATTTTACGTTATCCGAATTATGATAAACAATTTACAGTCACAACTGACGCATCAAATTACGCTATAGGTGCCGTATTATCTCAGGAAGGACATCCTGTATGTTTTGCTTCGAGAACGTTAAATAATCACGAAAGAAATTATTCGGCAACAGATAAAGAATTTTTGGCAATTTTATGGAGTGTAAATTATTTCAGACCTTATGTTTATGGAAGAAAATTCAAAATTCTAACAGACCACCAGCCAATTAAATTTTTGCATTCGAAATATAAAGGAAAAGATATGTCACCTAGACATCAAAGATGGTTACTAAAATTAGGGGAATATCAATTTGACATAGAATATTTGAAAGGCAAAGAAAATAGGGTAGCAGATTTTCTAAGCAGGATACAAAACAACGACGATAACAATGTGGAAGAAATAGACAGTGACAATAGCGATATATTAAATCTTGCAGTTAATAACATAGAAGACAATGAATCCTTACAAACAGTACACTCAGCGGAAGAAAATTTAAATGATCATTTTCCAATTAAAGAAGAAATAGTTAATAAATATAAAACACAAATAATTTTAACAAATAATAAAGTCGAAGAATTTAAAACAGTACATGGAAAAAGAATAATATTTATAGCCGAATGTGATTTCCAAGAAATGGGAGACATATTCAGAAGGTATATTATAAAAGGAAAAATTGGCATTTATTCGGAAATTTCGGAACATAGTTATAACATAGTCCAAGAAAAACTTATTGCAATGTTTTCAAATGATACGCAAATTGAATTTATAAAGTGTACAATGAGGGCACAGGACATTGAAACAGAAGTCGAAGCCGTTAAACAAATTTCGTTGTATCACGTAAGAGAAAGCATGCATTCAGGTATATTAGAAACGTATAATCAAATAAAAAATAAAATATATTATCCAAAATTACTGGAATTGATTCAAATCGTAATTAATCAATGTGAAATTTGTCAAGAATCTAAATATGATAGAAGGCCTATTAAACCAAAATTTAATTTTACAGAAACTCCCTCTAGGAAAAATGAAATTATACATATAGACACATATGTCATGAAAGGACACCATTTCTTAACAATTATTGACAAATTTTCGAAATTTGGTGCAGCTTATCCGTTAAATGACAGAAATCATGTCACAATTATAGAACAGTTAGAAGATCATTTTACTAAATTAGGAATACCAAATAAAATAGTAGCAGATAACGAATTTAAAGCTGCAAGGATAAAAGAATTTTTGGATGCTCAAAACATTGAATTACATTTGACTAAAACAAATAGCCATACAGGTAACGGAGACATTGAAAGATTCCATAATACAATTGCGGAAAAATTTAGGATTTTATATAAAACTGAAAAAGGTTTACCAATCAGACAATTAATCCAGAAAGCTATTAGAAATTACAATGAAAGATTTCACTCCACAATCAAATATACTCCAAATGAAGTGCATAACAATAAAGTGGACCCGGCAATATTAAAAAATAATATAGAGACAACAAAATATAAAATCATAAGCAAATTAAATAAAAACAGAGAGGATTATGAAGAAACCAGATCTGAAGGTTTTATTAAAAATTACAAAGCAGTTAGGCATAAAGAACAGCCAAAATTTAGAAAAGGGAAATTACAAAATATTCACCCTATTAATATTAAAAAACCTTTAAAATTTTCAGATATTAATAATGATACTAATGATGATAATGACTCGACAGACTGAAACAGCAATGACATTGACAGAATTAGTGGACCAAACAGGATTTATTGACTTGGAATTGAAAAATCAGGATATAGTTTTGGACAGTGACATAGTACTACACATAATTGACGTTAAAGAAATAGAAAATATCATTAATGAAATGACAGACGATATTATATTAATGAAGGCTAGTAACAAAGACGTATTACAATCAGAATTATTAGAAGCTAGTAATAAACTAATGACGCTTATACCTAGACAAATTAGACAAAAACGAGGACTAATAAATGCTATAGGAACATTATCAAAATGGACATTTGGTACAATGGACGATTACGACAGACAGACTATACAAAAACATTTTCTACAGACGGACGACACAGTAAATAAACAAATATCTATAAATAATCATTTTAATATAGCTATAGAACAAATTAAAAATATTGTAAAAAATGATCGAATGGAAATTGAAAAAAATTTTAATGCAATAAATAAATTTGAAAATCAAGAATATCAAGAGCATATGTATTTACAACAAATTACAAAAATTCAATTGATAAAAAGTAAAATAGAACAAATACAAGATAATGTAGTTTCTGTTAAATACGGATTAATACACCCAAATATTTTAACAAATAATGAAATAACCAAATACAATATTGATTTTAATAAATTAAAATATTTACAACTCGGTATAGCAACTTTTCATAATACTTATTTAATTTTGGGTATAAAAATTCCAAAAATATTTATACAAGCTAAAATAAGAAAAATTATACCATTACCAAATAAAGAACAAAAAGAAATAGATGCTCAAATAGAAGAAGTTTTTACATATAAAAATAAAACTATGAGATTTGAAGAAAATAAACATTTTAGACAATTAAAACCGAGCACTCACTGTATAATAACACAAAATTGTAAACTTGTTACAAATAAAGACTTGGAAATTATACTTTTAGATGAAAAAACAATAATGGTTAAAAATTCAGTAAATTTATTTGTAAACAATACATGTAATAAAAATAATACTATTTTAAGTGGAAATTATATCATTCAATTTAATAATTGTTCAATAAAAATAAATGATTATTATTATTCAAACTTAATTGAAAATGTACAAGGAAATATTATGAGTTTGCGATACGATGATATACAAAATTTTACAGAAAAATTAACATTTGAACAAATAAACGAAGAAAATAAAATTAATTTTCAAAATAATATAACAAAAAATATAATAAAATCATATACACATGTAATATTTTTCTCATAGTTATAATTGTCTTAATAATCATTTTGTGGAAAACAAAATTTAATAAAATTAAAATTAACTTGAATAATAGAATTCAGGAGAATTCTGGTCTAAAGGGGAGGGTAGTTACATATGCAAACCCCCAGACCTACATAAAAAATGAGTTACCTGATAAAATTGATGAATTGCTTAAAGAAATTCAAAAGCCAGACAGTAACCCAATACCGTATCCGGTATTGGGCAAACCATAATATTTCCATTTAATTCAAATAATAAGCAGAATTTATATTTAAGTCAAACGTTAGCATAGTAAGCAAAATTGTAAAATTAAGAAGTAAGCTCATTTAATGAAAACAAATAAAGAATGAGTCTGATCTGGGCATTTGATCGAAACACAACGTATACCTTTATTTAATTTTTTTTTAAAAAACCCCGGAACTCGGTAAAACACAAAATTCGCGTTTGAATATTTTCACTCACAATGTATTTCCATACCAAACAAAAAAAACATTTCTCATGAGCAACACAAAATCAAAACAAACATTTTTGTATTTGTTTATTTACTTTTTACCGACATTTAGTTTGACGTTATGATGAGCTGCTTTTATGTTTTTGTTGTTATTTTTGTTCTACAGAGGCTACCTTACAATCATTGTATCATGCCTGATAATTGAAGATTCCAAAATGAAGACAAATGAAAGGGTTGTTATTCTGCTGGTGTTTTCTTTCTTTATACACTATCACGAACATTGATAGATTTATTTAAAAAAACGAAAATTTTTCTCACTAATTTAAAATAACAAATATTTCATATATTTTATTTGTTATTTATTATATTATTTTACCATATTATTTTTTAACAATCTCTCCGTATACCAAAACAACGCGATTCCAACTAAAAAAACAACCGACGCGCAAATATATCGATTACACCCACGCGCAAACACATCGATTACGATGACAGGTATCGATTACAGGTAGACAATAGAAATTTAGGAAAATTTCCTATATTCTAACAAGTGTGTTTCCTTAAGTTTTGAAAGGATTGCATACTTCTTAGTACGAATGAACTAAAATATTTTTCTATGCCAAGTGTTGTTCGTATGTATGAAAAACTTTCTATTATAAAGGAAGTCGCAATTATCATTTTATAAGAAATTTTATTAATTTTGAGGAAACTTGGTTTTAGTTCGGTTTTTGTTTATTTTTACGAATGCTTTGTTATCGGTGAATAAAATTTTCTTTTTCAGTAGTAAATTCTTATACCCAGCGAAGAAAATAGTATGAGTAAAATTCCATGCCTTATTCTAGTTAATGAACTATTCCTAACTGCTTACAGTTTAGGATTTTTTTACTGAAACGAGTAAATTTTATTATTTTTCACAAAAATTTACCTTAATGGAAATAAAATGGATAAACTATATTGATGAAAATTTTTTCCTTTAGTTTCGAAGGCACTTTTTTCTGAGTGCATATATTGACACTCAAAAAATCGCATATAATCGACACTCTACATACATATCTCACACATACATAAAGAGCTACCTTTCTACACTTTTACTTTATGACAATGAGCCCGAAACAATCTCTAATGGCAAAGAACTGCCCCAAGACTGAGCACGGCCGGGGCCATAAGGTAGCCAAGGCCAACTAGAGGTATAATCGCAGGAGGGATCATTACACATGATAGAAAGAATCATGTACACGAACGTGAACGATCATAAAAGTACTCACGCTCATGAAACTACACTCACATTTTTTTCGGATCAAAGTTTTTGGCCAAGTTCGTTCTAAATAAGTTTGATACATATTTAATTTTGCTAACTTAATAAATTTGGCCAATTTCAAAAAGTAATTGATTTTATTTATTTATTTGTAAAGTCTAAAACCTTAAGAAACTAAATTCTTATAATGTTGGTGTTAGTGGTTCAACACAATTTAACTTGTAGTATATAATTTTGTTTTGCATTTACAAATTATTTACTTTACTAGATAACATAATATTTAAATTTGTATAATATGTTTTTTTCAATTTCGTATGGCAAAAGTTTAAACTTATTGTAATTTTGTAAAGATGTTTTAATACAGATATTCCATTTATTTTAAATGATTGCAAAGTTGTCTTTTAAAATGCAGGATATTGCTTATTAACTGTAAGTCTGGTGGGAGATTGTTCCAAAGACGAATTGTTGGTATATAAACAAATTTTTCTGACTTAGAACTTTTAAACCGTTTCTGTATAATTTTTATACCCTCCACCATAGGATGGGGGGTATATTAACTTTGTCATTCCGTTTGTAACACATCGAAATATTGATCTAAGACCCCATAAAGCATATATATTCTGGGTCGTGGAGAAATTCTGAGTCGATCTGAGCATGTCCGTCCGTCCGTCTGTTGAAATCACGCTAACTTCCGAACGAAACAAGCTATCGACTTGAAACTTGGCACAAGTAGTTGTTATTGATGTAGGTCGGATGGTATTGCAAATGGGGCATATCGCTCCACTTTTACGTATAGACCCCATATAAACGGACCCCCAAATTTGGCTTGCGAGGCCTCTAAGAGAAGCAAATATCATCCGATCCGAAATTTGGTACATGGTGTTAGTATATGCACCCTTACAAAAAATCGCTTCTGTAACATATACTCCCAAACATATTTTGCTTCAAGCATATACATTTTTGGGTATTGCCGAAACATTTATATGTTTGATCTCTTCCAATATATAATATGTTTGAAAGCATATTGTTCTAAACAATATATGTTTGGGTAGTCTAAGTTCCAAACATTTTGTATTTTTGCATCCAAATTCAATACTGTTGTCTTCCAAAAAACAATATGTTATTATGTGAACATATAATATGTTTGGAAGCATTTTGCACCCAAAAATATTATATGCTTAAAAAACATTCTCCCAAACAATATTGTGCTCAAAATTTTATTTATTTATTTATATATTTACAATCATAATGAATTATGAAAATAAACAGGTAATATAGGTGCTAACAACATAGGTTTTCGACCTGAATGCTCAAAATTTTGTTTCTGCCCAATTGTATATTCCCCCACATCTTTCTCACTTCCACGAGATTTTTTAGTTCTTAGCACCTTTTTCTGTAATACAAACATTGTAGAAGAAATTATTCAATTTTATGATTTTTTTTATTTTAATTTTACCTTTTGCCGGACGGGGATTCGAACAGCGGACCACACAGTTTGTATGGATCAAAGAAGTAGCAGATCAATTGCCCAAGGAAAAATAAAATGTTAATTTTGTAATAACAAGCAACAACCACCAACTTAATTCAATATCGCTCGCTGTTAAATAGCGCTCCAAGCTACTAAACACATATATGTTTATAGGCTATTTCTAAATTAATATATGTTTGCATCTAAGCATATTATATTTACAAACATTTTATGTCCCAAACATAATATGTTCTAACATATTAACATATATGTCCCAAACATGTTATGCTAGTTTATGAACATTATATGCTTGCACTCAAAAATATTGTGTTTAAAAATTTGTGTTCCAAACATATAATGTTTATAGCCAAACATATGAAAAACAGTCTTTTTCATTCGTGTGGTCTCTAACAACCATGCAAAAATTGGTCCACATCGGTCCATAATTATATATAGCCCCATATAAACCGATCCCCTGATTTGGCTTGCAGAGCCTCTAAGAGAAACAAATTTCATCCGATCCGGCTGATGTTAATATATGGCCTCAAACACCCATGCAAAAATTGGTCGATATCGGTCCATAATTATATATAGGCACCATATAAACCGATCCCCAGATTTGACCTCCGGAGCATCTTGAAAGAGCAAAATTCTTCCCATTCGGTTGAAATTTGGTACGTGATGTTAGTATATGGTATCCAACAACCATGTAGGAATTGGTTCCTATCAGTCCATAATTATATATAGCTCCCATATAAACCGATCGCCAGATTTGACCTCCGGTGCCTTGTGGAGAAGCAAAATTCATCCAATCTGGTAGAAATTTGGTACGTGGTGGTAGTATATGATATTTAACAACCATGCCAAAAGTGGTCCATATCAGTCCATAATCATTTATAGCCCCCATATAAACCGATCCCGAGATTTGGTTTTGGAGCCTCTTGGAGGAGCACATTTCATCTGAGTGAGTTGAAATTTGTGGATGACAGTCTTTCGTAGAAGTTTCTACGCAATCCATGGTGGAGGGTACATAAGATTCGGCCTGGCCGAACTTACGGCCGTATATACTTGTTTCTTTTAACTTTTATTATCTAATTTTTAACAATTGAAAAACTTTTCCGCTTCCACCGGGAGTTGAATCTGGGTCTGTTGGCACCATAACAGAACGCCTTAGCACACTCAGCCACAAACGCCATTGAACATGATGCATCAAAAAATCTATTCAAATGCTTGTGACATGAATCTAATATGACACCACCGCATGACGTTCTAGCTACTTCCTGAGAATTTCTTTATTAATATGAATGAAAAAATAAAGAACGCTGGTTGAAATCTCACTAACAGAGATTTTTTATTAAATATTTTTCAAAAAAGTTATTTTTTTATGTTATACATCGTTTTTATTTTGTTTTTTTTTTTTTCAGCATATATTTTGTATAAATATTTTTATACCCTCCACCATAGGATGGGGAGTATATTGCTTTGTCACTCCGTTTGTAACACATCGAAATGTTGGTCTAAAACCCCATAAAGTATATATATTCTGAGTCGTGATGAAATTCTGAGTCGATCTAGCTATGTCCGTCCGTATGTACGGCTGTCCGTCCGTCTGTGGAAATCACGCTAACTTCCGAAGGGAACAAACTATCGACTTGAAACTTGGCACGAGTAGTTGCTATTGATGTAGATCGTATGGTATTGCAAATAGGCCATATCGGGCCACGTTTATGTATAGCCCCCATATATAGATTTCATCCGATCCGGTTAAAATTTGATACGTGGTGTTAGTACAGTAATCCCTCGATTTACATCGTGATTGGTTCCGGAATTTGACGACGTTAAGCGAAACGACGTAAACCGAATTAAAAATTGCTCATACATCCAGGAAAAAGTGCCCTCGAAACTAAAGGAAAACATGGTCTTCAATTTAGTTTAGCCATTTTATTTCCATTAAGGTAAATTTTTGTGTGAAATAATAAAATTCTTGTTTCACTAAAAAAATCCTAAACTGAAAGCAGTTTGGAATAGTTCATTATCTAGAGTGAGGCATGGAATTTTACTAATACTGCTTTCTTCGCTGGGTATAAGAATTTTCTACTGAAAAAGAAAATTTTATTCACTGATAACAAAGCATTCGTAAAAATAAACAAACACCGAACTAAAACCAAGTTTCCTCAAATTTAGTAAAATTTCTTACAAAATGATAATTCTGACTTCCTTTATTATAGAAAACTTATCATACATACGAATAACACTTGGCATAGAAAAATATTTTAGTTCATTCGTACTAAGAAGTATTCAATCCTTTTAAAACTTAAGGAAACACACTTGTAAGAATATAAGAAGATTTCCTATATTTTTTGCGCGTGGGAGGTTTTTTAGTTGGAATCGTGTGGTTATGATATACGGAGAGATTGTCAAAAATAATTTAGTAAAATAATATAATAAATAACAAATAAAATGTATAAAATACTTGTTATTTTAAATTTTATATATATATATATATATATATATATATATATATATATATATATATATATATATATATATATATATATATATATATATATATATATATATATATATATATATATATATATATATATATATATATATATATATATATATATATACTTTTCTTTAATAATTCATTTTAAAGAAAATAAACTTTTTCAATAGTTTTAGCTGCAAACCTCGAACTTAATGCCCACTCTTATATTTGAAGGTGTCCGTCAACTCCTCTTAGAAAAAGAGGAAATAAACATTGTTTTTATACATTTTACTGTTTAATTTTTCATTATTTCCTCCTTTTTATACCCTCCACCATAGGATGGGGGTATATTAACTTTGTCATTCCGTTTGTAACACATCGAAATATTGCTCTAAGACCCCATAAAGTATATATATTCTGGGTCGTGGTGAAATTCTGAGTCGATCTGAGCATGTCTGTCCGTCCGTCCGTCTGTTGAAATCACGCTAACTTCCGAACGAAACAAGCTATCGACTTGAAACTTGGCACAAGTAGTTGTTATTGATGTAGGTCAGATGGTATTGCAAATGGGCCATATCGGTCCACTTTTACGTATAGCCCCCGTATAAACGGACCCCCAAATTTGGCTTGCAGACCCTCTAACAGAAGCAAATTTCATCCGATCCGGCTGAAATTTGGTACATGGTGTTAGTATATGGTCTCTAACAACCATGCAAAAATTGGTCCACATCGGTCCATCATTATATATAGCCCCCATATAAACCGATCCCCAGATTTGGCTTTCGGAGCCTCTAAGAGAAGCAAATTTCATCCGATCCGGCTGAAATTTGGTATATTGTGTTAGTATATGGTCTTTAACAACCATGCAAAAATTGGTCCAAATCGGTCTATAATTATATATAGCCCCCATATAAACCGATCCCCAGATTTGGCTTGTGGAGCTTCTAAGAGAAGAAAATTTCATTCGATCCGGCTGTAATTGTGTACATGGTGTTAGTATATGGTCTCTAACAACTATACAAAAATTAGTCTACATCGGTCAATAATTATATATAGCCCCCATATAAACCGATCCCCCGATTTGGCTTGCGGAGCCTCTAAGAGAAGCAAATTTCATCCGATCCGGCTAAAATTTGGTACATGATGTTAGTATATTGCCTCAAACACCCATACAAAAATTGGTCTACATCGGTCCATAATTATACATAGCCTCCATATAAACCGATCCCCAGATTTGACCTCCGGAGCCCTTGGAAGACCAAAATTCATCCGATTCGGTTGAAATTTGGTACTTGATGTTAGTATATGGTATCCAACAACAATGCATGAATTGATTCATATCAGTCCATAATTATATATACCCCCCATATAAACCGATCCCCAAATTTGACCTCCGGTGCCTTTTGGAGAAGCACCATTCATCCGATCTGATTGAAATTTGGTACGCGGTTTTACTATATGATATTTAACAACCATGCCAAAAGTTGTCCATATCAGTCCATAATCATAAACCGATCCCGAGATTTGGTTTTGGAGCCTCTTGGAGGAGCAAATTTCATCCGAGTCAGTTGAAATTTGGTACATTGTGCTAGTATATGGCCGATAACAACCATGCCTAACTAGGTCCATATCGGTCTATAGTTACAGTATGTCAAGAAAGTCTTTTGACATTGCCAAATATTTCAAATTCCAGAAATTATTGAAATATTAAATATTTTATTTTTTTGCAGCAATGCTGTGTACGTATGTATACTTTGCAAAATACATAATAAAATATTTTTTTAATTTCATTCTATTTAATTTTGAAACAAAACATAATTTTTAACCTATTGTCAAAACACTTTCTTGACATACTGTATATATAGCCCTCAGATAAATCGATCCCCAATCATACAAAAATTGGTCCATATCAACTTCATAATTGTATATAGCTCCCATATAAGCGACTCCCATATTTCAATTCTGGCTCCCTACGTACTGTGCAAAAGTCCATATCGATTCGTAATTATTTGTAGACTTACATACATTTTTGTCTAATGTATACCACGTGTGGACTAAATCACAATTTAGAAAACGATTTAAGATACCACAACCCAAGTAATTCGATTGTGTATAACAGTCTTTCGTAGAAGTTTCTACGCAATCCATGGTGGAGGGTACATAAGATTCGGCCTGGCCGAACTTACGGCCGTTTATACTTGTTTCATTTTACTTTCCCAAATCTAATAAGAGTATAGTGCCCTTTCATTATTTTTATTTCCTTTAACGAACCAAAAAAAAAAAAAAAATTGTGCCCATAATGCCAACTTGATAAACAAAACACCTGTCCACACATACATAAAACACATGCTGTCAAGGCGAAAACACATGCTGTTTTTTTCAAATGTCTATTCTCTTGGTTCCGAATGTATATTCCCTTTACTCCGCTTACTCATTCTAATATTCAAATTAAATAATATTTAGACTTAAGCATATTAAATTTTTGGCCTTATCATAAAACAGTTTTCCGAAACAACATTCAAGCGGTTTCACAGAAATTGCTCTCTTTTGATTCTCTCGCTGTGTTATGTTGATATCTTTGGTCAACCCTCCGGTTTCCATCTCTATTTCTTTCTCTATACTCTCTCTCTTTATCGCTCTCTGAATAAAATATCACAACATATATATGTTTACTCGAAATTTGTAAATTTATATATGTTTACATTCACACATATAATTTTAATGAAACATTCATGCCCCCAATATAATATATTCTAACATATTAACATACCTGTCGTAAACATTTAGTGTTAGTTTCGGAACATTACATGTTTGCACTTAAATATATTGTGTTTAAAAATTGTGCTCGAAACACATTTTGTTTATATCGGAACATATGAAAAACATAATTTTCTAGCAGTGCAGTTGTGTCACCTGACTAATTCGGTCAACTCAATCGAATTATGGGAGATGCAACTAATACTCCATATGGAATCGGTTGTACCAACCTATGGAATCAAATAGGTTAAGTTAGGTTAGGTTAAAGTGGCAGCCCGATTAAGATTCAGGCTCACTTAGACTAATCAGTCCATTGTGATACCACATTAACTAAAAGTACCTATTACATATGGGCACTTCTAGTTTTAACCGCTGAACCTTTTTGATTATTTTTCTTTGTTGAACCAACCAGATTGTTCCAAAAACATTAACAGACTGCTTAAGTTAACGTTTTCCAGATCCGCCAGTAATCTGAAGCTATATGCTCCTAAAAGTTGCTTGCACTTTACACAAAATGCAGGACACTCACACAAGAGGTGTTTAATTGATTCTTTTTCCTCCGCATCATGACAGCTCATACAATAGTCATTATACTTCGCGCCAATAGTTTTTGCAAAATCGCCTATCAGGCAGCGACCCGTTATAGCAGATATCAGGAGTGATATCTGACGTCTCGAGAACACTAGGATATCTAGTGTGCGGTTTAAGTTTAAATGGGGCCATATTTGCTTGGTGTCGTTACAGCCCTTGCAATTCTCCCATCGAACATTTGCCATCATAACAGTCTTCTCACGCAGCATGAGCTTGCAGGTAGCCAGGGGCATACCAACAGATTCTAGTTCCCCTGGAATATGTAAGCTAGTCCCTAACCTTGCCAACTCATCAGCTTCGCAGTTCCCCGGTATGTTCCTATGGCCAGGCACCCATATTAGGTGAATATTGTACTGCACAGCCATCTCATTGAGAGATTTGCGGCAGTCGATGGCCGTTGCAGCTGACTGTTTGGCCAAAATGTCTAAAGGCAATAGATGCAGCATGACATTAAGGGAATTTGTTCCTGTCTTGCTGAATGCGCCTGAGATACACAAACACGCCATACCCCTGACCTTGTCTAAACTTGTTGGCTGGTGAAGTGCCGACCACCAGACTACAACACCATATAGCATTATAGGTCTAACCACTGCCGTGTATAGCCAATACAGTTACCTTTCTCGCCCTTTCTTCAATATTAAGCTTAAAGTTCAGCTTCCTGTCCAAAATAACGCCAAGGTATTTTGCACACTCACCAAAGGGAATTTCAATACCCCCTAAGGAAATTGGTCTAACCATGGAAGTTTTGCGATCTTTGCAGGATTTACCCCAAGACCATTGTCTTTCGCCCATTTCTCAGTCATCCGGAGGGCCCTCTGAATAATATCTCTGATTGTGGATGGGAATTTTCCCCTGACTGCTACACGCAAAGAAAAAAAACGTTTGGAAAACGTGTACCGAAAACGTTTTTCTTTTGTTAGAGTTTTTTGAATTGCTTCGAAAATTTTAAACTTTTATCACCAAAAAAATTCGTTTGTTACAAAATTTTTATTTTTTCAATAAAAAAAGTTAGTTTTGAAACAACAACGCAGTCCATTTCGTTTATATCAAACACTGTTCTTTTCTGACTTTAGGTCTTTAATAAGACACATTTTACAGTTCAAAATTTAATATACTACAATGTAATGTTGAACATTTTTTCGGAATCTTCCGAACATATCTGGAATATATGTAAAAAAAAAAAACAAAAAAAAACTTTGGTCGAAGCAGGGATTGAACCCACGACCATTGGCATGCAAGTCGGACGTAGTAACCACTGCACCACGGTGCCAAACTAAATGTTTGTTTCTGTTAAATAAACTTTGTTTATTCGGTTCGTGGGCGCCGCAAGCTATGTTATATAAATATAACTTATATGGATATTTATCTATTGATGACCATAACAGGTACATAGCTCAGTGGTTAGTGTGTTGGCTTACAAAGTGCATGGTCCGCGGTTCGATTCTCCGTCCAGGCGAAAGGTAAAAAAAAATTTAAAAATTTATAAAATCGTATAATTTCTTCTACATTGTTGGTATTATAGGAAAAGGTGTTAAGAACTAAAAAACATCGTGGATGTGAGAAAGATGTGAGGGAAAATGCAATTAGAGGGAAATTCAATTTTTTTTGAGTTTGTCCTTATGAAATTGTTTTTACATCCTGGAAAAGAATAAACGTTTATCACTAAAAGTATATACTTTTCTCCCAAATACACTTCCTTACAGCGAAAAGCAAATGAGAAACGAACTTTGTTTGTCTAAAATTTCGTTTGGGAGGAAAGAATTATTTTTTTGCGTGTAGAGCCACATCATCTGCGTATGCCACCACTTTTATCCTTTCTTTTTCTAGGGTAACCAGAAGGTTATTTATACCAACATTCCAAAGAAGAGATGATATAGGGATCTATAAATCGAAAATGAATTAATCGATTATTCGAATTTTAGCATGAAAATCTAAAAAAGTCGAAATCGATTATTAACCTAAAAATAATCGCAAAATCGATTTTAGATTTTTAACCAATTTTTAATTTTGCCTATCAACAATCGATTATAGATTTTGAACTATCTTTTTAATTTTGACTATCAAAAATCGATTTTAATGTGTCAGTCATTGGTTTCAATTAAATTGAAATGTAGCTAGATGTCAATGTAGGTAGGATGCGGGGTATATTAACTTTGTCATTCCGTTTGTAACACATCGAATATTGCTGTAAGACCCCATAAAGTATATATATATATATATATATATATATACATATATATATATATATATATATATATATATATATATATATATATATATATATATATATATATATATATATATATATATATATATATATATATATATATATATATATATATATATATATATATATATATATATATATATATATATATATATATTCTGGGTCGTGGTGAAATTCTGAGTCGATCTGAGAATGTCCGTCCGTCCGTCTGTTGAAATCACGCTAACTTCCGAACGAAACAAGCTATCGACTTGAAACTTGGCACAAGTAGTTGTTATTGATGTAGGTCGGATGGTATTACAAATTGCCCATATCGGTCCACTTTTACGTATAGTCCCCATATAAACGGTCCCTCAGATTTGGCTTGCAGAGCCTCTAACAGAAGCAATATGCTCATCCGATCCGGTTGAAATTTGGAACATGGTGTTAGTATATGATCTCTAACAACCGTGCGAGAATTGGTCCATATCGTTCCATAATTATATATAACCCCCATATAAACCGTTCACCAGATTTGACCTCCGTAGCCTCTTGGAGGAGCAAATTTCATCCGATCTGGTTCAAATTTGGAACGTGGTGTTACTATATGGTCATACCAAAATATAACCATTAGGGATCTTTAAATCGAAAATCGATTATTCGAATTTTGGCATGAAAATCTAAAAAATTCGAAATCGATTATTAAGCTAAAAATAATCGCAAAATCGATTTTAGATTTTCAACTAATTTTTAGTTTTGATCACCAAAAATTTAGTTTAAATTTTGAACTAGAAAAATAAAAATTCTGATTTTATTAAATAAAATATCAAATTGGTGGAAATGAATCCTTTGTGTTTTCAATTTCCTTGAATTTATAGTGTAATTATTTGGGGAAATAAAAATTAATGATTGGCACATGTTAAACATTTTATGTTGAACATTTTAATTTTTAAACAAATTTAAAAATTAACATGTTTGACTGGAACTAATTTTTTGCTTTTATTAACAACTATTGTTAATAATACTCACAAAAAGACAAATAGATTTCATAAAATCGTATATTTTTTGAATCATTATTTCTATGAAAATCGATTATGAAAAATCGAATATTCGAATTTTCATTGGTAAAAATAATCGAAAATCGATTTTTGATTAAAAGTCAATAATCGAAATGTCGAAAAATCGATTATTGGTTTGTACTATAGATCCCTAATAACCATATAGAAATAAAATTTTGACAAAATTTTCTATAGAAATAAAATTTTGACAAAATTTTCTATAGCATGCCCGCCTTGCATACACAAGGTCGTGGGTTCGATTCCTGCTACGACCGAACACCAAAAAGTTTTTCAGCGGTGGATTATCCCACCTCAGTAATGCTGGTGACATTTCTGAGGGTTTCAAAGCTTCTCTAAGTGGTTTCACTGGAATGTGGAACGCCGTTCGGACTCGGCTATAAAAAGGAGGTCCCTTGTCATTGAGTTTAACATGGAATCGGGCAGCACTCAGTGATAAGAGAGAAGTCCACTGTGGTATCACAATGGACTGAGTAGTCTAAGTGAGCCTGATACATCGGGCTGCCACATAACCTAACCTAACGTAGTATATCAGTTTAGAAATGAGGTCTGAGGTCGAAAATCGATTTTTGAATAAAAGTCAAAAATCGAAAAGTCGAAAAATCGATTATTGGTTTGTACTATAGATCCCTAAGATGATAGAACTCCTCCTTGGGGAGTGCCTCTGTTCACATACCTTTGTATGTTTGCTTGTCCTAGTGTGGCTGAAATACGTTTCTTCATTAGAAGTTCGTCTAATAGCCTAAGTATACATGGATCAACATTCAGAGTTGTCAGTCCATTTAATATCAAGCTCGGATGGACATTATTGAACGCCCCTTCGATGTCTAGAAATGCCACGATTGTGTATTCTTTGACAGATAGTGAGCTTTCAATAAAACTGACTAGTTCATGTAATGCGGTCTCAGTAGACCTGCCCTTCGAGTATGCATGCTATCGTTTCGAGAACAAACTTGAATCGATGCTAGTTCTAAGATAAATATCTATCATCCTCTAGGAATGAGGATAAGCTGATTGGTCGGAAATCCTTCGCCCTCGAGTGAGAGGCTTTTCCCACTTTAGGTATGAAAAAGACTTTTGTTTCCCTCCACTTTCCTGGGATATATGATAAGTTCATACATCCTTTATATATCGCCGATAACCAGGGGATAATTTTGTCAGTCACTGCTTGCAACTCCGCCGGAGTAATTCCATCAGGTCCGGGGGATTTGAATGGTCCAAAGCTATTTAACGCCCATCTTATTCTAGATTCCGATACAATTTCATCGATAGGAAACGACCGCTGAGCCACTGTGGCACCGCCAGATTTCCAGGAAAATGTGTGTCCAATAGTACCTCCAGCGTCTCCTCACTGGGCGTTGTCCAATTGCCCTCCGATGTTTTAATGAAACCTGGAGCGGAGTTGGTGGATGCTAGAACCTTCCGTAGTCTGGAAGCCTCGGACGTATTCTCTGTACTGCTGCAGTAATCATTCCAAGAGTTATGCTGAGCATTTCTCAGTTCTCGCTTGTATCCTCTCAGATTCTTCTTGTAAGCGTCGCAATCCTCAGGGGCTCTAGTGGGCATGGCATGCAGCTTTCAGTGAGATGTTGAAGGCCTTAGTAATCCTCTCCACTGCGTGTTCGATATCTTGCACATTTCTCATATTTGTCTCTGTTATTTCCTGTATCATCATATTGAACGATTCCCTATACCTATTCCAGTCAGCTTTCCTAACATTTGGCGGAAATATGGTCTTGGTGATATGAACATCAAATTTGAAAGTGATGTAGCGATGATCTGAGAAGCTGTGTTCACTTAAAACCTGCCACTCAGATATCATTTCATTCAGTTCTTGCGAAGCCAAGGTGATGTCCAAAACCTCTTGCCTGTTTTTAGTGACAAAGGTTGGGGCATCTCCCTTGTTGCAAACTACCAGATAAGTACGCAAAATAAACTCTATTAGCGACTCTCCCCTTGCATTAGTATCACTACTTCCCCACATACTATGATGTGCATTCGCATCGCATCCCATAATGAGTTTCGTCTTTGTTTTCAGTGACTCCTCCACTAAGGTCTTAACGGCATATGGAGGCATCTCCCTGTCATGTCCCATGTAGACCGAAGATATCCAATATTTGCATTTGGCTATTTCTAAACTGGCAACGACAGTGTCTGTATTGCACATTGAAGGAAGCCGAAACAAGTTGAGCTCGCTTGGTCATTGGCCAGATTTATAACTTCAGTCGATACCCGTCCACTGGGCCCTGAAGTTAGCAACCCAGTGTATGACTTGGAATTTCGCTGCATGGTGGGTTAATATCCCACCACACTTGAAATTCTTAGTAGGTACCTATTACGATGAGTTTATCCGCTATTGAAAAACACGTCCGTTCCGTTCGACGGTTGAATAGAGAATCAAATAGGTTAAAACAGATTAAGAATTAATAAAATAGTACACATTATTTAAATTTAGCCGAAAAAAATATTTGATCACAAAAGTTCCTGACAAGCGTTAAAAATTAAAAATTATTTATTTGCCAAAATGTCACAAAATTTCTTAATTCACATCCAAAACACTGAATTCGCCTCACACCTTAAGAAGTTATGCAAATTCAGTGCACCGGCTGTTGAAATGGAGGACTTCCGTCCTATGACTAGCCCATGTTGAATTCATCGCTTCTGCGTCAATTTGGCACAACTGCCGGATCCAAAAAGAACGCTTTCACTACTTTTTTGGCGACGTTGTTTTTACAATACATTAATATCAATCAAAATAAACGATTCATTTAAATATTTATGTATCCACGATGGTTTAAGATGAAGCTCCTGCAGCATACATTATTGATTGTAGACTGAACGGGCAACGCGGATTGAATCACTGGTAACTTTGAATCCATCAGTGTATGTACACTGAAAAAAAGCATACTCGGTTCCAAAGGTTTTGTCTTTACTTTAAAAAATTTGGTATTGATTCCGAGCCAAAGAAGCGGAGAATACAAGTAAGGATACTTTTAAGACACAATTCTCTTTTAAATTTAGGTTTTGTGTACTTGCTTCTAGGAAGCAAATTTTAATTTTTCGCTTTCTCAGCTTTTTTTCTTCATATGCTATCAAAGTCCTTTAAAAACGAGTTAACGGCGACTTTATTTTCCAAATTAGGACTCGACTTCCAGTAGAAATTATGATATGTTTCAAGTAAAAAACGTCTTTAAAATAAAGTTTTGAAAAACATGTCCTATATTTGAATGATTTTTTGCTTTGTAGTCAAGATGCAAAAAGACAGCAAATTTAAAGACAATTTCATTAAATTTAAAGAATTTTTCTGAATTATTAAAGTCAAGTTGACCTTAGCCTATACATTTTTTCTTTCATTTTAAGATACCCATTTTTAAGTCAAATCACTTAATTATAAGGACAATACGACTTCATTGAAAAGTTTATCGACTTTTGGACAAGGAAAATAACTTTATTTTAGAGAAATGCGTCTTCTATGCTAAGCAAAATTTGTATTCGTATTTTAAAGACATGAAATCTTTGACCTCACGACAATATTTTTTCCGTGTATATTGTGGAATACCATGAAGATGTAGCAATAATTGCCCGTTTCGCATGTAGAAAACGTAAAAAATAGTATGGAGTTTGTAAATGTAAATAAGAACCTACCATACATGTCCTTTTTCACTTGGGTTTCATATAGATAAGGCATCGTGTTGAAGCATTTTACATCAGAGCCGCTTTAAATTTCTTACGTGCCCTTTAACTCGCACAATAAATCTGCATTAAAATCTTTAACAGTTCAGGATCCGTATTTTTTGAACTGACTCGTGAAATTGGGTATCCAGAAACCATTTGTGGACATTATAGGGTTTACGGGTCGTCAACGCATACGAACGTAAAATTTTACTCACGTCCAAGGATTTATCTATACCGACCATGTTCAGCGCACGAGAATCCAAACTTCAATTTAAATGTAAAAGGCTTTTGAAAAAATATTAATTAACGAAGCATTAAGAATATTTCTTGCATTTTAAATTAACGTCCCTAATTTTTTTGTTCTACTAATTTTCCAGCCTGGAGAGGAAAGTAACATTATCAGTGAAAACTGCAGTATTTTCATCATACAAATTTACCTTAAAAAATTATTTAAATAACCAAATCTTGAGCATTTCCTCGTTCTAATATAAAATCTGTCTTGGACACCCTCAAAAAAAAAAAAAAAATGCTTCTGTAACATATACCCCAAACACATTTTGCTTCAAGCATATATATTTCCAGGATTAGTGCAAACAAAATATTGTTTGTATTGTTCAAACATATTATGTTTCAACTTAGGCATACACTGGTAGAACAAATTGTAATGAAAATTTATCTGTGTATATATGTTTTTAAGGCGCCAATTGGTTACTTTCGTTCTTTTACTTGCAGCATATTCTCTAGATCTCTCTTTATAAACACATGTATGTTTATAAGCTATTTCTAAATTAATATATGTTTGCATCCAACCATATTATATTTACAAACATTTTATGTCCCAAACATAATATGTTCTAACATATTAACATATATGTCCCCAACATGTTGTGTTAGTTTATGAGCATTATATGCAAGCTAAAAAATATTCTGTTAAAAAAATTGAATTCCAAACGTATAATTTTTAAACCCAAAGATATGAAAAATAGTCTTTTTCGTCCTGAAACCCAAGTAAGCGTGGAAAGAGCATTCTCTGCTCTTTAATTGGTACTGAGCGTCCTGCTTTCTGTTGAAAATTGGGACAACATTTTGGTCGTTAAATTAAACAAATAAATTAATACAAACTTTATATGAAATGGACCCAAAAAAAAACAAGAATCTGTAAAACAAGAAAAATAATAATAATATGACTTTAAGAAACAAAATTTGATAAGCTATCGCCGATTTATATAAAATCATCGCTGTCATTGTCGGAGAAATTTCAGAAACTCCAACACAAAAGCAAATATGTAAACTCAATTGATACACGGATGAAAAAGACTGTTTTTCATATGTTTGGCTATAAACATTATATGTTTGGAACACAAATTTTTAAACACAATATTTTTGAGTGCAAACATATAATGTTCATAAACTAGCATAACATGTTTGGGACATATATGTTAGAACATATTATGTTTGGGACATAAAATGTTTGTAAATATAATATGCTTGGATGCAAACATATATTAATTTAGAAATAGCCTATAAACATATATGTGTTTATTAGCTTGGAGCGCTATTTAACAGGGAGCGATATTGAATTAAGTTGGTTGTTGTTGCTTGTTATTACAAAATTAACATTTTATTTTTCCTTGGGCAATTGATCAGCTACTTCTTTGATCCTTACAAACTGTGTGGTCCGCTGTTCGAATCCCCGTCCGGCAAAAGGTAAAATTAAAATAAAACAAGTATATACGGCCGTAAGTTCGGCCAGGCCGAATCTTATGTACCCTCCACCATGGATTGCGTAGGAACTTCTACTAAAGGCTGTCATCCACAATCGAATTACTTGGGTTGCGATAACACTTGCCGATGGCAAGGTATCGTAAAACTTTTTAACACTGTCTTCTAAATTGTAAGTTAGCCCATACGGGGTATATATTAAACTAAAAAAGGCCGATTAAATACGTATATAATCTAGTTTGACAAAATTTTCTATAGAAATGAAACCTTGACAAAATTTTCTATAGAAATAAAATTTTGACAAAATTTTCTATAGAAATAAAAATTTGACAAAATTTTCTATAGAAATAAAAACTTGACAAAATTTTCTATAGAAATAAAATGTTGACAAAATTTTCTATGGAAGTAAAATGTTGACAAGATTTTCTATAGCAATACAATTTTGACAAAAATTTCTATAGAAATAAAATGTTGACAAAATTTTGTATAGAAATAAAATTTTGACAAAATTTTGTATAGAAATAAAATGTTGACAAAATTTTCTACAGAAATAAATTTTTTACAAAATTTTCTATAGAAATAAAATTTTGACAAACATTTCTATAGAAATAAACTTTTGACAAAACTTTCTATAGAAATGAAATTTTAACAAAACTTTCTATAGTAATAAAATTTGACAAAATTTTCTATGGAGAGAAAGTTTTGGTAGATTACAAAATTTTCTATAGAAATAAAATTTTGACAAAATTTTCTATGGAAATAAAATTTTGACAAACATTTGTATAGAAATAAACTTTTGACAAAACTTTCTATAGCAATAAAATTTGACAAAATTTTCTATGGAAATAAAGTTTTGGTAGATTATTTTTGGCGATATGGACCAATTTTTGTGTAATAAGTCATCGGCTATATATAACTAAAGACCGATATGGACCAATTTTTACATGGCTGTTAGAGGCCATATATTGACAAAATGTACCAAATTTCAACCGTATCGGATGAATTTTGCTCCTCCAAGAGGCTCCGGTGGTCAAATCTGGGGATCGGTTTATATGGGAGCTATATATAATTATGGACCGATATGGACCAATTTTTGCATGGTTGTTAGAGGCCGTATACTAACATCAGGTACCAAATTTCAACCGGATCGGATTAATTTTGCTCCTCCAAAAGTCTCCGGAGGTCAAATATGGGGATCGGTTTATATGGGGGCTATATATAATTATGGACCGATATGGACCAATTTTTGCATGGTTGTTAGAGACCATATACTTACATCAGGTACCAAATTTCAATCGGATCGGATGAATTTTGCCCCTCCAAGAGGCTCCGGAGGTCAAATCTGGGGATCGGTTTATATGGGGGCTATATATAATTATGGACCGATATGGACCAATTTTTGCATGGTTGTTAGAGACCGTATACTAAGACCACATACCAAATTTCAACGGGATCGGATGAATTTTGCTGCTCCGGGAGGCTCCCCAAGCCAAATTTGGGGGTCGGTTTATATGGGGGCTATACGTAAACGTGGTCCGATATGGCCCATTTTCAATACCATCCGACCTACATCAATAACAACTACTTGTGCCAAGTTTCAAGTCGATAGCTTGTTTCGTTCGGAAGTTAGCGTGATTTCCACAGACGGACGGACAGCCGGACAGACGGACAGACGGACGGACAGACGGACGGACGGACGGACATGCTTAGATCGACTCAGAATTTCACCACGACCCAGAATATATATTCTTTATGGGGTCTTAGAGCAATATTTCGATGTGTTACAAACGGAATGACAAAGTTAATATACCCCCATCCTATGGTGGAGGGTATAAAAAGGCCGATTAAATACGTATATAATCTAGTTTGACAAAATTTTCTATAGAAATGAAACCTTGACAAAATTTTCTATAGAAATAAAATTTTGACAAAATTTTCTATAGAAATAAAAATTTGACAAAATTTTCTATAGAAATAAAAACTTGACAAAATTTTCTATAGAAATAAAATGTTGACAAAATTTTCTATGGAAGTAAAATGTTGACAAGATTTTCTATAGCAATACAATTTTGACAAAAATTTCTATAGAAATAAAATGTTGACAAAATTTTGTATAGAAATAAAATTTTGACAAAATTTTGTATAGAAATAAAATGTTGACAAAATTTTCTACAGAAATAAATTTTTTACAAAATTTTCTATAGAAATAAAATTTTGACAAACATTTCTATAGAAATAAACTTTTGACAAAACTTTCTATAGAAATGAAATTTTAACAAAACTTTCTATAGTAATAAAATTTGACAAAATTTTTTATGGAAAGAAAGTTTTGGTAGATTACAAAATTTTCTATAGAAATAAAATTTTGACAAAATTTTCTATGGAAATAAAATTTTGACAAACATTTGTATAGAAATAAACTTTTGACAAAACTTTCTATAGTAATAAAATTTGACAAAATTTTCTATGGAAATAAAGTTTTGGTAGATTATTTTTGGCGATATGGACCAATTTTTGTGTAATAAGTCATCAGCTATATATAACTAAAGACCGATATGGACCAATTTTTACATGGCTGTTAGAGGCCATATATTGACAAAATGTACCAAATTTCAACCGTATCGGATGAATTTTGCTCCTCCAAGAGGCTCCGGTGGTCAAATCTGGGGATCGGTTTATATGGGAGCTATATATAATTATGGACCGATATGGACCAATTTTTGCATGGTTGTTAGAGGCCGTATACTAACATCAGGTACCAAATTTCAATCGGATCGGATTAATTTTGCTCCTCCAAAAGTCTCCGGAGGTCAAATATGGGGATCGGTTTATATGGGGGCTATATATAATTATGGACCGATATGGACCAATTTTTGCATGGTTGTTAGAGACCGTATACTAAGACCACATACCAAATTTCAACGGGATCGGATGAATTTTGCTGCTCCGGGAGGCTCCCCAAGCCAAATTTGGGGGTCGGTTTATATGGGGGCTATACGTAAACGTGGTCCGATATGGCCCATTTTCAATACCATCCGACCTACATCAATAACAACTACTTGTGCCAAGTTTCAAGTCGATAGCTTGTTTCGTTCGGAAGTTAGCGTGATTTCCACAGACGGACGGACAGACGGACAGACGGACGGACGGACAGACGGACAGACGGACAGACGGACGGACGGACGGACATGCTTAGATCGACTCAGAATTTCACCACGACCCAGAATATATATACTTTATGGGGTCTTAGAGCAATATTTCGATGTGTTACAAACGGAATGACAAAGTTAATATACCCCCATCCTATGGTGGAGGGTATAAAAAGGCCGATTAAATACGTATATAATATAGTTTGACAAAATTTTCTATAGAAATGAAAACTTGACAAAATTTTCTATAGAAATAAAATTTTGACAAAATTTTCTATAGAAATAAAAACTTGACAAAATTTTCTATAGAAATAAAATGTTGACAAAATTTTCTATGGAAGTAAAATGTTGAAAAATTTTTGTATAGAAATAAAATGTTGACAAAATTTTCTACAGAAATAAATTTTTTACAAAATTTTCTATAAAAATAAAATTTTAACAAAACTTTCTATGGAAATAAAATTTTGACAAACATTTCTATAGAAATAAACGTTTGACAAAACTTTCTATAGAAATGAAATTTTGACACAACTTTCTATAGTAATAAAATTTGACAAAATTTTCTATGGAAATAAAGTTTTGGTAGATTATTTTTGGCGATATGGACCAATTTTTGTGTAATAAGTCATCGGCTATATATAACTAAAGACCGATATTGACCAATTTTTACATGGCTGTTAGAGGCCATATATTGACAAAATGTACCAAATTTCAACCGCATCGGATGACTTTTGCTATATATAATTATGGACCGATATGGACCAATTTTTGCATGGTTGTTAGATACCATATACTAACACCATGTACCAAATTTCAACTGGATCGGATGAATTTCGCTCCTCCAAGAGGCTCCTGAGGTCAAATCTGGGGATCGGTTTATATGGGAGCTATATATAATTATGAACCGATATGGACCAATTTTTGCATGGTTGTTAGAGACTATATACTAACACCACGTACTAAATTTCAATTGGATCGGATGAATTTTGCTCCTCCAAGAGGCTCCGGAGTTCAAATCTGGGGATCGGTTTATATGGGAGCTATATATAATTATGAACCGATATGGACCAATTTTTGCATGGTTGTTAGAGGCCGTATACTAACATCAGGTACCAAATTTCAGCAGGATCGGATGAATTTTGCCCCTCCAAGAGGCTCCGGAGGTCAAATCTGGGGATCGGTTTATATGGGGGCTATATATAATTATGGACCGATATGGACTAATTTTTGCATGGTTGTTAGAGACCGTATACTAACATCAGGTACCACATTTCAACCGGATCGGATGAATTTTTCCCCTCCAAGAGGCTCCGGAGGTCAAATCTGGGGATCGGTTTATATGGGGGCTATATATAATTATGGACCGACATGGACCAATTTTTGCATGGGTGTTAGAGACCATATACTAAGACCACGTACTAAATTTCAACCGGATCGGATGAATTTTGCTCCTCCAAGAGGGTCCGGAGGTCAAATCTGGGGATCGGTTTATATGGGAGCTATATATAATTATGGACCGATATGGACCAATTTTTGCATGGTTGTTAGATGTGGTATACTAACATCAGGTACCAAATTTCAACCGGATCGGATGAATTTTGCTGCTCCGGGAGGCTCCCCAAGCCAAATTTGGGGATCGGTTTATATGGGGGCTATACGTAAACGTGGTCCGATATGGCCGATTTTCAATACCATCCGACCTACATCAATAACAACTACTTGTGCCAAGTTTCAAGTCGATAGCTTGTTTCGTTCGGAAGTTAGCGTGATTTCCACAGACGGACGGACAGCCGGACAGCCGGACAGACGGACAGACGGACGGACGGACGGACATGCTTAGATCGACTCAGAATTTCACCACGACCCAGAATATATATACTTTATGGGGTCTTAGAGCAATATTTCGATGTGTTACAAACGGAATGACAAAGTTAATATACCCCCATCCTATGGTGGAGGGTATAAAAAATCATACAATTGAATAATTTCTTCTACAATGTTTGTATTACAGAAAAAGGTGCTAAGAACTAAAAAATCTCGTGGAAGTGAGAAAGATGTGGGGGAATATACAATTGGGCAGAAACAAAATTTTGAGCATTCAGGTCGAAAACCTATGTTGTTAGCACCTATATTACCTGTTTATTTTCATAATTCATTATGATTGTAAATATATAAATAAATAAATAAAATTTTAAGCACAATATTGTTTGGGAGAATTTTTTTTAAGCATATAATATTTTTGGGTGCAAAATGCTTCCAAACATATTATATGTTCACATAATAACATATTGTTTTTTGGAAGACAACATTATTGAATTTGGATGCAAAAATACAAAATGTTTGGAACTTAGACTACCCAAACATATATTGTTTAGACCAATATGCTTTCAAACATATTATATATTGGAAGAGATCAAACATATAAATGTTTGGGCAATACCCAAAAATGTATATGCTTGAAGCAAAATATGTTTGGGAGTATATGTTACAGAAGCGATTTTTTGTGAGCGTGTACGCATTGTATTTTCATCTAGATTTGATTAAGATTTAACGGGAATATATTTGTTTTCATTTATAATTTTGATTGTTTCAGAAAAAGTAATCGCGAAAATAAAGCGATTTTCAACTCAAAAACTGAACATACGAGGGGGGTTCGGAAACTTCTTAGCCTATCAATGAAAGAGAATTGTTAGTTTTTCAAAAACATTTTTATTTTTCAATATAATCTCCTGAAACTTCAATACACTTAGTCCAACGCTTTTTTAGCAATTCTATCCCTTGATTAAAATAGTTTTCCTACAGGTCTTCAAAATAGTGGTTTACAACTGTAATTGCATCTTCATTTGAGGTAAAACGCTTGCCAGCAAGGCATTTTTTTAGGTTTGGGAACAAGTAAAAATCACTGGGAGCGAAAACAGGAGAATAAGGTGGGTGGTCAAGCAACTCGTACTTTAATTTAGTTGATTTTAGCCATTGTTAAAACACTCTTGTGCGCTGGTGCGTTGTCTTGATGAAACATTATTTTTTTGTGTTGCACAGAAAAAACAGTGTCTCGTAAATTTAAGAAGATTTTTACAATAATTTATTACAAGAATTTTCCAGAATTTTAGTTCATTTTTCGTATCTTCAACGAAAATTAACTACTCGAAAGGAAATTTTACAAATTCTAAGTAGCAATCGTTTAGTTCATGGCCTACACAATACGATGGAAATTTCCTTAAAAAATTTCTTAACTGGTAGTTAAAAATTCGTTTGTCATGCTATAAAACTACTTGTGAAATGTAAAGTATTTTCTAAATAATAAGTGCAATTTACTATAAGATTTTTTTGTATGAGAAAATATTTTTTTACGAAAAATGAACTTGAAAGTGGATAGGAATTTCTTACTGACAATTCCTATAGTTAATAATTGTTGGTAAAAAATTACCCAATGATAGACATTTTCGTCAAAAATGGTAGATAACATTTCATGAAAATTTTGCAAATTTTAAGTTAAACGTTTCATTGATCGTAAACTGGTGTGCCTTTACGAATATTATTCTTAGAGTAAATTGTCAGCAGATGCGATGAACTAATGCATAGTACAGAGATCTTTATCGGCATAGTGGAATGTGATTAATGTAAAGATGATGTTACTTGAGTTTTGTTGTGTATACATGAGCGTGGGGTTGTTTTTATTTTTGTCCATTTAGTGGTTTGTGTGTGTGTGTGTTTGTTATTCGCGGATGGTTTATTTGGCTGGATGAGGTGTTGTTTTCAATAAAGGCACATGTGTTTTTGTTGTTGTAGGAATGTTTTGGCTTTGGTTGGTTTTGTTTGGCATGCTTCAGTTGTATAGTTGGCGTTGGCGTGGGCTGTTGCATCTTTTTAGCTGGTATGCAACAAGGGAATATAAAGACATGGAATATATTGGTGTTTGTTTATTAAACCTTTTAAATGAAAGTTATTAATATTTTATCGGTAGTTTAGAAAAAAGTTATTAAGAATATTTAGGAAAATATGTTGAAAGTGTATTGAAATTTTTATTATTCTACACACAAAAAAAAAAATTTTTGATTTCAATCACGAAAATCGGGGATTCAATCATTTTTTTAATTGAAATGTCTTCAATCACGAAAATGATAGTATCAATCACCCATTTTGATTGAAAACCAACACGATTTTCAATTAAAAATTTAATTGACTTTTGTCACGGAATCAATTAATTGTGTGATTGAATCAATGAAAAACGTGATTGATTTTTAACATAAAATTCAATCACAGTTTTAATTGAATCAATTAAAATTTTAATTAATTTCGCGACAAAAATCAATCAACTATTTGATTGATTCAATTAAATAATTAATTGAAATTGGCTATAAATTTCGATCAAAAAATTAATATATTGCGACCCCAAAATCGTATTTAGTTTTATTTAAAATTAAAGAAAATATGTGTTTCTTATAAAACATATTTAATATTTTATTATTTTTTGAATTATGCAATAGACAAATAAATTTGGTTCTTGTCATTTGTGTTTTGTTCTAACATAACTTACAAATACAATTACTATCAATAACAACTATAGGGTGAAAAAATAAATTATATAAATCATTATCTTCCTTATAATAATAACCATGTTAGCATGTTCCTTCTAATATGTAGATGCGCCTAGATTTCCAATAAATCAGCAGCCTGTAAGCTAAATTAGTTTTTCTGAAAGTAAACAGAATAATTCGATTTTAATTTTGTTCAATGAAAAGTTAATTTTGTTAAACATTACCTGCATAGAATATCAAGTTCAATTCTTAGTTCCAGGTTGTAGATTTATAATCTTCTTTTGCAGTTGTAGTCGTTTAGCATAAAAAGGTGTATTTAGGAGCTCGGTAATTTAATTTGACTAACAAGTCCTTTCCAAAATTTCCACACATTGAAATCGTCTATTAAAATTTGAACCAATCAAAGACAAAAATAATGGGAAAGCAATGTAATATTTGGTATTATATTGATGATACTTTGCAAATTCTGGAAAAAGAAAAAAATATAAATGGAAAATACATATTTTTATTATTTTTGGATATTTTTCATACTTTTAAATCCAAAAGAAAGAACTTTTTTACCATTACATAATTCAGCTCATTAGTTTATATATCGAAAAAGGCAGGTAAAACAAAAATGCAATTTAGTGCCAACGCCACTTCGCAACTTCAAGGTGAATCTTACAACAAACCCATACCGCTCTTGGTTTTAAGAAAACTAGGAGTGAACAACATTTATAATTTTAAAAGATCAATACGGTACCCACTTTTTTATTGCAAACATATTCTTATATATTTGATAAAATGATGGAGTTGATGGGATTGATTGGACAATTTCACGAAATAAAATTGGTCACTAAAAGAAATGAATAAAAAATATATTATTTTAGTCCGTTTAATGTAAACAGGCTTCAATGGAAAACGGTATTCACATTTCACAATTTCTTACCTTCAATAAACGTAGATTGTTTTCCATTTTTACAACACCACAAAACACAAACACAGGTAATTTCAAATGCGTTCTCTCATATATTTTTTTCAAACCTTTACCACGTGGTCGTTTGTTGTTGCACACTTTATTTATTTCAACCCTTTGCTATGATTTGTTGTTGCGTTCAAAATATTTATGCACACATTTTGAATGCAGCAGACAGAATGTCGGCAATCATGTTTTTCAATTTACGCGAAAAACAAAAACCCAACCGTTCGTTACGAGTTACTTCCACAGACTTATCTCTCCATCATACATTGTTGAATAAATTCTCTTGTCTCTTTTCGCTCTTTCCATTACTCAAAATTATTCAATTTCAATCACAAAGGTGATTGGATCAATCACATGTGTAATTGGAAACGGAAAAAATTTGAATCACGTTTGTAATTGAAAATTATTTCCGAATTGATTAACAAATTGATTGAATCAATTAATATTTTAATTGGAAACGTAACAAATATCAATCATTTTTTTAATTGGTTTTTGTTCGGATTTGATTAAATAATTAATTGAATCAATTAACATATTAATTGAATCCGTTTCCAAATTCAATTAAGTGTTTAATTGAAAAAATGTTGGTGATAATTTTTTGTGTGTATGTAAAAAAATAATATTCAATTCCAGATGAATTTGGAAAATTTTTGTTATATCTCAGCGTATAGTTTATTCATAAAGTGGTAAGTATTTTTTTAATATGACTTTCTTTTAAAAAGAATATTTTTTATGTATATTATTATTTGTTAATTAATTTTTTTGGAAACCAGTTTAATGTTTTTCTTTGTTGTAAAAGCAATGTTTAATTTCAGAGCAACTCCAGATGGGTTCGAACAAATTTAAAAAATAGAGAATTGGTAAGTTTTCTTTTAAAAATTGGCTTTATTTCAACTAGAATATTTACGTTTTTTGTGACCTTTTTATCATCAAAATTACAAGTTTTTAATACCTTATTTTAGTATTTCTTCAATCAATTTTTTTTTTTTTGGAAAGCAATGTAATATTTTTAATGTAAAAGACAAATATTTAATTTCAGAGTAACCCATTAAAAATTTGAAAACATTGTTAGTACTCCTTTGCTTGTAATTTAATAGTGAATTGGTAAAGATTCTTTTACACAGAAAAAAAAGTGTCTCGTAAATTTAAGAAGATTTTTACAATAATTTATTACAAGAATTTTCCAGAATTTTAGTTCATTTTTCGTATTTTCAACGAAAATTAACTACTCGAAAGGAAATTTTACAAATTCTAAGTAGCAAACGTTTAGTTCATGGCCTACAAAATACGATGGAAATTTCCTTAAAAAATTTCTTAACTGGTAGTTAAAAATTCGTTTGTCATGCTATAAAACTACTTGTGAAATGTAAAGTATTTTCTAAATAATAAGTGCAATTTACTATAAGTTTTTTTGTATGAGAAAATATTTTTTTACGAAAAATTAACTTGAAAGTGGATAGCAATTTCTTACTGACAATTCCTATAGTTAATAATTGTTGGTAAAAAATTACCCAATGAAATATTTTTAGTTCACACGTAATTAAATTTATAGACATTTTCGTCAAAAATGGTAGATAACATTTCATGAAAATTTTGCAAATTTTAAGTTAAATGTTTCATCGTTCATAAACTGGTGTGCCTTTACGAATATTATTCTTAGAGTAAATTGTCAGCAGATGCGATGAACTAATGCATAGTACAGAGATCTTTATCGGCATAGTGGAATGTGATTAATGTAAAGATGATGTTACTTGAGTTTTGTTGTGTATACATGAGCGTGGGGTTGTTTTTATTTTTGTTCATTTAGTGGTTTGTGTGTGTGTGTTTTTTATTCGCGGATGGTTTATTTGGCTGGATGAGGTGTTGTTTTCAATAAAGGCACATGTGTTTTTGTTGTTGTAGGAATGTTTTGGCTTTGCTTGGTTTTGTTTGGCATGCTTCAGTTGTGTAGTTGGCGTTGGCGTGGAGTGTTGCATCTTTTAAGCAGGTATGCAACAAGGGAATATAAAGGCGTGGAATATTTTGGATTTTTGAGACATATATTGGTGTTTGTTTATTAAACCTTTTAAATGAAAGTTATTAATATTTTATTGGTAGTTTAGAAAAAAGTTATTAAGAATATTTAGGAAAATATGATGTTGAAATTAAAAGTGTATTGAAATTTTTATTATTCAATATAAAAAATTAATATTCAATTCCAGATGAATTTGGAAAACGTTTGTTATATCTCAGCGTATAGTTTAGTTTTAAATTGGTAAGTATATATTTTTTAAATGGCTTTCTTTTAAAAAGAATATTTTTTATGTATATTATTATTTGTTAATTATTTTTTTGGAAACCAGTTTAATGTTTTTCTTTCACGAAAATTTTGCAAATTTTAAAAACAACATTTAATTTCAGAGCAACTCCAGATGGATTCGAACAAATTTAAAAAATAGAGAATTGGTAAGATTTCTTTTAGAAATTGGCTTTATTTCATCTAGAATATTTACGTTTTTGTGACCATTTTATCATCAAAATTACAGGTTTTTAATAGCTTATTTTAGTATTTCTTCAATCAAATTTTTTGGAAACCAATATAATATTTTTAATGTAAAAACAAATATTTAATTTCAGAATAACTCCTTAAAAATTTGGACAAATTTTTAGTACTCCTTTGCCTGTAATTTAATAGTGAATTGGTAAGGATTATTTAACTTTCTTTCAACCCTGGACAGTCATACATATTTTTTGTACATTAACTTCATCCTTCGTCATTTTGACTACGGCTGATTTCAAGACGCTATAATTTTCATCGTGAGCGAAAAAGTGAACCAAACTTGATTTTTTTTTCTTATTCAATTTGGTTTTACGTAGTATAAAACAAAAATTCATAAAACGGTCGAATTAGTATAACTTAAATGTACCATTTCTCAATAGACTAAAATGCATTTTAAATCGAAAATTAAATTACGTGTCGTCATTTTGACGAATGATGACTGTCT
Source organism: Haematobia irritans (assembly GCF_050003625.1). NCBI lineage: Eukaryota > Metazoa > Arthropoda > Insecta > Diptera > Muscidae > Haematobia > Haematobia irritans. The sequence continues at coordinate 87,253,662 of NC_134398.1, forward strand.
AGGGCTATCAAGAATATTTCGTTTTTTTATGCATATTATTATTTTTTCATTAGATTTTTTGAAAACCTATTTAATAATTTTATTTAATGTAAAAAATAAATATTTAATTTCAGAGTAACCCAAATAAATTAGGACAACTTATTATATTTCCCCTCAGCGTACAATTTAATAGAGAATTGGTAAGTTTTATATTAAAACTTTGGATTTCTTTCAACTAGAATATTTATTTTATTATATCCTTCACAAAGATAACAACACAGTTTTATGAGTTTATTTAGAATACTTCATTATTTCTCTAATTGTTTCAGGTACAAATTTTATGAGATACGTTTTCCAAAGGAAAGTTGAATTCCTTACACCATTTGATAAAATGCCCCCAAATATGGTAAGTTACAAGCTAATATAAAGAATTAAAAACTTATATTTCATTACATGGTGTTAATTTTTAACAATTTTCATTATTGCTTCCATTTTTTTCCAGCAAGATATGTGAAAAAATTACCTACGATGAATAAAAAAAGGATAAGTCAAAATGTCCAAACAGCGGGTTTAAATGAACTACTCTCTGTTCCACGTGGTCATAATTTTTATTCACAAAAAACATTGTATTAAGAACTTTCATCATAAGTTTTTATAATAAAGTACTTTTGCTCAAAGAAAGTTTAATTTTAATGTATGAACATTTTCATAATAGTGAAACGATTTGTTGTTCCTTTAATTATTTAATTTCTCTGTACTGTGGAAGGATTGATTTAAAAATAGTTTAGTTGTCGACATTTTAAAGAGACTGTAAACCAATTTTTATTATCGGGTTTCCCACAAAATAAGCAAGTAAACCAAAAGAATATTGACTTTTTAACTTGGTAAGGGTATATAAATCTTATGGTGTTGTAAAAATGAACTAAAATACAATGTTATAGATGAACTAAAATTTAAGAGAATTATAAACTAGACAAGTTGAAAAAAATCTTAAGGGCTAAATCATGGTCAATATTACTACAGTTTAGTTCATTTTGCAATGGAAATGGGTTCACTGTTTTTTCAGTGTACTTTCTTTTAACAAGAATATTTGGTTTTTTATGCATATTATTATTTTTATACCCTCCATCATAGGATGGGGGTATATTAACTTTGTCATTCCGTTTGCAACACATCGAAATATTGCTCTAAGACCCCATAAAGTATATATATTCTGGGTCGTGGTGAAATTCTGAGTCGATCTAAGCATGTCCGTCCGTCTGTTGAAATCACGCTAACTTCCGAACGAAACAAGCTATCGACTTGAAACTTGGCACAAGTAGTTGCTATCGATGTAGGTCGGATGGTATTGAAAATGGGCCATATCGGTCCACTTTTACGTATAGCCCCCATATAAAGGGACCCTCAGATTTGGCTTGTGGAGCCTCTAAAAGAAGCATATTTCATTCGAGCCGGCTGAAATTTGGTATATGGTGTTGGTATATGTTCTCTAAAAACCATGGAAAAATTGGTCCACATCGGTCCATAATTATATATAGCCCCCATATAAACCGATCCCCAGATTTATCTTGCGGAGTCTAAAAGAGAAGCAAATTTCATCCGATCCGGCTGAAATTTGGTACATGGTGTTGGTATATGGTCGCTAACACCCGCGCAAAAATTGGTTCTCATCGGTCCATAATTATATATAGCCCCCATATAAACCGATCCCCAGATTTGGCTTGCCGAGCCTCAAAGAGAAGAAAATTTCATCCGATCCGGCTGAAATTTGGTACATGATGTTGGTATATGGTCTCTAACAACCATGCAAAAATTGGTCCATATCGGTCCTTAATTATATATAGCCCCCATATAAACCGATCCCCAGATTTGGTTTGTGGAGCCTCTAAGAGAAGCATATTTCATCCGATCCGGCTGAAATTTGGTACATGGTGTTGGTATATGGTCTCTAACAACCATGAAAAAATTGGTCCACATCGGTCCATAATTATATATAGCGCCCATATAAACCGATCCCCAGATTTGGGTTGCGGAGCCTCAAAGAGAAGCAAATTTCATCCGATCCGCCTGAAATTTGGTACATTATATTGGTATATGGTCTCTAACAACCATGCAAAAATTGGTCCACATCGGTTCATAATTATATATAGCCCCCATATAAACCGATCCCCAGATTTGGCTTGCGAAGTCTCCAAGAGAAGCAAATTTCATCCAATCCGGTTGTAATTTGGAACATGGTGTTAGTATATGATCTTTAACAACCGTGGCAGAATTGGTCCATATCGGTCCATAATTATATATAGCCCCCATATAAAACGTTCTCCAGATTTGACCTCCGGAGCCTCTTGGAGGAGCAAAATTCATCCGATCCGGTTCAAATTAGGAACGTGGTGTTAGTATATGGTCGCTAACAACCATACCAAAATTGGTCCAATCACACAAAAATTGGTTCATATCGGTTCATAATCATGGTTGCCACTAGAGCCAAAAATAATCTACCAAAATTTTATTTCTATAGAAAATTTTGTCAAAATTTTATTTCTAGAGAAAATTTTGTTAAAATTTTATTCGGTTCTAATAAAATTTTCATCATTGTCAGAATTTTATTTCTATAGAAAATTTTGTCAAAATTTTATTTCTATCATGGTTATATAGAAAATTTTGTTCAAATTTTATTCGGTTCATAATCATGGTTGCCACTCGAGCCAAAAATAATCTACCAATATTTTATTTCTATAGATTTTTTTTTTAAATTTTATTTCTGTAGAAATTTTTGTCAAAATTTTCTTTCTATAAAAAATTTTGTCAAAATTTTCATTTCTATAGAAAATTTTGTGAAAATTTTATTTCTATAGAAAATTTTGTTAAAATTTTATTTCTACTTTTTCAAACTGAATTATATACGTATTGGATCGATCTTTTTTGATTTAATATATACCACGTATGGACTTACATACAATTTAGAAGATGGTGTTAGGAGGTTTTAAGATACCTTGCCATCGGCAAGCGTTACCGCAACTTAAGTAATTCGATTGTGGATGGCAGTGTTTAGAAGAAGTTTCTACGCAATCCATGTTGGAGGGTACATAAGCTTCGGCCTGGCCGAACTTACGGCCGTATATACTTGTTTTCATTAGATTTTTTGAAAACCTACACCGAAAAAAAAGTTTACTATTTTTTATGAAAAATGAACTAACCCATAGTAAGAATGACCATGATTTGGCGCCAAAGATTTTTTTCATCTAGATAAGTTCATGATTTTCTTATAAATTAGTTCATGTATTGCATCGTATTTTAGTTCATTATTACTATGCTGTGGGAAGAATATAGTTAAACTCATTCAAAATATTCCTGCTATCCGGAAAAATGAACAATTTTTTGGGAAACCTGTATTAAGAAATTGGTTTGAAATAAACTGTTTGTCGGTATAATTTTCAAAAAAGTAGAGAAATTGAGGAATCAAAGGTACAACAAGCCTGTATACAACTAATACATTTTTCGTACAAAACAAGTCAATTTTCTATAACCACCAGTATTTTATTCCAAAAAATTATTATTATATTACACAAAACTATGGTTTATGATATACAATAAAGGAAATATTTTTATTAGTACGTTGGATGCAGTTACTTGTCGGTAGTTAGTAATTGCTTCTTCAAAAGAGTAATATTCTACGTTATTAGGACTAGACTAATTAATTTAAATTTCCATGTTTTCTATCCAGAATTGTGCAATTTCGTCGATTTTGGCTAACTTTTGTTGGGCGGATTTGTCTTATAAGCATCTGAAATTGCAAAGTTATACAAAATATAAGAAAAATATTATCAAATTCGATCGTTCATATTGATTTTTAACTTACGGTTTTCAAGAGTATTTCCTAGAGCCAATAAGGATATCAGCATAATTAACATTAAACAGTAAGAATATTCAAAAAAATTACCATTACAAGACCTGTTTACCTGCAAGTGAAAATAATAATTTTTAATAAATTGAAATTTTAGTTTTATTAAAAACGGACAAAATACCGTTTATAGAAAACTTACCACATTGAAAAATCCATCCAGTTGGTACATTATTGAAATCATATCCATGGACTAATGGGACGTTTTTGAAATTATTCTCAGAATATATTTGAAATAAAAAACGAAAAAAATTAGACATAATTTCCAATTGTCAGTATAGCATTTAGTATTTAAGGTGGATATTAAGTTCGAGTTTAGAGGCTAAAATCGCAATTTTCATGATACGTTTTCTTTAATAATCCATTATAAAAAAAAAAATAATCTTTATAAAAAACTTGGTTTGGGCTATTCTCCATCAAGTTATATTTAAATTTTTATCGGAAGACGTACAATTTTACACTTTTCTTAGTAATTTATTTTTATTTTTAGCGTCTAAACTCGAACTTAGTACTCACCTGTAGGAATTGCTGTAACATAAAAAATATAGATTCAAAAACATGGTTGCATCTCCAACCTGTGATCCAGAAGTAGAATAAATATAGATCATCCTATTACCACTCATGTTGTATATTTTTTATGTAAATCAATTAAAAATCCGCACTAATTTTAAACTATTAACAGAAATATACAGTTCCTTAATCTGTTATTTGTTTTTTTTTTTTTATCAATAAAAAGCGTTTTTGATTACTCTAACATCACATCATTCACTTCTCAGTTTATAAAATGTTTCGAAATAAATGTATTTTCATTAATAATCACCAATGCCTCACGTACAATTTTGCAAAATTAAAACCACGTGTGCACTTCATAAATGCATCAACATAACTGAATGCAACAATAAAACTCAAAGACATAAATAGCCATAAAGAAAAACAACTCTGTAAAGAAAAACAACTCCACACACACACGATCCCTTTCTGATCTCGCTATTGCAAGAAAACAACTCTCACCACAAAAGATACCAACAACACACAAGGAACATTCCATTGTCTCTAGAATCAAAACAAACAACAACAGCATAAATGACGCAATAAAAAACACAAACAATCATACGAGATATACACAAAATGTCTCTAAAAACTCCCTCATATGATGCACTCACATTTGCCAGTAGCACGTTTATTGATTAGTTGGAATTCTATCTATAAGTTAAGGTAAAATATATACCAAATCTATGAGGAATCTATAAAAAATGATATACACCTGGCAAGGATTATATTAACTACTTTTTATTCTACTTTATCTAAAATTTTCAATGTGAGGAAAAACACTCCAACTTATAATAAAAAGGGAAATAATCTGTAGGTAGCCATCATACCAATCGGTAATGTCGTTAAGTTAATTTTTACTACAAAAATTTTTGTCCATACAAAATTTTTTCTTAGTAAATTGTCCACATTTCGTAGTAAGATTTTTATATTGCCCATGTATTTTTATAATAGAATCAACGATGCATTAACTACTGTGTTGGAAATTTATTTAAGGAAAAATCCTTCCCATTTCGTAGTTAGTGAACTAAAAAACATTTACTGAATTTTTATAAGTTTTCCTTTAGCTAAGTTAATTTTCGTTGTGGTTACGAAAAATGAACTATATTACAGTAAATTTGTTGAACTATGTGGAAGTCAAAATGGTCCTTAAATTTACAAGACACTTTTTTTTCTGTGTATTTAATAATTTTATTTAATGTAAAAAATAAATATTTAATTTCAGAGTAACCCAAATAAATTTGGACAACTTTTTATATTTCCCCTCAGCGCACAATTTAATAGAGAATTGGTAAGTTTTATATTAGAACTTTGGCTTTCTTTCAACTAGAATATTTATTTTATTATATCCTTCACATCGATAATAACACAGTTTTATGAGTTTATTTAGAATACTTCATTATTTCTCTAATTGTTTCAGGTACAAATTTTATGAGATACGTTTTCCAAAGAAAAGTTGAATTCCTTACACCATTTGATAAAATGCTCCCAAATATGGTAAGTTACAAGCTAAAATGAAGAATTAAAAATTATATTTCATTACATGGTGTTAATTGTTAACAATTTCCATTATTGTTTCCATTTTTTTTCAGCAAGATATGTGAAAAAATTACCTACGATGAATAAAAAAAAGGATAAGTCAAAATGTCCAAACAGCGAGTTCAAATGAACTACTCTCTGTTCCACGTGGTCATAATTTTTATTCACAAAAAACATTGTATTAAGAACTTTCATCATAAGTTTTTATAATAAAGTACTTTTGCTTAAAGAAAGTTTAATTTTAATGTATGAAAATTTTCATAATAGTAAAACGGTTTGTTGTTCCTTTAATTATTTAATTTCTCTGTACCGTGGGAGTATTGATTTAAAAATAGTTTAGTCGTCGACATTTTAAAGAGACTGTTAACCAATTTTTATTATCGGATTTCTCACAAAATAAGCAAGTAAACCAAAATAATACTGACTTTTTAACTTGGTAGGGGTATATAAATCTTATGGTGTTGTAAAAATGAACTAAACTACAATGTTATAGATGAACTAAAATTTAAGAAAATTATAAACTAGACAAGTTGAAAAAAATTTAAGGGCTAAATCATGGTCAATATTACTACAGTTTAGTTCATTTTGCATTGGAAAAGGGTTCACTGTTTTTTCAGTGTGTAAGCCAGGACTCTTTTTCTCGAATTTGTACATTTAATTGATCCAAAAGGTTGCAATAGTACTCTGAATTTATTGTTTTACCCTTTTGCAGATTGTCAATCAATAAAATACCTTTGAAGTCCCAAAAAACCGTTGCCATAATCTTACCAGCCGATTGAATTGTTTTTGCCTTCTTTGGGGCACTTCCTCCAGCTTCGGTGCATTGTTTGGATTGTTCTTTTGTGGATCCATGTCTCATCAACAGTTATGAAACGACGCTTAAAATCCATTTTATTTTGCTTAAAACGATCCAAACAAGCTTGAGAAATGTTCATTCTTATGCGTTTTTGATCGACTGTTAACAAATGCGGCACCCATCTTGCAGAAAGCTGTTTCACCTGTAGTCCTTCATGCAAAATTAAATGGACTCGATCATTTGAGATGCCCATGATATTAGCAATTTCACGCACATTTATTCGTCGATCATTTAATGCCATATCATGCACTTTGGCTACAATTTCTGTTGTTGTTGCTGTTTTTGGACGTCCACTACGTGGTTCATCTTCAATGCTTGTACGACCACGTTTAAATTCAGCAACCCAATTTTTGTACTGTTGCATATGAAGGAGCACTTTCACCTAACACATTCACCATATCATTATGAATTTCTTGTCCCGATAAACCTTTTTTATGTAAATATTTAATGACAGCACGCATTTCTAATTTTTCCATTGTAAAAAAATTGCGGATGCGTCTTTGAACACCTGGACGTGAACACCTGTTTCAATATGAAGGAGTTGCCATCATCTGGCAACCCTATAAAAAGTGAAACCATGAAAGCCATTAGGTTGTGTCATTTAAACGAAAGTAAGCTTGCCTCATTGAAAAAAGAGGAACATCTACTACACTGAAACATTAGAAATTTAGCAATGCTTTGAAGAAAATTTCGAAGGATGTAAGATGATTGTTGCATAATTATTGTTCGGAAACTATATGATAGGAGATCTTTTAACTTTGCTAATTTATTCTCTGTACAAAAACAAACACGATAGACTCATTGAAGCCGTCTCAATAAAAGATAAATCTTAGTTAAACTTTACAATCCATGCAATGTTAATGTGTGCTGTGTGTGTGTGTGTGCAGCTCGCTTTGTGGTTTTGAGTGAGCGAATGGAATTAATCTTATACCACAGACTGTGTGTGAATTTCTATTCTTCATCCGAAATAATTATAATCTTCGAACACAATAAACCTCGACAAATAAAGGACTGAAAAGCTATGAGCAATCTATCTTTCATAACTACACAACACAGGCGTGGGCCAGCCAGCTAAAACTGCCGCCATTTCACTCCCTATCCCTCCACTCCTACTGCCAATTCCAAGTTTATTGGAAGGTTATAGAGGTCTACATGAGATATCTGCTGCCACAAGTGGATATGAAGGGGTATGCGAAAGTGAGAGAGAGAGAGAGTGTATATCCATCAATGAAATTTACACATAACAATTTGGCACAGAGGATTCTCTCTTATTTTTTGTTGTTTTGTTTTTGGAGTATGGAAATTTTGCATATGACTTTCGATGAGTGAATGTGTGGGTGTGTTGTAGTTCTTGTTCCTTTGAAATCCGGATTATTTGATGATTGTACTTTATGTACAATTTATTGTTTCCAAATATGTGCCCGAGAGTGCATGTGCTGGCTCTGTCTACATGCTACGAGTATGATGTCGAATGTGAGGTTATTAGGTTGTTGAGTGAGTGCCTGGTTGCCTGGAGGCAACTGATATCAACTAATCTTTTGTCAGACAAACAGTTGTGGATTCCAACCACAATCCCTCAATGAAAAGCGATATATCTTAAGTAGTTTCGTCGTAGAACAATAAAAACTAACAAACTCTGTAAACACATTGAAGATGAATATGAATTTCTAATTAGATGATGTACGAGTATGGATGCTCGTCTCTCGCATCCAATTCCCATTTGAATTGAATTAGGCCTTGGGCATGGGCTTGGCAGAGATTTCCATTGACATTGTGGAGACAATGTGATTGATTTAAGGAATACACATTGAAATGAGCCTTAAACTCATCGCTTTGCAAAATGGGGACATTTCTGTATACTTAACCAAAAAGAGCAGAGATATTCTTGTTTGCTATGGATTCTTTGCCCAAATAAAGAACACTCCAAATCAATAAGTCCTTGGCTCTTTAAAACATTTTGCGTAAATTTCAAATTATTTTGATTTCTATTTTTTCTTTAGTCACACTGAAAAAAAAAACACGGCCCGTTCCAAAGATTTTGCCTTTACACTAATGATTTTGGTTCTGATTACAAAGAAGCGGAGAATTGAAATAAGGACACACTTAAGACAAAATTCTCTTTTAAATTTGAGTTTTATGTAGTTGATTCTAGGAAACAAATTTTATTTAACTAAATGTTTCAGTTTTTTTCTTCATCTGCTATCAGAGTCTATTAAAAATGTGTTAATGACAACTAAAACTTCCAAATTAAGACTCGACTACAAATAAAAATTAGGCCAAGTTTCAAACAACAAACGTCTTTAAAATAAGGTAATAAAAACATTTTCTATTTTTAAGACTTTTTGAAGACGTTTGAACTCAAATATTTTCAAAAATTCGCAATTCTTTTAGAATAGACTTGGAATTTTTTCGACTAAATTTAAATAATTTGTACCATTTTATTAGTTCTTATTCTGTTTTTAACCTATTTGACAAAATATCTTAGAATAAAGAACATCCTTGAGAGGATATATTTGGAAGTGCTTCTAAATTCTCTAAGTCGAATTTGCAAATTACAATAAGTCGAATTTTCCACTATTTTGGACAAAAAGTCGATTTTCGATATTTATTTCGCTATTACACCGAAAAAAGTAAAGTGTTTTATAGGAAAAATAAACTAAATCGTACGAAAATTGAACTAAATTTTGGTACACATTTTGAGATTTCCCAAAGCGTTGTTAAAACCAGGAAAATTTAATGCCCTGTTGTACTTTTTAACTACAGTTCACGAAATTACACCCTCTTATAGAAGAAAATATTAACTAAAAGTTAAGAAGAAAATCATTGGCGCCAAATCATGACCATTTTAACCATACAGTAGTTCATTCTAACTATTTTTGGGAATCGTACGAAAAGTTTCATTTGCTTTAGTTCATATTGAACTTATGTGTACGGTCATCGAACTTTATGCTCACGTTTAGTTCATAAAATATTTGAGACATACTTAAAAAACGAAAATTTCATTGGGCTGTGGAAAATTCCGCAAAAAGTAATAAAATTTAACTACTAACAAATCCCACGGCGGCGGGTTCTACGCACCGGATTGACCCGATGGATACCAGCCATCGGCCAGCGGCTGCCACCTCAGTGTACGTGTTGTCTCGTCCGTTTTTTCGTGTTGGAGAAGGTGCATCCCGGGGAGCCTTCTCCGCCTGCTTTTGGTCCGAGCCCGGATAGAGGAAAACCCCGGACCATGGTACTGTGCCGTCTGCCGAAATCGAATTCACCATCGCTCGGTTTCGGTGAGGTGTAACCGGTGCATGGAATGGGTGCACTTCCGGAACTGCTCCGGCCTAACATCGCTGCGGGAGTATAGTCAAACTGACTTCGTGGCAGGATGCTGTGCCAATGACAGCAGCAGTGGGTCATCTGATTATGTGACCCCACCGACTTCTCCCGCACAACAATATTCTCCGCCGCAGCATCTTACACCGAATATTGTTGTACCAGTTCCGGAGAGTGCATCATTTTTGCAATTTAATTGCAACGGGCTCCGTGGTAAGGTTAGTGAGATCGTAGACTTTATGAATCGGAAAAGGATAAGGGTCGCGGCGATCCAGGAAACAAAGCTGAATCCCACCTGCAGCCTACGACATTGTGATGGGTACAATGTCCTACGGAAGGATCGCACAAGAAATGGAGGTGGTGGCCTGGCTTTCATATTACACCGTTCCGTGCAGTATAGACCTATCACGCTTGTGCTAGACACTAATGACCCGTACATGGAATGTATGGGGGTAGCAGTTAAGTGTGGGGCTGCCGAGATAGAGCTATACAATGTGTACATACCGCCGGTTGGTAGCTGTGCTCCTGGTTATAGCCCAAACATTGAGTGGTTGTTGAGCGGGCATAACCGATTGGTTCTAGGAGATTTTAATGCCCACCATGAACTTTGGCATTCTCTCCTGGGTAATGACCAGAGGGGCATAGCTTTGGCAGAGCAGATAGACGACTCCACATTTTGCACGGTGAACGAAGAGGCCCCCACGAGAATTATGGGTGACTGCAGCAGTTCGCCAGATTTATCGTTAGCATCGCCTGGTCTGATAAATGACGTCTCCTGGCAACCCGTCATTTCATTGGGTTCGGACCACCTCCCCATAATTCTCACCATCAACCGACCCTCCGATTTCATAACCTCTGAACGCCGGACGTTTATTAATCAAAAGAAAGCCAACTGGGAAGGCTTCAGAGAATACACCGATCGCCGCTTCAGTGAGCTCCCGTCCCCCTCACATGTTCATGTTGCCCAGAGGGAGTTCCGGGACATCATCAACGCAGCAGCCGCTCGCTTCATACCCGCTGGTCGAATTGCCCAGGTGAGGCCCAACTTCCCAGCCGAAGCGGCGGGACTCGCAGACGAGCGTGATGAACGCCGTCGTGCTAACCCTGCTGATCCTAGAATCAGAGAACTAAATCTAGAGATTAGTAAGATAGTCGACGAGCACAAGCGGAACACTTGGTTAGAGCACCTGAAGCAATGTAACTTAGGAACAGGAACTGGTAAATTGTGGTCAACAGTTAGAGCCCTCTCGAACCCCTCCACAAGGGATGATGGGATTTCAGTCACATTTGGCGACGTGACTGTGACTGATCCGAAGAGGTGCGCCAAATACTTCAACCGACAGTTTGTCGAGCATCCCGAGAGTGATAGAGCGAAAAGGAGAGCCACCCGTCGTGTACGTGGTCTCCGAGCCGATGACACACCACAATTTACTGCAGCCGAAGTTACCAATGTCATCAACAGCGCGAAACCATCTAAGGCGCTGGGCCCTGACGGAATTTCAATGATAATGCTGAAGCATCTGGGAATACTGGGAGTTGAGTACCTGACCAGACTCCTCAATTTGTCTTTGGAATCACACATTATACCCGATGTCTGGAAAATGGGAAGGGTGATTCCACTACTGAAACCGGGCAAAGATTCGAGCAAAGGTGAATCGTACAGACCGATATCCCTTCTTTCGCCAGTAGCCAAGACACTTGAGGCATTACTCCTCCCCAGCCTTGTGGAGAATTTTCCAGCTGCCCACCATCAACATGGATTCCGTAAGGTACATAGTACGACAACAGCCTTACATGCCATTTCGACACATATTAATAAGGGACTTAACCAGCCCAGGCCGTGTCACAGGACGGTCCTCGTGGCGCTTGACCTATCGAAAGCATTCGATACTGTCAACCATGCCACATTATTTGAGGACATCGAGAATACGTCCCTACCGGCAGGAGCGAAGCGTTGGGTGCTGAATTATATGTGTGGACGCCAGTCGTACGTGGAATTCAGGGACAGAAAGTCAAGACCGCGTAGAGTTAAACAGGGAGTTCCCCAAGGTGGGGTGATATCTCCGGCACTGTTTAACCTCTACATGTCCTCGATTCCACCCCCTCCTGACGGCGTCGAGATTGTATCATATGCGGATGACTGTACAATCTTGGCATCTGGGCCCAATGTTGATGACATTTGCGATCGGTTGAACGTCTACATAGCTAATCTTACCAGTTATTTCACTGCGAGAAACTTGAGGATATCCCCCACCAAATCCTCAGCCACACTATTTACTACATGGACGGCAGAAGTGCGCAGGCAGTTGAATATTAGTGTCGATGGCGAAATAATTCCGACCACAAATTACCCCAAGATTCTTGGGGTCACATTCGACAGCCTTTTCAGGTCGTCTGCCCATGCCACTGCAATTTGTAATAAGCTCCGTGGTAGAAACAAGGTCCTCAAGTCACTTGCCGGCAGTACTTGGGGTGCGGACAAAGAAACCTTGTTAGCTACCTATAAGGCAATTGGCCGGTCAGTGGTAAACTATGCAGCGCCAGTGTGGACACCGCAGACTAGTGATACGCAGTGGAATAACATACAAACCTGTCAGAACGCTGCCCTTAGAACTGCGACTGGGTGTCTCCGCAGCACACCCCTGGATCACCTTTATGTGGAGACAAAGATCATCCCTGTGCGAAGACACAACTACATGTTGTCAAAGCAGTATCTCCTGGGTTGTTATCGCAGTAATCATCCAAACCACCGTCTTATGGATACACAACCACCACCCAGGAACGTAAGGGTTGATATACATAATCTAGAGCGCGAGATCCAGCGCTATAAAAGAGAGCCTCTAGATCAAGCAGCGTACCAGGCAGGTTTGAACAGGATTCATGAGGATACTGTAGCTGAAGCGGTGAGAAGCTACAAGGTTAATCCTGTTCTTGGAGTCCGACCACCGCCCATAGCACCGGAGGAAAGAGACCTCCCACGGCAGACTAGGGTAGTTTTGGCCCAATTAAGATCAGGCAAGTGCAGCCGCCTCAATTCCTACTTATCGGTGATTGATAGCAGCGTAGCTGACGTTTGTCCAATTTGCAACCAAGGGCCACACGACACGCGTCATCTTTTCTCTTGCCCAGCCAAACCAACCCGACTTACCACCAGATCACTCTGGACACACCCCATCTTAGTCGCAGAGTTCCTTGATCTGCCACACCGAAAAAAAAGTTTACTATTTTTTATGAAAAATGAACTAACCCATAGTAAGAATGACCATGATTTGGCGCCAAAGATTTTTTTCATCTAGATAAGTTCATGATTTTCGTATAAATTAGTTCATGTATTGCATCGTATTTTAGTTCATTATTACTATGCTGTGAGAAGAATATAGTTAAACAAATTCAAAATATTCCTGCTATTCGGAAAAATTAACAATTTTTTGGGAAACATGTATAAAGAAATTGGTTTGAAATAAACTGTTTGTCGGTATAACTAAGAAAGAAACTAAGAAATTTTTCGTACAAAACAAGTAAATTTTCTATTACCACCAGTATTTTATATCAAAAAATTATTATTAAATTACACAAAACTATGGGTTATGATATACAATAAAGGAAATATTTTGATTAGAACGTTGGATGCAGTTACTTGTCGGTAGTTAGTAATTGCTTCTTCAAAAGAGTAATATTCTATGTTATTAGGACTAAACTAATTAATTTAAATTTCCATGTTTTATATCCATGTGAAAGATATATGTGGCATAAGTTGCCATATTCAATTGAATTGTCCAATTTCATCGATTTTGGCTATCTTTTGTTGGGCGGATTTGTCTTATAAGCATCTGAAATTGCAAAGTTATACAAAATATAAGAAAAATATTATCAAATTCTATCGTTCATATTGATTTTTAACTTACGGTTTTCAAGAGTATTTCCTAGAGCCAATAAGGATATCAGCTTAGTTAGCATTAAACAGTAAGAATATTCCAAAATTACGATTACAAGACCTGTCTACCTGCAAGTGAAAATAATTATTTTTAATAAATTGAAATTTTGGTTTTATTAAAAACGGACAAAATACCGTTTATAGAAAAACTTACCACATTGAAAAATCCATCCAGTAGGTACATTATTGGAATCATATCCGTGGACTAATGGACGTTTTTGAAATTATTCTCACAATATATTTGAAATAAAAAACATTATAAAATTAGACATAATTTCCACTTGTCAGTATAGCATTTAGTATTTAATGTGTATATTAAGTTCGAGTTTAGAGGCTAAAATCGCAATTTTCATGATAAGTTTTCTTTAATAATCCATTATAAAAAAATAATCTTTATAAAAAACTTGGTTTGGGCTATTTTCCATCAAGTTATATTTAAATTTGTATCGAAGACGTAGAATTTTATACTTTTCTTAGTAATTTAGTACTCACCTGTAGGAATTGCTGTAACATAAAAAATATATATTAAAAAAAATGGTTGCATCTCCAACCTGTGATCCAGATGTATAACAAATATAGATCATCCTATTACCACTCATGTTGTATATTTTTTATGTAAATCAATTAAAAATCCGCACTAATTTTAAACTATTAACAGAAATATACAGTTCCTTAATCTGTTGTTTGTTTTTTTTTTATCAAAAATAGCGTTTTTGAATACTCTAACATCACATCATTCACTTCTCAGTTTCTAAAATGTTCCGAATAAATGTATTTTCATTAATAAACACCAATACCGCACGTACAATTGTGCAAAATTAAATCCACGTGTGCACTTCATAAATGCATCAACATAACTGAATGCAACAATAAAACTCAAAGACACAAATAGTCATATAGGATACATACCTGCCGTAAAGAAAAACAACTCCACACACACACGATCCCTTTCTGATCTCGCTATTGCAAGAAAACAAATCTCACCACAAAAAATACCAACAACACACAAGGAACATTCCATTGTCTCTAGAATCAAAAGAACCAACAACAGCATAAATGACGCAATAACAAACACAAACAATCAAACGAGATATAACAAAATGTCTCTAAAAACTCCCTCACATGATGCACTCACATTTTCCAGTAGCACGTTTATTGATTAGTTGGAATTCTATCTATAAGTTAAGGTAAAATATATACCAAATCTATGAGGAATCTCTAAAAAATTATATACACCCGTCAAGGATTATATTAACTACTTTTTATTCTACTTAATCTAAAATTTTCAATGTGAGGAAAAACACTCCAACATATAATAAAAAGGGAAATAATCTGTAGGTAGCCATCGTACGAATCGGTAATGTCGTTAAGTTAAATTTTACTACAAAAATTTTTTTCCATACAAAATTTTTTCTTAGTAAATTGTCCACATTTCGTAGTAAGATTTTTATATTGCCCATGTATTTTTATAATAGAATCAACGATGCATTAACTACTGTGTTGGAAATTTATTTAAGGAAAAATCCTTCCCATTTCGTA
This sequence comes from Haematobia irritans, assembly GCF_050003625.1. NCBI lineage: Eukaryota > Metazoa > Arthropoda > Insecta > Diptera > Muscidae > Haematobia > Haematobia irritans. Next base: position 87,269,283 of record NC_134398.1, read on the forward strand.
GTTAGTGAACTAAAAAACATTTACTGAATTTTTATAAGTTTTCCTTTAGCTAAATTAATTTTCGTTGTGGTTACGAAAAATGAACTATATTACAGTAAATTTGTTGAACTATGTGAAAGTTAAAATGGTCCTTAAATTTACAAGACACTTTTTTTTCTGTGCAACAAGCTGATGTACCAAGCGTATAACATGAAATGGATGAGATCACAATAAACTGTTACAACAACAACAACTAACAAATAATTTTTTTACAATAAAAATAAGTTAAATATAGTGTTAGTTTAACTACGGAAATTTTTTTCTGTGTACATTACATCCAATCATAAGGTGGGTATTAAGTTCGAGTTTAGCCGCTAAAATCGTCCTTTTTCACGATTACTTTTCTTTAATAATCCATTTTAAGGAATACAAACTTTGGGCTATTCCCCATCAAGTTATAATAAAATTTGTAACAAATATGTATAATTGTATGCCTATTTTACTGATTTAGTTTTCACTTTAGCGGCTAAACTCGAACTTAATACTCACCTATAAAAGAAAAAAATGATCTAAAAGTATAGAAAAAAAGTATAGAAAACATACAGTAGTTCATTCCATGGATTGCGTCGAAACTTCTATCGACAATCGAATTTCTTGGTAATACTACCTATGGCAAGGTATCTTAAAACATCTTAACATCGTCTTCTAAATTGTAAGATAGCCCATACGTGGTATATATTAGACAAGAAAGGTAGATTAAATTCAGTTCAGGGGAGTCTATAAATAATTCCGAACCGACATGAACCAGTTTTTGCGTGGTAATTAGAGAGCCAGAAGTAAAATATGGGGGCTATATATAAATATTGACAGAAAAAAAAGTGTCTCGTAAATTTAAGAAGATTTTTACAATAATTTATTACAAGAATTTTCCAGAATTTTAGTTCATTTTTCGTATCTTCAACGAAAATTAACTACTCGAAAGGAAATTTTACAAATTCTAAGTAGCAATCGATTAGTTCATGGCCTACAAAATACGATGGAAATTTCCTTAAAAAATTTCTTAACTGGTAGTTCAAAATTCGTTTGTCATGCTATAAAACTACTTGTGAAATGTAAAGTATTTTCTAAATAATAAGTGCAATTTACTATATGATTTTTTTGTATGAGAAAATATTTTTTTACGAAAAATGAACTTGAAAGTGGATAGCAATTTCTTACTGACAATTCCTATAGTTAATAATTGTTGGTAAAAAATTACACAATGAAATATTTTTAGTTCACATGTAATTAAATTTATAGACATTTTCGTCAAAAATGGTAGATAACATTTCATGAAAATTTTGCAAATTTTAAGTTAAACGTTTCATCGTTCATAAACTGGTGTGCCTTTACGAATATTATTCTTAGAGTAAATTATCAGCAGATGCGATGAACTAATGTATAGTACAGAGATCTTTATCGGAATAGTGGAATGTGATTAATGTAAAGTTACTTGAGTTTTGTTGTGTATACATGAGCGTGGGGTTGTTTTTATTTTTGTTCATTTAGTGGTTTGTGTGTGCGTGTGTTTGTTATTCGTTGATGGTTTTTGGCTGGATGAGGTGTTGTTTTCAATAAAGGCACATGTGTTTTTGTTGTTGTAGGAATGTTTTGGCTTTGCTTGGTTTTGTTTGGCATGCTTCAGTTGTATAGTTGGCGTTGGCGTGGGCTGTTGCATCTTTTAAGTAGGTATGCAACAAGGAAATATTTTGGATTTTTGAGACATATATTGGTGTTTGTTTATTAAACCTTTTAAATGAAAGTTATTAATATTTAATCGGTAGTTTAGAAAAAAGTTATTAAGAATATTTAGGAAAATATGTTGAAATTGAAAGTGTATTGAAATTTTTATTATTCTATGTAAAAAAATAAATATTCATTTCCAGATGAATTTGGAAAATTTTTGTTATATCTCAGCGTATAGTTTATTCATAAATTGGTAAGTATTTTTTTAATATGACTTTCTTTTAAAAATAATATTTTTTATGTATATTATTATTTGTTAATTTTTTTTGGAAATCAGTTTAATGTTTTCTTTGTTGTAAAAACAATATTTAATTTCAGAGCAACACCAGATGGATTCAAACAAATTTAAAAAATTGAGAATTTGTAAGTTTTCTTTTAAAAATTGGCTTTATTTCAACTAGAATATTTACGTTTTTGTGACCTTTTTATTATCAAAATTACAGGTTTTTAATACCTTATTTTAGTATTTTTTTAATCAAATTTTTTGGAAACCAATGTAATATTTTTAATGTAAAAACAAATATTTAATTTCAGAATAACCCTTTAAAAATTTGGACAAATTTTTAGTACTCCTTTGCCTGTAATTTAATAGTGAATTGGTAAGGATTCTTTAACTTTCTTCTAACCCTCGACAGTCATCCTTATTTTTTGTACATTAACGTCATCCTTCGTCATTTTGACTACGGCTCATTTCAAGGCGCTATAATTTTTATCGTGAGCGAAAAAGTGAACCAAACTTGAATTTATTTTCTTATTCAATTTGGTTTTAATTAGTATAAAACAAAAATTCATAAAACGGTCGAATTAGTATAACTTAAATTTACCATTTCCCTATAAACTAAAATGCATTTTAAATCGAAAATAAAATTACGTGTCGTCATTTTGACGAATGATGACTGTCTACACAGAAAAAAAAAGTGTCTCGTAAATTTAAGAAAATTTTTACAATAATTTATTACAAGAATTTTCCAGAATTTTAGTTCATTTTTCGCATCTTAAACGAAAATTAACTACACGGAAGGAAATTTTACAAATTCTAAGTAGCAATCGTTTAGTTCATGGCCTACAAAATACGATGGAAATTTCCTTAAAAAATTTCTTAACTGGTAGTTCAAAATTCGTTTGTCATGCTATAAAACTACTTGTGAAATGTAAAGTATTTTGTAAATAATAAGTGCAATTTACTATAAGATTTTTTTGTATGAGAAAATATTTTTTTTACGAAAAATGAACTTGAAAGTGGATAGCAATTTCTTACTGACAATTCCTATAGTTAATAATTGTTGGTAAAAAATTACCCAATGAAATATTTTTAGTTCACATGTAATTAAATTTATAGACATTTTCGTCAAAAATGGTAGATAACATTTCTTGAAAATTTTGCAAATTTTAAGTTAAACGTTTCATTGTTCGTAAACTGGTGTGCCTTTACGAATATTATTCTTAGAGTAAATTGTCAGCAGATGCGATGAACTAATGCATAGTACAGAGATCTTTATCGGCATAGTGGAATGTGATTAATGTAAAGATGATGTTTCTTGAGTTTTGTTGTGTATACATGAGCGTGGGGTTGTTTTTATTTTTGTCCATTTAGTGGTTTGTGTGTGTGTGTGTTTGTTATTCGCGGATGGTTTATTTGGCTGGATGAGGTGTTGTTTTCAATAAAGGCACATGTGTTTTTGTTGTTGTAGGAATGTTTTGGCTTTGCTTGGTTTTGTTTGGCATGTTTCAGTTGTATAGTTGGCGTTGGCGTGGGCTGTTGCATCTTTTAAGTAGCTATGCAACAAGGGAGTATAAAGGCATGGAATATTTTGGATTTTTGAGACATATATTGGTGTTTGTTTATTAAACCTTTTAAATGAAAGTTATTAATATTTTATCGGTAGTTTAGAAAAAAGTTATTACGAATATTTAGGAAAATATGTTGAAAGTGTATTGAAATTTTTATTATTCTATGTAAAAAATTAATATTCAATTCCAGATGAATTTAGAAAACAATATTTAATTTCAGAGCAACTCCAGATGGATTCGAACAACTAAAAAAATAGAGAATTGGTAAGTTTTCTTTTAAAAATTGGCTTTATTTTAACTAGAATATTTACGTTTTTGTGACCTTTTTATCATCAAAATTACAGGTTTTTAATGCCTTATTTTAGTATTTCTTTAATCAAATTTTTTGGAAACCAATGTAATATTTTTAATGTAAAAACAAATATTTAATTTCAGAATAACCCCTTAAACATTTGGACAAATTTTTAGTACTCCTTTGCCTGTAATTTAATAGTGAATTGGTAAGGATTCTTTAACTTTCTTTTAGCCCTGGACAGTCATCCTTATTTTTTGTACATTAACGTCAGCCTTCGTCATTGTGACTACGGCTCATTTCAAGACGTTAAAATTTTCATCGTGAGCGAAAAAGTGAACCAAACTTGAGTTTATTTTCTTATTCAATTTGGTTTTAAGTAGTATAAAACAAAAATTCATAAAACGGTCGAATTAGTATAACTTAAATTCAACATTTCCCAATAGACTAAAATGCATTTTAAATCGAAAATGAAATTACGTGTCGTGATTTTGACGAATGATGACCGTCTAGGGTTATCAAGAATATTTGGTTTTTAATGCATATTATTATTTTTTGAAAACTTATTTAATAATTTTATTTAATATTTAATTTCAGAGTAACCCAAATAAATTTGGACAACTTTTTATATTTCCCCTCAGCGTACAATTTAATAGAGAATTGGTAAGTTTTATATTAAAACTTTGCACCCAGAAAAAAGTGACCCCTTCTTTAAGTTAAAATGAACTCATTGTGAAGAAAGTTGAACTTCGTATAGCGCCAAAGACATTTTTATTTGTTTGAACGATGTGATTTTCGTAGAAATTAGGAATAATGCATTCCATATATTAGTTAACATTTTCCTATATTTATATACCACTATACTACAGAATGAAAAAAATTAACTAATTTGAATTCATATATGGAATGATTTTATTGAAATTTTTTCATTCATTTCGACAAATCTTACACATTTGTGGTAAAACTTTTACTTCATAATTAGAACTGCTTACCTTCGTTTTTAAATACAATTTTATTTATTTCTATAAGCAATTTTATCTTCAATAAAAGACATGTTTTATTAATATATTGAATATATTTATTAAGAATCAACAGCATCGAATCTCTTTGAAATACTAGTTTATTATTCCACTATTTCCAATTTCCGTGTGATATTATCAACTGTAAAACGCACTTTTTCTTCTTCTTGTACTTTTCACTTCTAATAAGTTGCTGCCTAATGATTTTGTCCTCCTTTTACAATTTCAATACCTACAAATATAAAAAATCATAAAACATTTTTGTTGCAAAAGGTTAGCGTCACTGAATATTACCTGATAATTGAAGATTCCAAAATGAAGACAAATGAAAGGGTTGTTACTCTGCTGGTGTTTTCTTTCTTTATACACTATCACGAACATTGATAGATTTATTTAAAAAAACGAAAATTTTTCTCACTAATTTAAAATAACAAATATTTTATATATTTTATTTGTTATTTATTATATTATTTTACCATATTATTTTTTAACAATCTCTCCGAAACAACGCGATTCCAACTAAAAAAACAACCGACGCGCAAATATATCGATTACACCCACGCGCAAACACATCGATTACGATGACAGGTATCGATTACAGGTAGACAATAGAAATTTAGGAAAATTTCCTATATTCTAACAAGTGTGTTTCCTTAAGTTTTGAAAGGATTTCATACTTCTTAGTACGAATGAACTAAAATATTTTTCTATGCCAAGTGTTGTTCGTATGTATGAAAAACTTTCTATTATAAAGGAAGTCGCAATTATCATTTTATAAGAAATTTTACTAATTTTGAGGAAACTTGGTTTTAGTTCGGTTTTTGTTTATTTTTACGAATGCTTTCTTATCGGTGAATAAAATTGTCTTTTTCAGTAGTAAATTCTTATACCCAGCGAAGAAAATAGTATGAGTAAAATTCCATGCCTTATTCTAGTTAATGAACTATTCCTAACTGCTTACAGTTTAGGATTTTTTTACAGAAACGAGTAAATTTTATTATTTTTCACAAAAATTTACCTTAATGGAAATAAAATGGATAAACTATATTGATGAAAATTTTTTCCTTTAGTTTCGAAGGCACTTTTTTCTGGGTGTGGCTTTCTTTCAACTAGAATATTTATTATATTATATCCTTCACATCGATAAAAACACAGTTTTATGAGTTTATTTAGAATACTTCATTATTTCTCTAATTGTTTCAGGTACAAATTTTATGAGATACGTTTTCCAAAGAAAGGTTGAATTCTTTACACCATTTGATAAAATGCCCCAAATATGGTAAGTTACAAGCTAAAATGAAGAATTAAAAATTATATTTCATTACATGGTGTTAATTTTTAACAATTTTCATTTTTGTTTCCATTTTTTCCAGCAAGATATGTGAAAAAACTACCTACGATGAATAAAACAAGGATAAGTCAAAATGTCCAAACAGCGGGTTCAAATGAACTACTTTCTGTTCCACGTGGTCATAATTTGTATTCACAAAAACATTGTATTAAGAACTTTCATCATATGTTTTTATAATAAAGTACTTTTTCCATTTGTTTTGTTTTGTTATTGTTGGTTTTGTTCTTTAAGCATTGTTGTTGTTTTTTATTTCAGCTTAAAACCATACATTGACTAAACTACAAGAGTAGCTTAACCAACAGAGGAAAAGAATGTTTGTCAAATTTATTTGGGCAAAGCCCTATAGACTGCAAGATGGTTGGATGGACGCACGTTTCGGAATTACCACATTCCTCATCAGCATCCTCTACTTGCAGCAAAACTATCAACCAATTATCAGAATAAATTCAGGCAGTTTATTAAACCCAACAAAAACCACACTTGAACCCTCCGAAAAAAGGTTTTACATTGATAGCCGGCTTATGCCGAAATAAATTCGAAACAAACATATCTCTTTTCCTTTGCCACTGTCAAATCATCGATTTGAATTCACATGGCTGGGTTTATTTTGAGCGTGCCTCCTCTTCTTTTTCCATTTGTTTTGTTTTGTTATTGTTGGTTTTGTTCTTTAAGCATTGTTGTTGTTTTTTATTTCAGCTTAAAACCATACATTGACTAAACTACAAGAAGAGGAGGCACGCTCAAAATAAACCCAGCCATGTGAATTCAAATCGATGATTTGACAGTGGCAAAGGAAAAGAGATATGTTTGTTTCGAATTTATTTCGGCATAAGCCGGCTATCAATGTAAAACCTTTTTTCGGAGGGTTCAAGTGTGGTTTTTGTTGGGTTTAATAAACTGCCTGAATTTATTCTGATAATTGGTTGATAGTTTTGCTGCAAGTAGAGGATGCTGATGAGGAATGTGGTAATTCCGAAACGTGCGTCCATCCAACCATCTTGCAGTCTATAGGGCTTTGCCCAAATAAATTTGACAAACATTCTTTTCCTCTGTTGGTTAAGCTACTCTTGTAGTTTAGTCAATGTATGGTTTTAAGCTGAAATAAAAAACAACAACAATGCATAAAGTATTTTTGCTTAAAGAAAGTTTAATTTTATTGTATTAACATTTTCATAATAGTAAAACGGTTTGTTGTTCCTTTAATTATTTAATTTCTCTGTACTGTCGAATGATTGATTTAAAAATAGTTTAGTCGTCGACATTTTAAAGAGACTGTTAACCAATTTTTATTATCGGGTTTCCCACAAAATAAGCAAGTAAACCAAAATAATACTGACTTTTTAACTTGGTAGGATTATATAAATCTTATGGTGTAGTAAAAATGAACTAAACTACAATGTTATAGATGAACTAAAATTTAAGAAAATTATAAACTAGACAAGTTGAAAAAAATCTTAAGGGCTAAATCATGGTCAATATTACTACAGTTTAGTTCATTTTGCAATGGAAAAGGGTTCACTGTTTTTTCAGTGAACCACATGGTTCTTGCATGGTTGTTAGCGGACATTTACTAACATAACGTACCAAATTTTAACCTAATTGCATGAAATTTGCTCTTTCAAGAGGCTACGGAGGTCAAATCTGGGAATCGTTTATAGGGGTGCTATATATAATTATGGACCGATATGGACTAATTGAATATTAGAGACCATACCCAGCAAAAATTAGGTAACCATATCTCATTACAATTGCCATTACCACACGTTGCATTACATTGGGGTGAGTTATAATGGCTAACTGGTGACAATAATAAATACTTCTCGGTTATTTTCAAATTGTTATTCTCAAATTTGTATGCTATTGACTGTTAATGCAGAAAAGGGATTTGAAATCCACATTTAGTAGATTTCGAACCTAATGTGAATGGGCTATTAGGTGTACTATAACGTAATTTATGAATTCAACTCTGTATGTAGATTATACGCAAATTATTTATAATTTATTTATACTTTTATTTGTTACATTTTTGTTTATTTGTACAATGTTCGTTTCTGTTCAAGTAATGTTTATATAACAGCATTACTCGTCATATTTTGATCCATTGTAATCGGCGACAGAAGTCAATATTTTCGAGATTTGGTTGCCTGAGACAATAAGTGGCTATTTTGCAAGCTTTGGTATATCTACGAATAAGTGATTATATATTAGCTGATTATATGCTTTAAAAGCACTACTTATTTCATAGCTGAAGGTATGCCTGGGGAGAAATACTTTCCTCCTAAGACAGGCATATGTAAATGGAATCCGGAGCGATGCCAATTAATAAGTCAATATTATTTTTTAATTAGGCTTGCCAACAAGATTACCGGGTAATGAAAGATTTTGCTGGATATACTAACACCATGTACCAAATTGCAACCGGATCGAATGAATTTTACCGGTCTAAGAGGCTCCGCAAGCCAAATCTGGCGGTCGGTTTATATACTCAACAACAAATGAACCCTATATTTAATTAAAGCCGATTTAATTCTATTTTATGTTAAGTGAGCCTGATACATCGGGCTGCCACCTAATCTAACCTAACCTAACTGCGATAGTGAATTTAAAATTTGAAGAAAAGAAAACAGTATATGCATTTTTTGTAGAGTTCCGAGCAGCGTTTAATAAAGTAACATATGCACTAAATAAAAGTGAACTCTCTATTTCACTAAAGCTAATTTAACTTCACTTTAGTTCATGGAATTAGTATGTTTGGAGAAAGTTACTCTAATAATTTTTTTGTTTACGTTAGTTAAATTAACTAAAACCGAGGAAAAAAATATACTCAAATGAAGCATAAAGATTAACTAAATTCGTGTCTTCCACAAAATAGTTCAGAATTTCTTTAAATTTGTAAATTTTACCAAAAATGCGCCCATCATGAACTTCGTATGTCACTAAAGACATTCTTGCAATTTTGAACTCCAAGTTTTTCCTTCGGAGCAAGAATGAATCCGACCCATTTTTGTCGGCAGCTGACACTACATTTTTGCCTCCAACGGCGGCGGATTGACGGCTAAGCCGATATAAATATGTCTATTCGGCGGCGGATTATCATTATTAAATCAATTTGAAGGTACTCGAACGCTAATGAGATAAGTACAACTATCTTACAATGAAATTAACATTTCATCAAATTATTCGGAGCTAACATTTTGCAAAATTATTATGGCAGCTTTATATTGATTGTGGGTGAAAGGTTCATGGCCTCATTCGAAAGAAAGGCAGTATGAATTTGGGTTTTTCTATTTTTGAAAGTTCGTTTCGTTTGTAGGAGAATACATTGATTATCCAAAATGAGTATTTTCAAGTTTTTGCCCTGAGAATTCAGTCAAATGTTAACAATGTTTTTACTTTTTTCTTGACACTTATTGTATATGTTCGTTTATTAATCGACAACAAAATATGAAGTGACTTGCCTTTCGAAATAGAAGAACAAACATCAATTTTCTTTCGTTTGGAATACGAAAGAAACCTTTCGTTCGATATACAGGAACAGGCCATCAATATTTTGGAAAAAAATACGAAAATTTTCCGTTTTAAACCGATATTTTTAATTAATTGGCGGCTACATTTGAGTCGGGATGAGTCAACATATTGGGTTGCGGCATCGACCGGCAAAAATGGACGGCGGCGCGACTCGGCGGCTTCATTCTCTGTTCCAGAGTGGGATTCAAAGTCTTCTGAGAGGTCTTCTCCATTCCAGATTGTGCATTTGGTGTTTTGGTATGTTCCTTCAATTAAATTAACCAATTTGGATGAAACTCTGTTTATGTAGAGTTTGTATATAAATTATCTTGTGCATATGTTACTTTATTAAACGCTGCTCGGAACTCTACAAAAAATGCATATACTGTTTTCTTTTCTTCCAATTTTAAATTCACTATCGCAATTAGGTTAGGTTAGGTTAGGTGGCAGCCCGATGTATCAAGCTCACTTAGACTATTCAGCCCATTGTGATATCACATTGGTGAACTTCTCTCTTATCACTGAGTGCTGCCCGATTCCATGTTAAGCTCAATGACAAGGGACCTCCTTTTTATAACCGAGTCCGAACGGCGTTCCACATTGGACTGAAACCACTTAGAAAAGCTTTGATACCCTCAGAAATGTCACTAGCATTACTGAGGTGGGATAATCCACTGCTGAAAAACTTTTTTTGTTGTTCGGTCGAAACAGGAATCGAACCCACGACCTTGTGTAGCAAGGTATGCTAACCATTGCACCACGGTGGCTATTGCAGTTACATTGTATAAATAGTAAAGGAGACATAAACAAAAACATGTTACACCGAAAAAAAAACTAAATTATTTTATGGAAAAAATTAACTAAAAACAAGTAAGTAAAGTCTAAAGTCGGGCGGTGCCGACTATATTATACCCTTCACCACTTTGTAGACAAACATTTGTGTTACCATCTCAACTCCTTCAATTTATATCTTATCCGATTTAGAGACAATTTTTGTACTTCTACAAAGTCTCTAGAATTAAAATTTAAATCGGCTTACGCCCTGGGATGAAATGTTAATAAAAAGTATGGGAAATATAAAGCTAGAGCAATTTTAAAGCAATTGTACAAAAGAACATTTATGATTTATTGGACGATGCATATGTATTCGAGACAAAAGGACAATTTGAGTAATATTTACAATTTTTGCTACTTAACAGTGGCGATTTTACAAGGATATTGGTTGGATCTCGCCAAGATATGTGGTCAATTGTGGATTGTGATTATTATTTCACCAAGTCGGGCGATATTAAATCGGAGCCTTATTTAAAACTCAACCGTTCTGTGGAATGTCTGGCATTACAGTGTGTAGGATATGACTACGATATGGGTAAATCATCAAAGAATTCTGTGTAAAATGTGGGCATTTTTGCCATATTTTTATAAACCGGAAGAATAAATATATGGAAGCCTTATCTCAAGCTGAAACAAATTTGATCAAACGTGACACACTTAAATAGCATATTAAATAAATTCTCTGTGGAAATTATCGAGTCAATTGGAGGAAAATCCCATTGAAAATGTTTCTAAAATAGAGGTGTGCACGTGACACGAAATTGTCGTGACTCACGAAAATGTTCGTGACTCACGCGTGAGTCGTGTATTTTTCGTGAGTAAAGACATTTTCGTGCGTGAGTGTGCGTGAATACAAATTTTCTTTTCGTGAGTGTGCGTAAGCGTGAGAGCTATCAAACAATATCGTGCGTGAGTGTGCGTGAGTAAGATTTTTCCGTCGTGAGTGTGCGTGAGTAAAATAGTACTCACGTGCAGACCTCTAGTCTAAAATATGAAACATTCTACCATATTTCCCACAACTCTGGCGTATATATCTATCTATGGGAGCTATATCTAAATCTGAACCGATTTTGACCAAATTTGTCGTGCATAGTTAGAATAATAATTCTGCTATCTCTGAAAAATTTCACCTAAAGAGAGTGTAAATCGATAGAAAGATATATATAGGAGCTATATCTAAATCTGAACCGATTTCAACCAAATTAAGCACAATTACGATACTATCAAACATACAGCTTGTGCAAAATTTTAAGCAAATCGGAGCAAAAATCTGGACGAAGTATATATCTTTCGTCCGATTTACGCTTTATCTAAATCTAAACCTATTTTAACCATAACCGTACTCCTTGTGCAAAATTTGAAGCAAATCAGGCAAAACTCTCGCTTTTGTGGCTATATAAGTGCAAATCGGACAAAATATGTATATATATATATATATATATATATATATATATATATATATATATATATATATATATATATATATATATATATATATATATATATATATATATATATATATATATATATATATATATATATATATATATATATATATATATATATATATATATATATATATATATATATATATATATATATATATATATATATATATATATATATATATATCAGAGCTATATCTAAATCTCCACGGATTGGGCTGATATTTTTCATATTTTACGACAGCTCCAAAACATTTGGCTGTTCGAAATTTTAAGAAAATACGTTGATAAATACGCCAATTATGGTCAGATCGGTGATAAATATATATGGCAGCTATATCTAAATCTGAACCGATTTTTTTCACAATCAATAGCGATTGTCTTTGAGCCAAAGTAAAACTCTGTGCCAAATTTGAGAACGATCGGACTTAAACTGCGAGCTGTACTTTGCGCACAAAATTACATATACAGACAGACAGACGGGCATAGCGAAAAATTCAATTCTAAGACGATCGGTATACTAAACGATCAGACTTTTCCTTCTTGGCGTTACATACAAATACACAAACTTATTATATCCTGTACCACAGTAGTTGTGAAGGATATAATAAACAACAAAATTATTAATGCCAATTCATTGCATTTAAAAAAATTAAAAAACGAATACAAAATAACTTTGTTGCAATAAGCATACACAGAAAATAATATCATAATTTTTTACCTTACCATGGACATTTTTCTGTGCAAATTGTGTTGCTCTAACCACAAAAATTCCACCATTCGTTACCGCATCATTGACAGCAATAGTGAAATTCAATGAGCAGTTTTGGCATTTGATGGATTTCATGTTTGCTTTTGAAACATAGCCACATACATTGCTTTGTGAAGCTGCTTTTCAATATAATGCAAAAATATGTATCTCATTCAAGAACAAGTTTTCATAAAAAAAAACCCATAAAGATTTCTTGTTCAACAGCTATCTTCTCTTCGTATAATTAACGCCTTTTCCCCTCCATGAAGACTTTATAATGATTTGCCATTTTGTTGAAAAAATAAGTTTCCATTTAAGATAGGTTATTCATCAGTATTATTTGAACGAGTTAAAGGTACTCGTGCGGAACTTTGTTTCAAAATGGGATTGTTCCATGTTTCATAAATTGTATGGCATATGTGTGTATGTGCATGCCAATATGGAGACATTTTTGGTGAATACTTTATTAGTTAATATCCAGACAATGAACATGCGGTATTTTTGCTTTCACCTTTGCAATGCTCCGATGGTTATGTATATGCTATTACACCTCTGGATGGGATAGTTGAGGGGTGATGGTTGTCCTATACCCAAGTTCAAGCCAGTTGTCTATCAACAAGTCTAAAAATTCGGGAATAATAAATTGAGATATTTGCAAATACTTGTCACGCATCGCAACTTTTCAGCCAAAACGCTTTGTCATAACTTTTGTGGAGCACCCATCAACAACTCTCACCACACTCAATTCCTCCTAGTCCAACCATAGATTCAAAGGCGAGGAATAGTGTCTAGAAAATGGATAATATCTGAACAACGAAATATATGGAAAGTCCTTACTAACATAGCTTTTTAGAGCAATTGCCACACTCTAGTATTTTCTAAGAAAGAAACTAAAATTGCATATCTTTCCACCCTCAAAACAAAAAAAAAAATATCTTCCCTAACATATGTCTCAAACATATTTTGTAGAAAGCATATATATTTTTGGACATTCACCCAGAGAAGGAATATGATCACCCCAACCATGTTCCAAGAGCAAAATGTTACTTTTTCACGGAAAACATGTAGCATGTTTGTCGAAACCATGTTCTTTTCTCGGAGATTATGTATCTGATTTCGGAAAGCATGTCATGTTTGACGAGAAGAGAATATTTTTGCGACAAAAATGCTACATGGTCGCGGTGAAAAAGTAACATAGTGCTCTTGAAACATGTTTGAGATGATCATATTCCTTCTCTGGGTGTTGCCGAAATATTATGATGTTTGTTTTATGTGAACATATAATATGTTTGGAAGCACATTGATCCACAAAATACTATATGATTTTCTCCCAAAGAAGAATGGGTTCTTACTGAAATTATAAATTCTATATCGCAAGTCGAGCCTAAACTGTTTTTCTTTCTTGCATTTATACACCATTTTGATTGCATTCAAAATTTATAGTATTTACACTCAGAAAACAAATTTGTTATGTCAACCAATATCAGAATATAACCGACAAAATTTATTGAAGCAACGAAATGTTTTTTGGAACAACTCGACTGTACAGTCCATTTGGCAATCACAACCAATAATATTTCATACGTTTGTTAACACTTGTGAAATTAAAAAAAAATATCTGTTGAATTCATTTTTGATTTTATTTTATAATTAAAATTAATTAATTGTTATAATACACATTAGGCTCGAAATCCATTCAAAGTGGATTTGAAATCCCTTATTTATAAGGCAAATTACAGTTGAAATCTTCTTGAAGTGGATTTTGGAAGTTTAATGTGAATGGGGTATTAGATGATATTGTTTCAATTTTGGGAATATTGACCGAACATGTGCATATAGTGACCCCATTTTACGATGGTGAAATCGAAATAAGTTTCTTTCATTTCCAACCAGTTTTTTACTGTTACAAAAAAAAAATCCAATATATTAAAAGTATTCTTGCGAAATCTATACCCGAAGAGACTGTCTTAAGTCTTGTAAAATATGTTTGTGTTACAAAATATTTCGTATGACTTATGGATGATTTAAGAAATTAACATTATATACATTGTTAGTTGTCCAAACAGCGCCATATAACCGTAGCTTTAGGCGATTTCTAATTTATTCAAATGTTTACCACATCAAAGGTGGTTTCCCTTTGACCGGGATCCCAGAAATTAGAAAAAAATACCCGCTTTCCCACACCCTCAAAAAAAAATCGCTTCTTTAACATATGTTCCAAACATATTTTGCAGGAAGCACATATATTATTGCATACTGCCGAAACATTAATATGTTTGTTTTATGTGAACATATTATATGTTTGGAAGCATTTTGAGCCAAAAATATTATATGCTTGGAAGAATTTTTCCCAAACACGATTGTGCTCATTCCCTAACATACTCGTAATTTTCACTTCCACGAAATTTTTTAGTTATTGGAACCTTTCTCTGTAATACAAATAATGTTGAAGAAATTATTCACTTTTATAAATTTTTTAAATTTTACCTTTCGCCTGCACGGAGAATCGAACCGAGGACCATACAGTTTGTAAGCCAACACACTATCCACTGGGCTACGTAGCTGTTATAGTCACCAGTAGATAATTATCGTTTTAAGTTACATTTATATAGCATAGTTTGCAGCGCCCACGAGCCCATGCAAACATAACATTATTTAACAGAAACATACATTTGTTTGCCACGTGGAGCAGTGGTTAGCATGTCTGCCTTGCATGCAAAGGGTCGTGGGTTCAATCCCTGCTCCGACCGAACATTTTTTTTTTGTTTTTTTTTTATTTACACATTTATATTTATACTATATTAATTTTTTTTAAATGAAACTTCGAAATGTGTGTTATTAAAGATTTATAGTCAGTAACAGTGCTTGATATAAACGAAATTGACTGATTTTTGGATAACATATTATTTTTTATTGCAAAAATAACAATCTTGTAATAAAAAACTGTTTTTGTACAAAACTTTAAAATTTGGAAGGAATTCAAAAACTAACAAAAGAAGAACGTGGAGTCGAGTATAAACATACATACATAATTTTATAATATAAACATAAATTTATTTAAGAGTGAACAGTTTTTTACTAGCATTTAACACCATCGCTCTAAAATTCCTTTTATTTTTCTTTAATAATTCATTTTAAAGAAAATAAACTTTTTAAATTGTTTTAGCTGTAAAACTCGAACTTAATGCCCGCTTTTATATTTGATGGTGTCCGTCAACTCCTCGTGGACTACTTTTTAATAAAGAGGAACTAAAGTTTGTTTTTTTACATTTTACTGTGTAATTTTTCACTATTTCCTCCTTATTTCATTTTACTGTCCCAACTCTAAAAAGAGTATAGTGCCCTTTGGTTATTTTTATGAAGACCCCTGATTTCTTTTAACGAACCAAGAAAAAAATTGTGCCCATAATGCCAAAATGATAAACAAAACACATGTCCACACATACATAAAATGCTGCTCTCAAGGCGAAAACATAAGCTGTTTGTTTTTCAAATGTCTATTCTCTTGGTTCAGAATGTATATTCTCTTTATTCAAATTAAATAATATTTAGACTTAAACATATAAAATTTTTGGCCTTATCATAAAACAGTTTTCCGAAACAACATACAAGCGGTTTCACAGAAATTGTTCTCTTTTGACTCTTTTGCTGTGTTATATTGATATCTTTCGTCAACTCTCCCGGTTTCCATCTCTATTTCTCTCTATATTCTCTCTGTCGCTTTGAATAAAATATCACAACATATGTATGTTTAGTCGAAATTTGTAAATTTATATATGTTTGTATTCACACATATGATTTTTATGAAACATTGATGCCCCAAACATAATATATTCTAACATATTAACATAGATGTCCCAAACATTTAGTGTTAGTTTAGGAACATTACATGTTCGCACTTAAATATATTGTGGTTTAAAATCGTGCCCGAAACACATTTTGTTTATATCGGAACATATGAAAAACATATTTTTCTAACAGTGCAGGATATGAAAAAGTCCGGGAAAAAGAAAACCCTAATGTAATTTCCAAAGCTTTTCGTTAGTCTAAAAATTGTTGTGAATCGTGATTTAGTCTTCAAAACTTAGAGTTTTCAAAAGAGATACGAGTTTCTACCACACGTCACGCTGAAATGAAAATTTTCACTTTTACGAATGGAATTCTTTCAATATATTTCATGTATGTAAAAATAAAATTTGATGGACCAAAAATGTTATCGAGAGAAACATTTTAACATTTCAAATCGTGATGCGAATAGTACCATGTTTTATTTGCGGGTAAATTTGACTTGGATATTCGTTTCTTAACAATAACAATAAATTATATTTCATTGTTTGTATTTATTTATTTTTCGTTCCTTAGCAACGTCACAAGCAGTGTTGTTTAACAATTATGCATTAAAGGGTGATACGGTCAAAATTTGGTCAAGGGAAAACGCGTGTAAATCGGTGAAATCGTTTATTTAAAAAATCAAATTAAATTTCTTTTTCAAGTTCAGTTAGTATAAAATTCAGGAAAAATATTCAGTTAGGCTTTCGCTTTTCCAAATCCGAATTGCCGGGCCTCACGCTTGCCATCAGATTTTGTACAGCCACCTTGTCCACCTTCTTCGCCGCAGAAAGCCAGTTTGCCTTGAACTGCTGCTCGTCCTTAGCAGTCTTTTGGTCTTCTTTAGGTTCCGCTTGACAATAGCCCAGTATTTCGCAATTGGGCGGAGCTCTGGCGTGTTCGGAGGGTTCTTGTCCTTGGGAACCACCTGCACGTTGTTGGCGGCGTACCACTCCATGGCATTTTTACCGTAATGGCAAGATGCGAAATCCGGCCGAAACAGTACGGAACAACCGTGTTTCTTCAGGAAACGCAGCAGACGTTTATTCAAACACTCTTTCACGTAAATTTCTTGGTTGACAGTCCCGGAAGCTATGAAAATGCTGCGTTTCAAGCCACAGGTACAGATGGCTTGCCAAACCAGATATTTCTTTGCGAACTTTGACAGTTTTATGTGCTTGAAAATATCTGCTACCTTTCCCCTTCCTTTTGCCGTATAAAACTCCTATCCCGGAAGCTGCTTGTAGTCGGCTTTGACGTAGGTTTCGTCGTCCATTACCACGCAGTCAAACTTCGTCAGCATCGTCCGGGATCGCGCTTTGGCCGTCGAATTTTGTTTATCATCGCGATTTGGAGTCACTACCTTCTTGTAAGTCGATAGTCCGGCTCGTTTTTTGGCTCGATGCACGGTTGTAGACGATACACCCAGCTTATTTGCGGCATCTCGAAGAGAGAGGTTAGGGTTTCGCTTGAAACTACCGGCAACTCTCTTTGTCGTCTCAGCGGCTTCCGGTTTTCGATTTCCCCCGATCCAGACTTCCTGGCTGTCGACAAACGTTCCCCAAACACTTAACTTAAATTTGTAACGCTTGATTTGGCAACTTTTAGCGATTTTGCCAGCTTTGCGTGCGAGTAGCTCGGATTTTCGCGATGCGCGAGCAAAATTTTGATACGCTGCTCTTCTTGCTTGGACGGCATTTTGACAACTGAAGAGTGAATTCCAAAATCAAAATAGGAGCAATATTCTACACACACACACACTTTCAAAATGAGGGGTGTTCAGGGTTTTTAAATGCAAAATTGAAAGAAATATATTGACCAAATTTTGACCGTATCACCCTTTATACTTAAATCAACAACTTTTATACTTCGTCCAATTGCATATTGTAATTGATGTGTTGTGATTTAAATTGCCAGGGAATTTTAATATTTTACGCAGTTTTCCATTCAACCAATTATTTTCGTATTTGACTTAATAAAACTCGTATTTGATATAATTTTTGCATTCAATTATGCCAATAATTGATTTTTATTTTGCTTCATTTTTTTCTGTACACACAGTGCACACCACAAAAACTAAATTATCCCAGCCGATAGTACTCAGTGAGAGGAGAAAAGTAATTTCTGGATTTTACTAGATTGGTTGCCGTTCGTTTTTTATGAGCCTCTAAAGTTTTGTCGCTAAATTAGATTTTGAGCACTTTTTCCCATTTTTCTAATTGCCATAGCTCGAAAAATGCTTTGATATTTTCAGCTTTCAGGAAAGTTTTAACTGTTGACTCGGCCAACAAAAATGCAATATATATTAAGTCGGAATAATGTCGCCTTCATGCTCAAACCCCCAAAATTGTCGAAAAAATTACCACTTTTTCCTACGATTATATCTCCCATCGGGTACTCTCGGCTCGAATAAGTGGTTTTTTGTTTGGTGGTTTTTTGCCAAAAAGCTCAATATTGCGTAACAGTGTTATTGTGGCATCAGGAACAGGGAATGAAGCCGCCGAGTCGCGCCTCCGACTTTAGCCGCCGCCGACAAGTTGTTTGCCAGTCAAAGCCACTGACTCAAAATAAGCTGCCAATTAATCAAAAATATTGATTTAAATCAGAAAAAGTATTAATAAAAGTTGTATGTTTGTCAAAATGTTTGACTATCAACCTAAAATCCATCAGTATCAAATTGCTATAATAATATTGCAAAAATTTAGCAAAGAAAATTTGAATGAATTGTAAATGTTATTGTATGATTGGTTGTACAACTAATCTCATTGCCATTCGAATAACTTCAAATTGATTTTATAATGGATAATTGTCCGCCGCCAAATAGACTAATTTATATCGGCTTAGTCGCGCCGGAGGCACAAAATTAGTTTCAGCCGCCGCCAACAAAAATGGGTCGGCTTCATTATTATTATTATTTAGTATTTGGGTCCAAGATATTTCACTTCTCTTGCAAAAAACGTTACCATTCGTCGTATAAACAACACTATCGTCAAAACTTTTTAATGTGTTCGCAAAATTGAACAGGTGAAATGTTTCTTTATTGAACCAATCATTCATATATGGTATATTTTTTTTCAAAGCTCAATTTTTAATATTTTTTAACTTTGGTTTGATAGAAATAAATTTGTCTTTAGAATTTCACTATGCCTAATTTGGCAATGGCGGTTTTTGATTTTCTTGCATTTTTTTATTACCCAAGAAAAGATAAAGAATCTTCTATATTTTTTTGAAGCTCCATTAAGGCCACTAATTAACGAATTTTCTGTTAATCAACGTAACGTGTCGTACTATGAACGAACATTTTCATTGTATTAATGAAAATGTTTCGTTATATCAGTGAGAAGTTTTCGTTGGCTCAATTTTAATGAAATTTTCCTTGAGTGTATATCCCAATTTGTTTCACGAAATGGGTATTATTGTAACACAAACTCCAGTAAGAATCCCAGTAAAGTTTTGGAAAACTCAAAGCTCAATTTTTCTCGAGTTTCACAGTTCATTTTTTTTTGCGAAACAAACTTTTTGTAGCTATTTTTAATTCCATATAAATTTGGCATGAAGTTGCAACACTGTGCGGCGTGTGTTGTTTAAAAATGTGGTATGAAAATAAGCTTTTGGTAGTTATAACTTTCAAAAGTCATATGCCAGGAATTTTTGCTCTGCTGTAGCTTTGTCTACTCAAAAACTATGCGAAGGTGGCAGACGTGCCTTGAATAGAAGAGCTCTTAAGTTGGGTATTTAAGTTTTCGCCCAGCATCAACTGTAGGTAGGGTTTTGGCATGCGAAATTCTATATGGCATTAACTGATATGATTGGTGTCGGTAATTGGTCTCACCACTGGCCATATCGATGATGATGGAGTTTGTCTTAAAGTTTTATTTTGGGCGTTGTTTGGCTGCAGTGTTTAGAATTTAAATTAAAATCCCTTAGTCATATGCACATTTGTTAGTTGTTTGTTTTTTTTTTCTTTTTGTTACTAACTTTGAAGATTGGTGCTTTCAAGTTTAATTAAAACGTCTGAATGTAAAAACCATAACTGAGGGCTGCCCTGAAACGTACATCTATTCCAACAGACATTCCAGTGACTTTGACTACGCAAGTGGAAGGATGAAAGCAAATGCCACTGAAATATATCACGATTTCAAATGGCTAGCTAGCTCCTCAATTTATACAAAATTCTATTTCTTCAGATATATTGAAATACACACTCAAAGTAAAGCGACCTCTTTTTTATGTTAAAACAAGTAAGTAAAGTCTAAAGTCGGGCGGGGCCGACTATATTATGCCCGTCACCACTATGTAGGCCAAAATTTGTGTTACCATCTCAACTACTTCACATTTGCTGGAAGCTATATAAAGGAGAAAATTTTTTTACTTCTACAAAATCTCTAGATTTAAAATTTAAATCGGCTAACGCTATCCAGTTAATTGGAGGAAGCTTCCATTGAAAATGGGTCTAAAATGTGTAACAGTCTACCATATTTCCCCAACTCTGGTGTACGTATATATGAGAGCTATATACAATCTGAACCTGATTTTGACTAAATTTGACATGTACCACTGTGGTATCACAATGGACTGAATAGTCTAAGTGAGCCTGATACATCGGGCTGCCACATAACCTAACCTAACCATAGTTAGAATAATAATTCTGCTATCTATGCGAAATTTCAAGTAAATGGGAGTATAACTTTGACCCCCCTGGTCATATGAGTGCAATTCGGACGGAAGATATATATGGGAGTCATATCTAAATCTGAACCGATTTCAACCAAATTTGGCACAATTACCGATACTAGTAAATGTACTCCTTGTGCGAAATTTGAAGCAAATCACGGCAAAACCCTGGATTTTGAGGCCATATAAGTTCAAATCGCACGAAAGATATATATGGGAGCTGTATCTAAATCTGAATCGATTTTGACCATATTTGGTACATACAATAGTATTGTTAAAAGTACCGCTTGTGCAAAATTTGAAGTAAGTCAGGGCAAAACTCTGGCTTTAGAGACCATATAAGTCCAAATCGGGCGAAAGATATATATGTGAGCTATATCTAAATCTGAACCGATTTTAACAAAATTTGACACACTTAACGATATTATTAAACGTACCTCTTGTGCAAAATTTGAAGCAAATCACGGCAAAACTCTGGCTTTTGTGGCCATACAAGTTCAAATCGGACGAAAGATATATATGGGAGCTATATCTAAATTTGAACCGATTTCAATCAAATTTACCTCTGTGCAAAATTTCACGAAGATCGGTAGTAAACTTTGGCCTCTGTGGTCATATGAGTCTAAATCGGACGAAAGATATATCTAAATCTGAACCGATTTGCCTGATATTTTGCAAGATTTTCGAGATTCATTAAATATTTGGATGTACGGTATTTCAAGAAAATCGGTTGATAAACACGCTAACTATGACCAAATCGGGGATAAATATATATGGCAGCTATATCTAAATCTGAACCGATTTTTTCCAAAACCAATAGCGATTGTCTCTGTCCCAAGAAACGGCCCTATCCCAAATTTAAGGACGATCGGACTTAAATTGCGAGCTGTACTTTGTGCACAAAATTACATATACAGACAGACGGACGGACAGACAGACGGACATCGCTAAATCGACTCAGAATTTAATTCTAAGACGATCGGTATACTAAAAGATACAAATGCACAAACTTATTATACCCTGTACCCAAGGCCGTAGCCAGGATTTTAATTCGGGGGGGGGTTCAACTTTAAAAAAAATATATTCATATAACCTCACTTTATTAAATCAGTACAAAGTGGCGGACGTGTTATCAAAGCGCTCTGTTCGTATTGAAACAAAAACATAAACAAACATACCTCGAGTACCAAAAACATTTGCAATTAACTCCTAATATTTCTCGGTAGTGCAGCATTCGTTGGCGCAGTTCCGGATTTTGTTGGGTGTGCAAAATATTGCAAAAACATTTTGCCAAAAAATAATCATTTTGACAAAATATAAACTCACCACTTGTTGATTTGTAAACAATAAACATAATTACGATAATTAACCAAGTATATCCATCCTTTGTGTACACAAAACTAAACAACAGCAGCTGATCTTGTCATACTGATTGACAGTCAAATGGTGTTGCCATACTTATCAGGTGGTTCATACGTGGTGGTGTTCATTACTTAAAAGTAAACATCATCGAGTCACCCTGTTAATAACGGATACTATCATTTAAAATATACTATGAGTTTCAATAACCCGCCTCCTGGTGGAGGAACTCCTTTACGGGGTAATAGAAGCCAAATAATAATTAACGAAAATATTATGTTAAAACAAGAAATACATGAAATGCAGCAAACTATTAATGAAATACTCGCTGAACTTCAACATTTAAGAGATGAAAACATCGTTCTTAGAGAACAACTAGCTGGAAAACTGGAACAAAATACAAGCACTAGCACTAATGCAGCCAATACAGATGACCAAAATACTAACCAAATCTTAGAAGAGGAAATGGAAATACCTGAAGTTGTCGGAAATCACCAATATGTTACAGATGAAGACGAACTGGAAAGGGAAACTAACTGGATTATCCAAAGGGGTAAGAAAAATAGATCCCTTTCAAATAAACCTAAAAAAACACATGGAAGTGGTGAAAACCAAACTCCAACAGTAAATGACAATCTCAATAAAAATAACAATAAAACAATTCCTACAAACCAAGGATGGATAGACAAACCTCCTCCTATTAACATTGTGGGCGTATCAAGCTATGAAGAAATAACTAAAATATTGAAATCTTCAAATATTCAAAACTTCAGCATAACATCTTTAAACAATAACGTATGGAAGATTAATACTGTGGACTCAAATGGGTACAGAAGTTTGTCGTCCACTTTAAATTCATGGAAACTAGAATGGTACACATATGAAAATAAAATTGAGAGGCCTAATAAAGTAATTGTTCGAGGACTCCATCACACATGTAGTAAAGAAGACATATTAGAAGATCTTCAAACAAAGGGATTTAATCCCATTGACGCTGTTAACATCCTAAAAAAAGAACGCTCAGAAGATAACACATCGTACAAGTACAGGAAACTTCCAATATTTCGTGTCACCTTCCACAAAGATGATAACATGGAAGACGTCTTCCGTATCTCAAATATATTAAACTTGAAAGTGAAAATTGAAGCTATACGCACGCAAACAAAATTAATCCCTCAATGTAAAAGGTGCCAAGGATTTAACCACACTAAACGATATTGTCAAAAAGAGCCAAGGTGTGTAAAATGCGCTGGTAAATGTAACAGAAGAATGCGAAAAACCTAAAACAATAATTCCAAAATGTATAAATTGCAAAGGGAATCATCCTGCTAGCTATAGGGGATGCGAAGTCGCAAAGGAACTCCAGAAACTTAGAAATAAAAACAGATTTGAAAAAAGGGAAAACAACCAAAAGAACATAAACTTCATAGAATCCCGCGGACCAAGTCGGAAAGACAATCAACAGCAACAAAAATATCAACAACCCCAGGTATACCAGCAACTGAGTGTAAAAAATGTTCCACAATCAAAAACTTATACGGAAGTTCTGAGCATGAATAATCCACGAACGGTAAATTCAGATAATAATACTGTTTTAAATGAAATTTTGAAAAATATGGAAAAGATAAGTAGACGTTTGGATTCTCAAGCAGCTCTCAATGAAAAGTTAATAGAAAAAATTAATGCTATAGCGATAAACTCACAAAATTCTATAAATCAGTAATGGCTACTTTAAGAATAGCGACATGGAATTGTAATGGTGTGTTAAGCCGAGTCAATGAAATACAATACTTTCTTTATGATCACAAAATCGACATATTGCTTATTTCGGAAAGTCATCTGACAAAGAACTCGATAGTCAGAATTAAAGGTTATAGTGTCTATAATGCGTTTCATCCATCACAAAGACCACGGGGAGGTGCCTCAATAATTATAAAAGCCAATATTGATCACCAAGAAGAACAAAAAGTTGAAAATGAAATGTTCCAAATAGCTTGCGTTTCAGTACAATTAAAAAAATATAAGGACTTCAAAATAGGTGCCATATATTGTCCACCAAGATATAACATTAAAATGGATCGATACGTAGACGTTTTCAAATCAATGGGAAACCACTTCATATTGGGAGGCGATTATAATGCTAAAAACAAATTATGGGGCTCTAGATTAACAACGCCAAAGGGACAACAGCTATACAAAGCATGTAGATTTTTAAAATGTGAGATATACACAGGTAATGAACCTACATATTGGCCATCGAATCAGGAATTAATTCCAGACCTAATCGACTTTTTTGTCACTAAGAATATTCCCAAAAACTATATTTTTGTAGAAAACACAACAGACCTATCCTCTTCGGATCACTCTGCAGTAATAATAACTGTGAGCGATAACGTTATAGAAAAAGTAATTCCTACATTTTTAACCAATAATGGTACAAACTGGCAATTCTTTCAATATCTTCTGGCTGAAAAAATAGAACTAAATACCCAACTTAGAACAGTGGAGCAAATTGATGAAGAATTAACAAAACTAATTGAAGCAATTCAAACATCAGCATGGGAAAGTTCACCTTCCACTTCTACATTCTACCAAAACCGAACATATACGAATGATATTAGAGAGCTATTAACCAAAAAAAGAAAGGCCAGAAAAAAATGGCAACGGGAGAGAACTCCAGAAAATAAAAAAACTTTAAACAGGCTTGTTAATGAATTAAAACAATTGACAAATAGGTCCAAAAATAATGCCATGTCTATGTATTTAGGCAATCTAACTTCAACTAAAGAGACAAATTATAGCCTTTGGAAAGCAACACGACAACTTAATCAGGCACCTCCAAAAATACCACCAATTAAAAATGCTGTCGGCACATGGGTTCGAAAAACCGAAGAAAAAGCTGATTTATTTGCAAATCATTTCTCAAATATATTCAAACCTTTGGATAGTAGATCAAACAACGAAGATATTCGCTTTATAGAAAAAATAGACAATGTTGCTATAAAACCAGCTACTCTTAAAGAAATTGAATTAATTATTTCAAAGGATTTAAGTGCCAAAAAAGCTCCAGGGTACGACTTGCTTACCGGAAAAATCTTTAAAAAACTGCCTCATGTAGCCTTAAAAAAAATGCTCTTTATAATAAATGCATGTTTTCGACTTAGGCACGTTCCGCTTGAATGGAAAGTAGCCGAAATCATTGTTATCCACAAACCTGGTAAACCTGAAAATGAATTAACTTCTTATCGGCCGATATCCCTGCTTCCAGTTATGTCAAAAATATTTGAAAAACTTCTACTAAAAAGACTACGACCCATACTAAGTAGTAGACTATTGATCCCAGATCATCAATTTGGATTCAGAAACAACCACTCTACCATACAACAAGTACATCGCATAGTCGATGTAGCAGAAAGAGCATTAGAAAATAAATCAATTTGCTCCGCTGTGTTCCTGGATGTAGGGCAAGCGTTTGATAAAGTTTGGCATCAAGGGCTCTTGGTTAAACTACAAAAAGATCTCCCAAAAGAATTTTATGAAATTCTGAAATCATACCTACGAGACAGATTCTTCAGAGTAAAGATAGAAGGAAAATACTCAAAACTTTATCCTATAAAAGCTGGTGTACCCCAAGGGAGTGTACTTGGACCAATATTGTATCTATTATATACAAGAGATATACCAAATGACCACGATGCAGTAATTGCAACCTTTGCCGATGATACAGCCGTCCTTACCACAGCAAATAGCGAAGTAGAAGCCACAACTAAGTTACAAGGTATTTTATCAAGCATCCTACTTTGGATAAACAAGTGGAGAATGCACTTAAATGAAAATAAATCAGTACATATGGTATTTACAAACAAAAAAATTCATCATACGCCACTGTATTTGAATGGCACAATAGTACCTTATGCAAACACAGCAAAATACCTGGGTATGACCCTTGACGCCAAATTAAAATGGAAAGAACATGTAAAGAAAAAAAATAAGGAAATTAAAATAAAATTCTCCGATATTTATTGGATGTTAGTGGACCACAGAATATCTATTCAAAATAAAATGTTATTATACAACCAGATAATTAAACCAATATGGACCTATGGAATTCAGCTGTGGGGCTGTGCAGCTAAAGAAGAACTGGAAAAAATTCAAAAAACCCAAAATCAAATACTTCGTACCATTACTCACGCACCTTGGTACATACGCAACCAGGACCTCCACCGTGACCTGGGGATCAGAACCATCAAGGAAGAAATAACTCACAACGCGCTGAAACATGTAGAAAAATTGGTATTGCATGACAACTTGGATTTAAATAATATAGTCCGAAATTTTCAAACAAACAGAAGACTGCAAAGAACTGTTCCCATGGATTTAGTTATTGCAAATATATAATAAAACCCAAAATTTGAGCATAGTAATTGTACTGTACTCTTCAAATATATCTACTAGTTTAAAAATTTCTAGTATAAGATTATTAATTTATGCTAGCAAAAAATTACTAGATGAGTAAGACTCAGTTGTAATAAATTGTGAATAAAAAAAAAAAAAAAAAAAAAAAAAAATATAACCTCATGTGTAGAAAATCTTATTTATGCATAAGTATGTATACAATATTTTTATAATATTAAATTGAGCCGACGGGTTTTTGGGCAGCAAATAAATCAATGACTTCTACAGTCGGCACATTTATTCGGCGATGAACCGACATTAATGCCAATCCATTGAGTCTACTCTTGCTAGTCGAATTTCTAAGATACGTCTTTAATCTCTTCATTGTTGAAAATGAACGTTCGGATGAGCACGTAGTAAATGCAGGGATAGAAAATGCAGTACTATAGTACTTTTTTCAATACCATTTCACCCCGGTCAGTACCGTAGTACCCCCGCGAAGGATTTAGTATCTTTTGTGTAGACATTTTTGAGTCGATATCAGATTTATGGTACAATAGCTTTGACAAAATATTTTAATATTTTGAGAAAGTCTTTATCAACCTTATTTGCTAATAGTCTTTTACAAATATGGCAAAACAGACATGTTCATGTGGGAAGAAAATCTCGATTTTGTAAAAGACATAGTCAAAAACAGGATTTTATTGAACTTCAAGAATGTTTTAGTCGAAAAAAGAATGCGATTCTATATTATCGATTTTTTATTTTGGTAGAAAATGTTGTCCAAATTTTATTTCTATATAGAACTAGCGTAACCCGGCCCGCTTCGCTGCGCCTTCCGAAGCGTATTTGTACAAACATTTTTCGTTAACTTAGTCAACCATATCCTTCGTGCTGAAAACAAATTCGAAAAGATTTGAATTCTTTCAAACAAGTAGTCCGATTTGCCTTTTCGTTTATAGGTACAAATACGGCGGATATGCATATGTAAAACGGTTCGTCTTAAAAAATGTCGAGGAGAGGGTGTACCCTTTCCTCCAAATTTTTTTAAATAATGTTCTGTATTCAAGTAGTTGGACAATCTTCTATATTTCTTCAACATATCTGAAAATTAAGCACTACATTATAATAAAATACAAAGAATTACTGTTTCCCATCCAATAAATCGGAAAAAGCAAAAGTAGTAAAAAATTTTACCACATTAACATTTGCTAAAATGTTGGAAAATGATGCACCCTCTACGTTGGCTGCCAATTTCATGTAAATTTAAGTTCTTTACTAAAAAGAAGTCTGTCAGAAGCCTGTGCAAAAATCATAAAATTATGTACCGAGTTCCCATTTACGGACAACCATCTACTTTCAATTTAAGAATTGAAAGTATATTAATTTCACAACTACTCAATGGTCCCTATAAATTCTATCGAAGTAAATAGACAAAGTTTATTTCAATTTTCCCCTTCCCCAACCAGATATCGAAAAATCATATACTAATTTAAAAATCATGTTTAAATTTAATCACCTCCTCCCACGTTCCCTGTAAATTTCAAGTAGATCGGAGATGTTTAAATTTTGCTCTATTGTTCTAAAGGAACGTCACTTTCCTCGAGACAATATCGACAAACACCGTAGTGAATAGAACCCCTAACCTTCCCTGAAAATTCTTGAAATTCAAGTGTGGGGCAAGGAAGGTTGCCTCTTCGTTCATAACCTGCTTTTGCAAATTTCAAGAAAACTTAAGAATTTTGGTTTTTTTCAGTTTTAGAGGAGGAACCCCGACCAAATATCGAAAAGTGATGTAGCGTATGTTTTGTAAACGTCCCAGAAAATGTCAAGCAAATTATAAGCCTAAAGAGGCGGATTCTCTTCCTCCAAATATCACAAAATCAGGTATCAACTATTAATATCGTAACCTCTCCCCAGTCCTCTGTAAATTTCAAGTAACTCGGTAAAGTTTAATTGTTTCTCTGTATGTACTTAAGAGAAGCGGATGTCTCCATATGCCCTTTTATTTTTATTAAAAAATCGGGAACCTCATATAAATTTCATAACCTCACCCATTTTTTCCGTAAAATTTCAGTCGGGGGAGTTTAGTTTTGTTTTCATTGTACTTAAAAAAAAGTCGGGCAAAGGGGTGGTCCCCCCCCGACCAAATATCGAAAAATAATGTAGCGGATTTTTGTCTAGATGCCAACACCAACATTCTATGAAAATTTCAAGCAAATCGCATAATTTTGTTCCAAGTTTCAAAAAGTAGGGCAAGGGGGAGGTCCCCCTCCCCGTCCACATATGAAATCATCAGGTAGCCCATATTATTCCATAACCTCACCGCTTGTTCTCTGTAAATCTCAGATAATTTAGAGAATTTTAGTTTTTTCACTGTACTTTAAAAAAAGTCGAACAAAGGGGAGGTCTCCATCCGCCACCAACCTCAACCTTCAATGCCAACCCCAACCTTCAATGAAAATTTAAAGCAAATAGGTCAACTTTGGTCCAATTTTCAAAAAGGCCGACAAAGGGGAGGCCCCCCTCCGCGATCAGGTGTCAAAAAACGAGGTACCCTATTTTCACCACATGAACGCCCCCTACGATCTCTGAAAGTTTCAAGTAAATTGGTTCAGCCGTTTCGGAGCCAACTCGGAACATAAAAACAAACAAACAAATAAACAAACATAGATTGAATTTTATATTTTTATAAAAAATTTTGTCAAAATTTTATTGAAAATTTTGTAAACATTTTATTTCTATAGGAAATTTTTGCAAAATTTTATTTCTATAGAAAAAATTTTTCAAATTTTTTTTCTGTAGATTTTTTTTGCAAAATTTTATTTCTATAGAAAATTTTTGCAAAATTTTATTTATATAGAAAATTTTTGCAAAATTTTATTTATATAGAAAATTTTGTCAAAATTTTATTTTCTTTAAAATTCAGTCTCTTGACAATAATCTTCCAGTGAAATTTTTGTTGAAATTTAGTAAAAAGTACCTTTCCGCTCAAAAAAATACCTTTTTTGTACTTCCTTAAAATTTGTATTTTCCATCCCTGAGTAACTGGCAAAGTGACCAAAGTTTTTAAAAGAATATGCACGTTTGGAAATATCTCTTTATTGCACTCTCCAAGTGCTTCCATCGCTGAATTAGGCAGGTTCTTTTCGCAGTTTTGCGCCATTTCATTTGTTTGGCTGTTTCATTGTTGTTGCTATGGCCAAACAAAGCGAGTCATGTTCACAAAAAGAACAACAAACGCACATAAAAAGCAGAAAGACATTTTCCGAAAATGAAATTTGTGGTACGAGAACAAAAACAATTTGTTTTTTTCGACCGTCGTTTGACGGGCTTTTCAACTAGTATTCTAGGATTTGTGCAAGTTTTATAGGTAAGCTTTTTTCAAAATAAAACCTTCAGCTTTTCTTCAACATCTTCGATAAGATTTTTCTATGCAGCTAAAAATATATATTTATTTATCTAAAAACATTCATTCATTTCGGGGGGGGGGTTTGATCCCCCTCATCCCCCCCCCTGAATACGGCCTTGCCTGTACCACAGTAGTGGTGAAGGGTATAATGAACTAATTGCGAAGAAAATTGAACTTAATATAGCGCCTACGGAATTTTTATTTGTTTGAACGATGTGATTTGTGTAGAAATTAGAAAGAACGCATGCCATATTTTAGTTAACTTTTTCCTACATTTATGTACCACTATACCATAGAATAAAACATATATTACTGCATTGAGTTGATGCATGGAATGATTTTATTGAAATTATTTTATACATGTGAATAAATCTTACACATTGTTGCTAAACCTTTTGCTCCAAAATAAGAACAGCTTACTACACGCACAGAAAAAACATGTTTGGACATGGTTGCCGCATCCATTTAATGTTTACATATTATATGTAATATGTATTTTGTCTTTGTAAAAATAATTTTCGAGCGGAGAAAAATATATGTTGGCAATAATCATTTAAATGGTTCTCATATGCCGCAAACATGTTCTATTATTTAAATGATAGAATATGAGACCATTACATGGTCGGGAAAATCATGCACCTGACCGACCATTCAATTTGTTTACTTTTTTGCAGGGAAAAAAGTATTTTTACAGGTTACGTATTGACATGTCTAGAATCATTACATGGCCATAAAGACCATGTACATTGTTTTCGTGACCATTTACTTTTTTCATTTTTTTTTTGCAGCAAAAAACTTGGCAACTCTATGTCTGAGTAGACGTGCATTTTACATCGCAGCTGATTTTTCCTAATATTTTAACGAATTAGTTGGCTTTTTTATTGCTAACGTTTTCGCATTAATAATACTTAAACTGCCGCTTCCGATATAAACAAATTCCTGAGTTTCCCGTGTGTATACCACCTTTTGTAAGATATACCAGAGACTTGTTGCGTGGTGCTGCTTATTGCTGTATTCCCAACTGTTGCTGTTGTTGTTTTTACTTACAAAATGCCGGCTAATAAGAACGTTATTTGTAGCACATGTAATGAGCAAATTACTAAAACACATGGTTCTATTGCTTGTAAGATATGCTCCAGATGGATACATGCGTCGTGTGCGAGCTTAACTGATAAAGAGCTATCGGTATTTAAGTCCATAAAATGTATGTCGTTCATTTGTAGTGGATGTGAAAATAACCTTGCTGATAATAATGGCAATACATGTGTTGCAGATGACATTCGAAGCTTGAATATGAAATTTGATGCATTCCAGGCTGAGCAAATATCTATAATAAATTCTAAAATGGATACTTGTCTTAGCGAAATTAGAGCTGATATCACGAAATGCATAGAACGTATTACCAAGGTTGAAGCCTCCGTATGCTCGCAAAACTCGTCCTTAGAAATCGAGAATAACATTCTACATAAACGTTTGAACCAGGGATCCGGAGCGGTCCATTTTTTTCGCTCCGCTCCGCTCCCGCTCGGGAGAAAAAAAAACCGCTCCGCCCCACGCTCCGCTACGCTCCTCTTCGAGAAAATTATAGTACAAACATTGTATTATTTGTTCAATTGAGTTTTATATTATTTAGAAAAATCGGGCGAAAGATATATATGGAAGCTATAGCTAAATCTGAACCGATTTCGATGATTTTTTGCACATATAGTTAGTGCTATAGAAGATTACATTTAGCCAACTTTGAGTAAGATCGGTTGATAAATAAGGGTTTTATGACCTAATTTGGCAAAATCGGGCGATACATATATATCTAAATCTGAACCGATTTCGATGAAATTTTCAGACTTTTCAGGTGATACAGAAGATTATTTTGTGGTAAATTTGACGACGATCGGTTAGTAAAAAAGTGCAACGTGACCCCATTTGTCGAAATCGGGCAATACATATATATGGGAGCTATATCTAAATTTGATCCGATTTCTTCCAAATTCAATAGCGTTCGTCTTTGTGCCCAAAAAAACTCCCTGTACCAAACTTCATCAAAATCGGTTAATAATTGCTACCGGAATCCTGTGAACAACAAATACATGGACAGACGGACGGATGGACGGACGGACACCAAGCGCCAGATCGACTCAGGAGGTGATTCTGAGTCGATCGGTATATATTTTATGGGGTCTAAAATCAATATTTCTGGTAGGCACATTTTTTGGCAGATCAAAATTATTATACCCTAACCACTATGTGGTTTAGGGTATAATGAATTTAAAACAATGTGTTGAAACATTTTATTAATTTTGAAGATTTTTCAGAAATATTAAATCCATTTTGACTTCATTAAAACGAAATGTTCATTCATGTTAGGATACACATTTTTATGTCGAATCACTTAGCTATAAGGACAAACAGACTTCATTGAAAAGTTTAGAGAAATACGTCTTTATTTCAGAGAAATACGTCTTCCATTCTAAGCAAAATTCGTATTCGTATTTTAAGCATGTGAAATATTTGGCCTCCCGACAATATTCTTTGCGGTGCACCATCTACTATTTAATATGTGATAGAAACCAAATTTATGAAAATGGACCAAATTCTGTTTGGTCCGACCATCGGACCAAATTTAAAAATTAGAAATCTTTTGGACCAAGTAACTACTCTCCGAAAGTTTTTTTTGTTTTGCAACAGACGTACACGCAAAGAAAAAAAACGTTTGGAAAACGTGTACCGAAAACGTTTTTCTTTTGTTAGAGTTTTTTGAATTGCTTCGAAAATTTTAAACTTTTATCACCAACAAAATTCGTTTGTTACAAAATTTTTATTTTTTCAATAAAAAAAGTTATTTTTGAAATAACAACACAGTCAATTTCGTTTATATCAAACACTGTTCTTTTCTGACTTTAGGTCTTTAATAAGACACATTTTACAGTTCAAAATTTAATATAGTACAATGTAATGTTGAACATTTTTTCGGAATCTTCCGAATATATCTGGAATATATGTAAAAAAAAAAACAAAAGCAAAAAAAAAAACTTTGGCCGAAGCAGGGATCGAACCCACGACCCTTGGCATGAGAGTCGGACGTAGCTACCACTGCTCCACGGTGCCAAACTAAATGTTTGTTTCTGTTAAATAAACTTTGTTTATTCGGTTCGTGGGCGCCGCAAGCTATGCTATATAAATATAACTTATATTGATATTTATCTATTGATGACCATAACAGGTACATAGCTCAGTGGTTAGTGTGTTGGCTTACAATGTGCATGGTCCGCGGTTCGATTCTCCGTCCAGGCGAAAGGTAAAAAAAATTTTAAAAATTTATAAAATCGTATAATTTCTTCTACATTGTTGGTATTACAGGAAAAGGTGTTAAGAACTAAAAATCCTCGTGGATGTGAGAAAGATGTGAGGGACAATGCAATTAGCAAGAAAATAATGTTTTTTTTTTTTGAGCTAGTCTTTATGAAATTGTTTTTACATCCTGGAAAAGATTAAACGTTTATCACAAAAAGTATATACTTTTCTTCCAAATACACTTCCTTACAGCGAAAAGCAAATGAGAAACGAACTTTGTTTGTCTAAAATTTCGTTTGGGAGGAAAGAATTATTTTTTTGCGTGTATAGAAGAGGTTTTGTTATATTTGTAATGTGTGTGTATGTTTATGTTTATGTTTGCAACAACCTCCATCGAAATCAGTCCGTGGTACACCTACGAATATTCTTACTCAGATCTAGTGTTACAGCGTTTTTAAGAAATGTTCGTTCCCAAAAAAAGTAGATAACATGCAATAATACAAATCAAGTCATTATTTGTCAATGTGAGAAAAAAAATTAAAATAAATGTATATGCGCACATTTTTCAACCAAAATTGAAACTATCCATAATTTTAATTAAATTTTCGAGAACTAATATCAGAAATAAGAGAATGCTAGGATATAGTACAATAGTAAAGCAAATATGAATGTCCTTACACTGAAAAAAAAGAATTTTTCTTAATTATTAAAGTCACGTTGACCTTACCTCAAATATTTTATCTTTCATGTTATGATACACATTTTTAAGTAAAATCACTTAATTATAAGGACATCACAACTTCATTCAAAAGTTTATTGACTTTTGGACAAGGAAAAAAACTTTATTTTAGAGAAATGCGTCTTCCATGTTAAGCAAAATTTGCATTCGTATTCTAAGGACATGAAATCTTTGACTTCACGACAATGTTTTTTTCAGTGTAGAAAACTAAAAAATTAAATATAAATAAGATCGTTTAATTGCATTTATTTGACGTTCATTACAAACATCTTTGTAGTAATACGGGATGAAATTGATCGAAAGTACTGTTGTTACTTTTATAACACATACTAGAGATATATTTTGACATTTGCCGTTTTTGAAAACAATTACTAAAAAAAAAACACGTTGTGTTTTCCCCAATGTACGTACGTACAAAAATACATATCGTACATTTTAAACCTACACTGTGTAATTTCAAAGTTACACATTTCATTCAAGTAATATTGTTGGGAGTTGTGCTAAAAGTTTGCACATTATTGTTATTTTTATTTGTTGCCCTTGTGCTATTTAATTAGCACAGATATGTACATAGCGGTCCTCCAAATACCCATATATGTATGTGTACACATATGATGTATTACTTCAGTGGAGACATATCTGTTGTTATTGTATGCGTAAATGTCATCTCCAACCAATTGCCCATGACATTCGTTTTGTTTAATGTAAATCGATCTTTTAAACCGGCCGCTTCGCTACTCCCGTGACCAAAGTGAAAATAACAACAAAGTGAAATATAAAATAGAAACAATATTTGAAATAAAAAAGAGCTGAAAAGTGAATTAACTAAAAGTTTTAACCATTGCTAAAAAAAAAAGGAACAACTATTATACTTACCTAAAATACTTACCTAGTGTTACTTACATCTAATCATAAAATAAAATATAAACTTACCTCTAGTATTGCACGTTGAGAAAATATTGCACATTGTAAAACCTATTGCACTTTGGAAAACCTATTGCACATTGTAATAATATTGCACATTGTGAAAATTAGTGAACATTTTCTTGAATTTAAACCTAAAGTGTAAACATTTTATACTTACCTAAAACCTGTATACTTACCATAAATTAACCTATACTTACCAACTACATTGCACTTACCCTTGTATATATTGTACCAGTGAATTTAAATAAACCAAAACCTAGAAATTGAACATCAACCAAAAGTCTTACCTCGATTATTACAAAAGGACAACCTCGGTAAAAAACATTTGGTCCATTCGAAACCGAATCGTGAATTTTCTTAAATATAAATTTGCAGTACAAATAACAAATAATTTGAGTGACATTAAATAAAGTGGTGGACATTACACTGTGCTACAAAAACAAATAATTTTTTATTAAACTATAAAGTGGTAAAATTATTATTGTTTAAAATAAAAAATTAAAAAACTCAAAACTAATTTGTGGAGTAGTGCAAAAAACAAAATTTTTTTTTTTTTTGTAAAATTGGGCTAAAAAGTGTGTATTAAAAAGTGCTTTCCAACATAAGTGAAACAAAATTGTGCTTTTGGTGTTTTTCTTAGACTAACTTTATTAACAAAAAAAAAGGAAAAATAAATAGAATTTTCTAAATAAACAATTTTCATAAACATTGTGAGCCCTGTGCAAGAACAATTAAACAAACAAAAAATCGGTGCGGTATCGGTTACATAACCAACATAAAAATTTGAACAAATTTTGCCTGCAAATTTGATTCCGTTGCAACGGTAAAAAAGCGCTGGAGACAAAACAATTTGGACATTGGCGCGCACTAACACAAATCACATACCCACACAACATACACAAATCCGACACATTTTCATACCCATCTACAAAGTGAGTACCCATCTTTTTTCCTTTTATATACATCCACGAGACATAGAGGAGGATACATTGGTCGGCTCTTGACTCTCCCTTCACTGGTATATAAGAGAACCTTCTGGAGATCTATGTATGACCCTTTATGGTTTGCGTGTTTTGTATCACAGACTAGTCAACAGGAAAAATTGTTTGTCATTTTTGTGGATGGTACTTTGACCCGAGGAAGAAAATAATTTTGTTTCGAGACTCTCGTAAATTGCAATACCCTTTGACACATACCTAGACTGTTGTAACTTGTTGATTCGCTACACTCCAAAAAATTTATTCCGTTTGGATAGTTATTATTATTATATGTCCCATTACGTATGAAAATTCGTTCCCTTGATTGCTACAATGAACTAAAAGCATTTTTGCGAAATAATCTAAGCGGAATTTGAAAATTATATACAAAAATATTTCGAGACAACTATAAATTTGATCCATGTCAAAGACCCTTGATTTGTCGGAGTTCACAAACTGTTATAGACCTTTTTGAAAATATTCCCTTTTACATTTTCTACTTTGGCTATTTGGAAATTTGAGCAATTTTGACCCTACGATGTTTTTTCCCCAGTCTTGAGAATCAAGTTATTTAAAATTGATACACAAAAAGAAAATATTTTGTTGACTTACAATTTTGGTAAATTTTACTTTGCAAATAAAAATTTATTTGTGCCGCTTGTTAAAATTTACCTCCGCTCGTCTTTTTGCTCATCAAGTTTAATATTTTCAAATCTATTGGTAAATTTTGCGCCGTTGACCCGAATTATTCAAAGTACACTGGGAAAAATAGTTCAACGTTGGAAAGTGTGTATACAAATATTTTGCGTAAATTTCTCATACGTAGGTCTGGTTTTTTGTTTGCTGGAGTGACCCAAGTCTAATTTTTTGAAATCGAATATTGTAGGAAGTTTGGCTATCTCAAATTTTCTACCCGTTTTTATCGAATTCATACATCTCTCCTTGTGAAATCATTTTGTTGTTTGTTATTAACATCGACTCGTCAACAAAATCTTTTAACGCACATCGGCTTGAGCGGTTTTGGAAATCGGATTTAAATTTTTTCATTTATTGAAAGGAATTTTAATCACGGAATCGCGGTTTACGACTCGTGTTTGTCTTCTCAAGCTTTCGATTATTGGAAAACTTTGAAGTAAGATAAATCGACTCACAATGGATAGATCCAAAAGCGAAAAATTTGCGAATAGCGTTAACGATTTAAATGATTTCGAAAGCACATACGCTGTTGCAAAGACCACGGAAAATGTTCGCGAGCTTGAAGCGGTCCGTGCGGAAATTGAAACTTTATGGTCCAATATAAAGAAATCGTATTTAGATTGTCGAGATCATGTGCCATTGGAAGGTGAGAAACCAATCGACAAAACAAAATTACGCGCCCATTATAGTGAAGCAATGGAAACTTACAAACGAATTATGAGTTCAGTTAATGCGGATATTTTGGCTTTAAAAGATCAAGTCACCAAAGATGAATCGTTATCAATATCTCGACCCTCAGATTCTGATTTTGCTTCGGGTTTAAGGCTTCCACCTTGCGACACAGACACATTTAAGGGTGGTTATACAGCGTGGCCATCATTCCGTGACCTTTTCACTGCTATTTATATAAAAAATTCAAGATTAAGCAATGTTGAAAAACTTTTCCATTTAACACAGAAAACAGCGGGAGAAGCAAGGGAAATTATAAGCAATGTCCCACTTACTAATGAGGGTTTCACATTGGCATGGAAAAATTTGATAGACAGATATGAAAATAGAAGAATGCAAGTAAATGAACAACTAAAATTATTGTTCAACTTGCCAAATGTTAACTTCGATTCCAGCCAATCTATTCAGAAATTGCAAAGAACTGTAAATAGTTGTATGCAAACGTTAGAGACTCTTGGGGTTGAAGTGAAGGATTGGGACCCAATCTTAATTTTTTTGTGTTCTTCGAAATTGCCGCGTCCCTTCCTTGAAGAATTCGAAAATTCATTGGAAGATTGTAAAGTTTTGCCAAATTGGAATATTTTTGACAAATTTCTCAAACATAAATTCAAGACACTTGAGTCTGTGGGCAACATTAAACCAATTCATAATAAGCATAATCAACAGAATTTCGATGGCGGTCGAAATAGACACGACAAACCAAAGTTCGTAAATAGTTTTCATACTAATGTATCGCAAAAATTACAATTTGATAGAAAACGTAAACCTAATTCAAAATCGTCCGTTACACAGCCTAATCAAAACAATCAGAATCCTAGTTGTCAGTTGTGCAAGGCAACCCATTTTATACGGGATTGTCCTAAATTTATTGAAAAATCTATAAACGATAGAATTCATGTAGTAAAAGTATCTCATCTTTGCTATAATTGTCTTTCCTCAAATCATGGGGTAAAGGATTGTAAGAGCAAATTCACTTGTCGAGAATGTAGCATGCGACATCATACCATGTTACATAAGGGAACGGAAACCCAAACACTTGCTCAAGACCCAGTTAGCGATGCAGTACGACCTAGTACTAGCACTGCAGCGCTTGCGACACAGATACAGTCCACACCAAGCATAGGAAATAATGTTATGACCTTGACCCTCCAGAATGATCGTACTTGTGGGAATCATCCTAGAGGAACTTTGCTTTTTACAGCTTTGGTTCAGATTGAATCACGTGGACAATTATTCGATGCAAGAGCTATAATTGACTCGGGATCGCAGTCCACGTTTATATCTGAAAAATTGAAAAATAAATTAGCTTTGCCGACGAAACGAAACTTGATACACGTAACGGGAGTTAGTCAAATGTTGTCAGAGACTTCTACAAAATCATGTCTTTTCACTTTGCGTTCACGTTTAGATACAAGATTCAAATTAGAGGTTTGGGCCCCAGTTTTGAAAGCCCTTCCATCTCATTTACCGCCACAAAACTTGGATTTGCGACAACTCGGTGATGTTGCCAACCTTGACTTGGCAGACCCGAAGTTTTACATTAGTCAACCGGTTGATTTATTAATTGGAATGGATATAGGACCCTTGATTTTTGATATCGGGTCTCCTATGAGATCAATCGGCACACTTTTAGCACAAAATACAGTGTTCGGGTGGATTATTGGTGGACCCATGACAAATGACCCATACAATAATAATCGAATTTCATTACACAACACAGTGGCAATTGAGCAGGTTCTTACACGTTTTTGGGAGATGGAAGAAACCCCAAAAAAGATTTTGCGGTCAGAAGAGGACATGTTTTGTGAATCAAATTTTAAACAGACTACTAAACGAAATTCGGATGGAAGATATGTTGTGAGTCTTCCTTTTAAAAAATGCCATGAGTTAGGAAGTTCGCGGAACATAGCAATGGCTCAATTTTACCGAATGGAAACGAAATTAATGAAAACTCCTGATCTCAAGGAACAATACGATAAAAGCATTTTAGAATACTTGGAACTTGGTCATATGCGGAAAATATCAGCGCAAGAGATCACCAAGGCTCCAAATTACTATTTGCCGCATCACGCGGTGGTTAAACCTGACAGACTCACAACGAAACTTCGCGTCGTGTTCAACGCTTCAAATCCCACTTCAAATAAAAGCGCTCTCAATGACACTTTGTATACAGGACCCATTTTGCAACAGAATCTGGTTTTACAAATTTTGAAGTGGAGATTTTTTAAATATGTTTTTAACGCAGATATCACGAAAATGTACAGACAAATTCTTCTCGATCCAAATCAGACACAATATCAACGTATTCTTTTTCGAAAATCCCCAGCAGACCCTGTGGAGGATTTTGAACTCCTAACAGTTACCTTTGGAGTTAACTGCGCTCCATTTCTGGCAATACGCACACTTCTGCAACTCGCAGAAGATGTAGCAGACACACATCCTATTGCTTCCAAAATTATTCAAGAAAATCTGTATGTGGACGATGTTTTGGCTGGAGCGCACACAATTGACGAAGCAATTGCGTCGCGCAAGGAATTAATATTGGCCTTGGAGTCCGCGGGATTTAAACTTATGAAATGGACGGCAAACGATCATAAAATAATTCAAGAATTGCCTAATGAGAAATTACTTCCTGTAAATTGGCTTGATTTGTCAGAAGACTCGTCTGCCAAGACATTGGGTGTTAGGTGGAATATTTCAGGAGATTTCTTCACATTTACTCAACCAACGGTGGAAGTTAGGCAAAATTATACAAAAAGGCAAGTTTTATCCACCATAGCAAAATTATTCGACCCTTGCGGATGGCTAGCGCCAGTAATTGTTGTAGCTAAACTTGTCATGCAACAAATATGGCTTGATAAAATAGATTGGGATGACCCACTGAAAACAATTACATTGATTAATTGGCAAAAGTTTGTAAAAACTAGTAGTGCAATAGACTCTGTCAAAATACCGCGGTGGATTCACTTTGTACCAAATTGCAATATCGAAATTCACGGCTTTTGCGATGCATCAGAGAGTGCATATGGCGCAGCATTGTATATTAGAGTAGAATTTGATAACCATAACGTTGAAACTCATTTGTTAGCGGCCAAAACTAGAGTGGCTCCTATTAAAAAACTCTCATTGCCAAGACTCGAATTGTGTTGAGCGGTTTTACTATCGAATTTGGCTGCGTCGACTGTAACCAATCTTCAAATTTCAAAATGTTCTACTTTTTTTTGGACTGACTCCACAATTGTTTTAGCATGGTTGAAGAAGCCTCCGTGCGCATGGAGCACATTCGTGGGTAATCGGGTGTCGGAAATTATAGAAAATGTTGGTAATGATAAATGGCAACATGTCGATTCGGAAAACAATCCGGCAGATATTGCTAGCCGAGGATGTTCACCATTTGAATTGAAAGAAAATTATTTATGGTGGCATGGGCCATCATGGCTCAAATTAGATAAACAAAATTGGCCAATTCATGATATTTTCTTAGAAACGAATATGGAAGCTAAAGCGGTTAAAGTTTTGACTACCTCAACCTTTGAAGACCCATTAATTCGATTTTCTTCTTTGTCCCGGGCTTACAGAGTGTTAAGCTACGTTTTGCGGTTTTGGCGAAATACTAGTTCAAAGCGAGATCATCTTAGAATTTCATCGATAGAGGTTACAGCGGAGGAAATACAAGACGTGAAGCGACGTTTGATAATAATGACCCAAAAGCAATATTATCCTCATGAATATAACAATTTACAACAGAAATTAAAAATTTCTTCTACCAGTAGCCTACTAACGATGAATCCATTTCTTGATTCTCATGGCATAATGCGAGCAAATGGTCGACTCGTTCAGGCCCCAGTTCTGAGTTATAGCGAGAGGCATCCCATAATTCTACCCTATGATGCACCTTTAACTGATCTTATTGTAAATTTCACCCACAAAATAGCCATGCATTGGGGAAATCAATTAACGATTCGTATTCTAAGATCGGAATTCTGGATATTCCGGTTAAAACCTTTGGTAAAAAAGATTATCCATAATTGTAAAACTTGTATTTTATTTAAACGACATACTCAATCGCAAATCATGGGGGCTTTGCCTCCGGAACGTACAATGCTTTCAAGACCCTTTGCTAACACCGGAATAGATTTTGCAGGACCCTTTGATATTAAGCACTACAAGACTAGGTCATGTTTTATTACGAAAGGCTATGTTTGTATATTTGTATGCTTCGCTACTAAGGCCGTTCACTTAGAGGCCACCACAGATTTATCCTCACAATCCTTTCTTGCTGCTTTCTCACGATTTATTGCCCGGCGCGGCTGCCCATCGTGTGTCTACTCCGATAATGGAAAAAATTTCGTAGGAGCTGCTGAAATTTTGAAAAAAGATCGTATTGAATT
The DNA here is from genome assembly GCF_050003625.1 of Haematobia irritans. Classification (NCBI taxonomy): domain Eukaryota; kingdom Metazoa; phylum Arthropoda; class Insecta; order Diptera; family Muscidae; genus Haematobia; species Haematobia irritans. The sequence continues at coordinate 87,311,455 of NC_134398.1, forward strand.
TTTGAAAAATTTACAAACTCAAGCTATACAACAACATTCGCATAACAATCTTGTATGGAAGTTTATACCGCCAGGGGCTCCTCATATGGGCGGTTTGTGGGAAGCGGGGGTGAAGTCGTTTAAAACACATTTACGAAAATTTATTCCCAAGATGAGCTTTACTTTTGAGGAATTGTCAACTATTTTGGCGAGAATAGAAAGTTGTCTGAATTCGAGACCCTTAAGTACAGCTAGTGATGACCCAAATGATTTTTCTCCCTTAACTCCTGGTCACTTCTTGATAGGTACTTCTATGCTGGCTCCAGCTGAACCCGATGTTTCCGATCAGAACTTGACACTAGCAAATAGATGGAAACGGCTCAAGATTGTTTCCCAATATTTTTGTATGAGATGGAAATCTGAATATTTAAAAGAGTTGCACCGTCGAACGAAGTGGAAGAGTCAACAAGACAACATTAAGGAAAACGACCTTGTAGTTATCAAAGACGACCGATTCCCTCCCACTGACTGGGCAATGGGTCGCATCGAAAAAACGTACCCTGGGACTGATCAAAATATTCGTGTAGTTGATATTCGTACGTCTCGGGGTATAATAAACAGGCCCATCACAAAAGTAGTCAAATTATTTTCAGCATGACTAGTCGGGTACTCCCAAATAAAGGGGCGCGGTACTCACAACGTTTTCGTTACAGGTATGGCTGCCTATCTGCCAAGACGTGATGCAATGGAGGACGAACCAATGGACAACAACGGCAGACGACCCAGACCCGAAGACAGACGTGAGAACCGTTTCAGAACCCGATCAGGTGTAAGACAAGAGAGAGGCAGAGTTGACCGTCCGGTTAATTGGCAATATTCTTGCGGACTATGTCAAGAGGACCACGCCTTAAGCTCTTGCCAACGTTTTCTCGACAAAACACCATACCAGCGGTATGAAACAGTCGAGAGAAGGGGGTATTGCCGTAATTGTTTGGCACGAAGTCATTTGGCGCCTGACTGCCCAAGCCTCACCGCATGTCGCCGTTGCAGCAATCGACACCACACACTTCTTCATGGAGCCACGCAACTGGAAGACTCTCTGGCTGCTGCCGTTCTGTCTGTTCCAGTAAATTCGTCTGCGTTTAAGTGGGATCACGTTTTCATACCAACAGCAATGATCCGGGTCAGTTTAGAAGAGGTGGATAGTTGGGCAACCGTTAGAGCCTTGATATGCCAGTCGTCCACCATGTCTCGCATTGCATATTCGACCTTTCGACGCTTAGGCCTTCGCTCTTTTCTCCATCAAGGTCAAAGGTTTACTAAGATTCGAATTATGCCTAGACGCACTAACAGCACGTGGGCTTTGAAAGTTAACGCGCTCATAACGGATGAGCTACCTAGAAGACCCTATTCAGACCCACTTGTTGAAGACCCGACCCGTGATTTTAGTGATCATTCTCTTGCGGACCCAGACCCTAGAAGCAACGTGCCCATAGATATCGAGTTGGGGGCTGATACCTATTCGGCAATCCATCGTGAAGGATCAACATTTACTGGCATTGGTGATGTGAATGCATACAAGACGGTCCTTGGGTACATCATATCCGGGCCTATCCGAAATTTGAGCCCTTAAAGGGTGAAATATTTTACACTTGGTCATGGGGGGGCGGAATGTTGGGAGTTGTGCTAAAAGTTTGCACATTATTGTTATTTTTATTTGTTGCCCTTGTGCTATTTAATTAGCACAGATATGTACATAGCGGTCCTCCAAATACCCATATATGTATGTGTACACATATGATGTATTACTTCAGTGGAGACATATCTGTTGTTATTGTATGCGTAAATGTCATCTCCAACCAATTGCCCATGACATTCGTTTTGTTTAATGTAAATCGATCTTTTAAACCGGCCGCTTCGCTACTCCCGTGACCAAAGTGAAAATAACAACAAAGTGAAATATAAAATAGAAACAATATTTGAAATAAAAAAGAGCTGAAAAGTGAATTAACTAAAAGTTTTAACCATTGCTAAAAAAAAAAGGAACAACTATTATACTTACCTAAAATACTTACCTAGTGTTACTTACATCTAATCATAAAATAAAATATAAACTTACCTCTAGTATTGCACGTTGAGTGAATGCGTGGCATAAAAGTAGAAAAGAAATAAAAAGGCACTGGTTTAGAATTTGAACCAAAATGTATGGGCTTTATTTAATAAATTATTGTTCGTCAAACAATATTTACCTTCGTAGAAGCGAGAGAGTCTCAAAGAGAATGACAAAAAGCTTGGATGCCGAAAGGCGGGGGTTGATGACATTTGACGTTAGAAAATGTCCTTATTTTCGTACCGAAAGGCAGAAAAAGGCATAGACAAATCCTAACGGAGGGATTACACTTGAAAATGATTATATGACTGAACAAAGCTAAAAAAACGGCATTTGAACTTAAACATTGCCGCCCGCCTTGCAACATCCAGCCATGTTGCAAAATTTAAACATAAGTTAAATAATATTTACATGTTACATAATGAAAGTATACAGGATGTACATTTCAGTTTACAAAAAAGAGCATTTTATTTTAGTTCAATTCTTTTTTTTCTCTTGTTATGGTGTCCAATTCATTCATTTTTTTTTTCCAAAACACAAATTCATATTTACAAATGTGCTCGTCAAGCACGCGATCGTAAATGGACTCGTTAAGCCCGATCGATTTTTAAATTTCAATAAATTTGACTCGTAAGAGCCGGGTGTCGAGGACTCGTAAAGTCAGAAGGCAGTTGAAGACTACCTTACACCCAAGTGTGATATGGGGTGGCGAAGCCACAAACAATTCTCCTGGAGGAACCCCAGAAGCCGTCGTCAACGGTTTTTTATTGGTTGCTGTTGCAACATTGTCGGCCAGAATGGCAGAATCAGTAGTCGTACTGATGGTATGTTCATCGGCAAGGGGTGCGATGCTAGAATTAATCTCCCGTTCCTCATCCAACATGGGGACGTCGTCCTCAGACTCTGGAAGGGTAGCAGCCATCTTTGCTATGTTTTCTATCTATGAAAATATAGAAAGATTTCGGAACGGAAAACCAAATTAACATAATGGTCAGGGTGACCAGAAACCGTAGGTCGTCTTACAACTTGTAGTCCGATCTATTGCGATTCGAACGCGGCCATCAACCCAAAGATTTTTCACGTAACAAAAACTAGGGAGGACGCGAGCATAACGCGACAGATAGACCTATGTTAACTCCCTAAAAGACAAGGATGTAATCCATTTGAACAAACGACGACCGTTAGTACCCGGATGAACATCGCGAAAACGACATAATTTCCACGTAGTGGGGAGTAATAGTTCTCGTCGAGAATGTCGTGGACAAATCAAAAGTAGCATGTAAAGTTACCGTTTCGTAGAAAAGCAGACAGTTTTGTAAATATAACCGTGGGTTATCATCAAGGCGTGACCTGTAAAGCATTCCACATAATCCCATTGTTAAAACCAGTAGTGGTAAAATAGCGTCGCGCTCTATGTGAGGAGACAGCTCAGAATTATGGTGTATATTGCCCCTTGAACCAGACGCATTATTCAAATTATGGTACCCCGTCAATACGTCGTCAACGTACATGCTCTTCCGTAGGACTTGTACATAAAGAGGAAACCCATTCCCCATGTCGTCAGCCAAATGCAAAAGTTGTCCAAGTCACTGTCTGTAACTAAAAGTTCCGGATAATATTTTGCAGAGAATATCTTAACTGTATTCAATGCAGAAATGTCTAGGACGGGTCAACATATATATGTCTGTATACATCTGTGTGATATCGCAATTGTATACGAATTTATACAACCTCCACCTCAAAACGAGGAGAAACAAGTCTGATTGTTGAGTCGGACCGACGTGTAAAAATGTTATTCAAGGCAGTGAAAACCAATCGAAGTTAAATTGTCTTCTCCTCATTCGTAGGCGTAACCTAAACTGGCCCCATATGGTATAACCATATATACCCCCGGACAAAGTCGTGGTGAATCGTCTTAATTCATGGTTTTCACAAGAAGAATGCCTCATTTCGAAGAAAGTGTGTCAGGCAACCCGTCCTTGATTTCTGATTTGTCCGGAGAAATAAGTTTTGAGATGAAGAGTATCTTCACTCAGAATCCCGTCGGTTTGTCTTTTCATAATTTTACCCGCAAAGCTTATCTGAATCAGATAAGAGAGGACGTCGGGGAAGCTCTTCTAGTTCCCAAAGTGCGGAGACGTGTCTCGTCAAGACTAGTTCCCTCGGAGAGGTCCACAGTAGTCGTGTAGACTGAAATATTCGAAGCAGGGATAGGACCCGTGACAACCCAGCCGAAGACTGTGTTTTGCGCTAGTAATGATCCCAAAATATTCGTTCTCGTACCGTCCAACAAAATTTTCGGATAAAGATCCGCGCCCAACAGAAGGTCAACAGGACGACAAACAAATAAATTGGGGTCAGCCAAACGTAGATTTGGCATACTAGACACAATGTCACGATTTAGAGAAAAAGATGGCAGGTTGCCGGAAATGTTCGGAAGAACGTACGCTGTAGTCTCCAGTAGGAGCGACTCGTCTAGTGGGGTACCAATGCAAAGTGAACAAAGTTCTCTCGACGTGATCGAAACACTTTGATTCACACCAGAAATTGTAGCCGAAGTCGAAGACGTACTCAGTCCAAGTCGGTTCCGCAATCCTTCCGTAATAAAGGATGATTCCGAAGCGGGATCTATTAAGGCCCTAGCAGGATACGTGATACCCTGGTGAACGATATTCACCATTGCAGTTCCTAATAATACATTTCCAGTACGCGAAGTGTGGAATACCTGTCTACTGGACGTCCCTGACACAATGCCTGTCGATGTAGAAGGTTCATTGGCATCCACTGGCACCGGTACGGGATTCCGTGAAACTGGCGCGGGAACGATAGGAGCAGTCCTGGGACCAGTTGATGTTTCTCTATGCAAAAGAGTGTGGTGTCTTCTACCACATTTACCGCAATCATACGCGCTGGGGCAATTAGCTGCAATATGTCTGCGGGACAGACAATTCATGCAACACCGATGGCGCTTAACAATATTCATCCTCTCAAGAACTGAAAGATTATGAAACCTAGAACACGTTCTGAGGTGATGCTGTCGTCGACAGAGAACGCATAATCTGTCAGGAGAGGACTGGGAGGAACGAGGCGTACTTGTTGGGGAACGAGGTGCTTTCGCCTTCGTGAAATGCGAACGAACTCTTTTGTTGGCCGGAGGCCTGGCGTCAATGTCGCGGATATCCCGAAGACATGTCAATGTCTGGATTCTTTCCGTGAGAAAGAAGTCCAAATCTGACCAAGAAGACAAAGCAGACTTGTCCTTAATACTCTGTTCCCAAAGTGTAACAGTACATTTCGGCAACCTCTGAAGGCATAAAAAGACGAGGATGGGATCCCAATCGTCAGTGGCCACATCGTAGATGGACATTGTCGAAATGCATGTCGAGATACCACGTTGTAGTTTCTTCAGTCCTGAACTGGTCTCAGACTCCAAGACTGGCAAATCAAATAATAATTTGAGTTGGTGGTTCACCAAGAGGCGGGTATTATCATAAGTACCCTTTAGCGCCTTCCACGCAAGAGCGAAGCTTCTATGCGTGAGCGGAAATTTCGAAACCACATCGCGAGCTTCACCACTGGTTTTCTTGAGTAAATGACACAATTTTTCAATATCGCTAAGTCGGCTATTGTTAATATATACCGCTGTGAAGAAATCTCTAAATGTTGGCCAATTGAGAAAATCGCCGTCAAAAACATCTATATCACAAGGCGGTAGATTGAGACTATGGGAGGAACTATTGTCTCCCCTAGAGCTGATAGAAGAGCCGCGTGACTCATCGGACCTATGGGAAACATTCAAAAGTGATGTTTGGTCCTCCAACCGAGGCGATTTAGCAGAATGCTTAGATGGTGCACGTAGTGCCTCCAATTTACGTTGAATTGATTCCATAACATTCAGATAACAATTATAAGCCACGTCATATTTGCTGTCAGCAGCGGCGACTGCCTCGGTTGCGTTGCTCTGTGTGGACACAAAGTCAAGACATTCGTCGAATAAGCTCTTAACTTTTTCCCACAACGACTTAGCCTCGGAACCATGACATTCTAGTCTATAGGCGGTCAAATCATCGTCTCGCAAACTGTGAAACTTCGTTTCAAATCGGACTATTGCGTCAGTTGCTCTTGTGAAGGCAGTAAGTGGTGTAGTAGTCATTATGAAAAAGTACTGGAAAATTTAAAGGGCGAAAAAATTGACACGTGATGTCCAAAACTCTCGAAAAGAGTATAAATCGATCCAAACGCTACTTCGATTTGTCGTCGAACAAATGAAAATGCAGTTTTTTCTCCAGTGTATGCGAAATGTGTATCGTCAACACACAATATTTTTCGCAGTGTACCGAAAGTACCACAAATGTGAACAAGGTAACGTAATTACCACAAAAACACAAAAAATGAGATCAGAAAATTTCTCACAGTGTACAGAGTACAACCAATTTTTTACAGTGTATCGTCGATACACCAATTTCCTCACAGTGTATTGGAAATACCAGCTAAAATTAGCTCTGTAAGGTAAATTATAAGTATTTCAACTTTTTGTAAAAATTGGCGAAAAATTTCTCCAAGTGTTTGAAAACACGTAAAGTTTCTTCAAGTGTATCGTAAATACAAGAAACCCTTTTTCGCGTGGCGAAATATATGCAAAATCTTTATTTGGAAAATATTACAATATTTTCCCAGTGTACCCTGTGTTCCAAAAGATTTTTGCAAGTGTATCGTGAATACAAAAAATATTTTCAGTGTATCGTAGAATACAAAGAATAATTTTTGCGTGGCGAATTATCGAAAAAATTGAAAACTTTATATATTACGAGAGAGTTTCTCTCAGTGTATATATTATCCAAAATTTCTCCCAGTGTACGTAGATACACAAAATTTGTGCAAGTGTATCGTGAATATCACTTGCCAAATGGAAAAATTACAAGACAATGAAAAGTCGTGAACTATAAATTGTAAAATGTCAACTTGACCGATTGTAGGGTGCACGGACTGTAAGATGCACACTACGAAACAGTAAGGTCCAACAACAACAATAATATATAAATAAAAAAGTTTCGTGGAAACTCAAATATGTCAGTATTACGATAATATAATATATAATAAATACTGTTATTTTATTGTTTGTATCGACCGACCGTAGGGTACACTACCACGTAACACGAACGATAATAGTAAACGACCGATATCCGTAGGAATCAACAATAAATACTTTTCTCAATTGAACCTGCAAAAAATTATTTTTATAATTTCGCGCCGTAAGCGACCCACGCTAATAAACCAACGTGTATGCAGTTCGAACGTATGTTGGATGTAACACCTGTGTGCGTACGTGTGTATAGCAAGTTGAACGGCAACTGTATAACACTTTACTATTGATGCCTATTGGCAAACCAATGCTTACAACCAATACAATTGTTTTTGTTTTTTCTATGCAGATCGAAGATCAAAAAACCAAAAGAAAAACACAACAATGTATACGCAAACAAATGACAAAATACAGCGAAAATTAAATGCAACTTTGACGTTGAATATTTGGATGAAAACAAAGTGGAATTAAACGCACTTTTCAACACTTTAATGAGAATGTAACCGGGTATTAAAGACCGACGGATAATTTAATTTTTTCTCGTAGAGATTTAATGTACAACCGATATAAAATACGAGTTGTAAAGCGACCGTAGGCGAGTGTTTATTTCTGTTTTTATTTATATTCACACCGAAGGATATGCTCACTTTTTAATTATCACTGAAAGTACATACCTTGGTTGTTGATAATATAATTATATTTATGTGCAATAAATTGAAAATGCCTCGTAGAGGATGGTGATCGTCGATCGTTTGTTGTTGTTGTTGATTGGCGTAGCCTTTGCCTTCGAAGAAGAAATAAAAAACACCGAATTAATACTTTCCAATAATTATTCGGCTCGAATGGACCAATGAATGCGTGGCATAAAAGTAGAAAAGAAATAAAAAGGCACTGGTTTAGAATTTGAACCAAAATGTATGGGCTTTATTTAATAAATTATTGTTCGTCAAACAATATTTACCTTCGTAGAAGCGAGAGAGTCTCAAAGAGAATGACAAAAAGCTTGGATGCCGAAAGGCGGGGGTTGATGACATTTGACGTTAGAAAATGTCCTTATTTTCGTACCGAAAGGCAGAAAAAGGCATAGACAAATCCTAACGGAGGGATTACACTTGAAAATGATTATATGACTGAACAAAGCTAAAAAAACGGCATTTGAACTTAAACATTGAGAAAATATTGCACATTGTAAAACCTATTGCACTTTGGAAAACCTATTGCACATTGTAATAATATTGCACATTGTGAAAATTAGTGAACATTTTCTTGAATTTAAACCTAAAGTGTAAACATTTTATACTTACCTAAAACCTGTATACTTACCATAAATTAACCTATACTTACCAACTACATTGCACTTACCCTTGTATATATTGTACCAGTGAATTTAAATAAACCATAACCTAGAAATTGAACATCAACCAAAAGTCTTACCTCGATTATTACAAAAGGACAACCTCGGTAAAAAACAAATATTTTATTCGGAGCGGAGCGGTTTTTCATTTGGAAACCGCTCCGCTCCGGATTTTAGAAATGCCGCTCCCGCTCCGGCAAAAAAGGGCTTGCTCCGCTCCGGATCCCTGGTTTGAACCGATCTGACTTTCTTATTGGTGGACTTCCAGATGGTCTTAATGAACTTACACCTACTGTCATTGCTATAGTTGCTCGCTTTGGTGTTACCGTAGCTCAGCATGATATTAATCATGTTTGCTACATAAATAAAAAAAGGCACATCCTTGTTAAACTAAATAATATTTCTATTCGTGATACCATTATGAAAGAATATTTCAAGACCAGGTCGCTCAAAATATGCGATATTCTGCCCTCTTGCAGTGATGTGACAAGTCGTGTTTATCTGAATAATCATTTTACCCCCTTAGCTGCCCGTTTAAATTCCGTGTGCATGAAATTACGTCGCCTGAATGTAATCAGCAAATTTAAAATTCTAAATGGAGATGTAGCAAAGGCTAAGGTGGTTCTAATGGATGGTAAGGAGCTTACTTGTGATGTTAATGGATGTACCAGCTTGCTCGGTAAAACCCCAAATGATGTTGTACAGTGATGTGGTGATGTATATACGTAAATCAATGAATTGGCGCTTGTCGTTCTTCTATTAGTATTAAAATTTGATCTCACTAGAATATTGATCTTATTTTAATAATCAGCTGTGTGTTAATTATATGATTTAAGTTATGATATTGTTAAATGAATTAATATGTATCTTGAGTATTTTGTATACTCTATGTGATTCTTGGTTCCCCACCATTTTAAATTGCTTTAAATATAACTATGTCTGATGATAACCTTGGTCCAATAGTGCACAGCAACTTGTATATTGCCACAATGTTAAGCCCATTTCAAGATTGTCTGAATGTATCGCATTGGAATTGCAGAAGTTTGAAGACTCCTGGGAAGATTTATGAGCTTAGGGATATTGTAGGTAATAGTGCTCTCGATATATTTGCCGTTTCTGAGACATGGCTGTCCTCTGAAGTTCCTGATAATGCGGTGTCGATATCGGGATACAATTTGTCCAGGAATGATCGTATACCTCCTAAAAGGGGAGGGGGTGTTGCTATTTATACGCGAAGAGGAATTCGTCATAGAGTTGTCTGTAGAATTGCTGACTTGCATTGTGAGTCCCTCTTTATTGAAGTAGGAAATGCGGGAAGGAAGTTATTATCTGGCGTTGTTTATCTTTCCATGGGTAATTTACAAAAATTTGAGGAATTCCACAGGCAATTTTTTGCTGAATATTCAAATGTGACAGTAGTTGGGGATTTTAATTGCAATCTTTTTGATACTACAAAAGCTATTTCTGTCCGCTCTCTCTGCATGAGATATAATTTATCTATAGCTCATAATTCCAGACCGAGTCATTTCGATTTGAGCCGGAGATCAACTTCTTTGATTGATTTTATCCTGGTCAGAGATAATTCTATTATTCGCTATACGAATCAGGTACAATGTCCGTCCGTGTCTGACCATGCATTAATAATTGCTTCCTTGTCTTTTACTTGTCGGGTCATACCGGAGTATATTGAATACCATGATTTTAATCAGATTGATTGGAATGGGTTACTAGCTTGTTTGGATAACTACGATTTGGACCTGATCTACCGTTCTACTGATGTAGATACCAAATCTGCTTACGTATCTTTACTCTTGAGTGCACTTTTTGCTTTCGTTCCTAAGATTAGGAGGCGAGTGCGACACAACGGTGATGAATGGATGCATTCCAGGGAAGTGGTATTTGCAAGGTCATTGAGAGACTTAACATACTCTACGTTCCAGGCAGACAGATCTCAAGAGAATTGGGTAATTTACTGTAGGTACCGCAACAGGGCAAAGTCCGTCATTAGGAAGGCTAGGAGGACATATTTTAGTAGGATATTTAGAGGCATGGAGGCCTCGAGTATGTGGAAGATTCGTAGGGACTCTGGATGTATGGACTATGCTAGTGATTCTTGTGGATTTGATCCTGACACCTTGAATGACTATTTTGTGAACTCAAACACTGATTTTGATGTTGGTAACTTGGAAAACTTTCTTGACTCTGAGCAATCTTTCTCATTTATGTGCATTGGTGAATCTGAAATCATAGAGGCGCTAGTTAAAGTTAAATCTAGATCCGTTGGTATTGATGGTATCCCGGTGCACTTTATTCAGCTCATTTTCCCCCACATTTCGAGTGTAATGGTAGACCTCGTTAATTGCATTATAATGACATCTACATTCCCTAGCTCTTGGAAATGTGCCCGCGTTGTGCCAATACCGAAGGGCAGAGTTGTAAATTGTGTTGAGGATCTTAGACCGATATCGATTCTTGTGAGAACTATCTTACTGTCAATTCATCTAAAAGTAAAGCCCTAATGTTTGGTAAGAAGCATCGTGGATCATCATACAAGGTACGTCGAAGGGTTCATATTTCAGAATTTGTGAAAAACTTTCTTGGCTGTTCTTTTAGAAATTTTATTGATTACCGAAATTTGTCCTTCTTTTATACATTGATAACCAGTACTAGGCCGATCCCTCTCAGGAGTGCATTTATTTTCTCAAGATCGGTTAGAAATCCACAAATATTTATTCCTAGAATTAGGAACAATGTATATGCTAGATCATTTTTGGTGAGAGTGGCTAGAAGTTGGAATGTTCTGCCTTATGCTTTAAGAATTTTTTCCCATACTAACAATGTTTTCCGCTTGAAATTACTTCAGGCCTTTTCGGATGGAGTCTTGTGATTTTAATATGATGATATTGCATAGTTGTTTATATTTTTAATACCCTGAGTTTTCTGTGCTAGTGGACCACATCAAAGATAATAAAAGAGGAAGATGGGAGATTGGCTACTGAGCACATCAAACTATTTACCACATTAGTTTAATACTCGAACCAAACGCGTATACGACAAGTATTGACATAGCATTAAAATGCACATAAAAAGAAATTAAGAGCACGAAATAAATTTCCATAAAGGGGAAAACGTAATTTGCTTTGTTGTTGCCTAAAATTTATCATTGTTTCATTAAGAAAATTAAATTTTTCATTTAAAAAATAAAAACTAAAAACAACTAAAAAGTTACAAACATGTATTAAACTAATCTGGTAAATGCAACATTTGGTATGACGCAAGCCAATCTCCCATCTTCCTCTTTTATTATCTTTGGACCACATACTATACTTTATGTAATGTATTTGAATTAACCTATTATTTTAATACCTTGAAATACAACACTGTAAATATTAGACTTAAGCATATTGATTACATTAAATAAAAGCAGTTTCATGAAAACCATCAAAGCGCCCACTTCATCGGTCACATCAATTGGCGACGAGTAAAAACGAATAGCGGACAAAAACATTTTTGCGGGTTTTCCCTCTTGTCCACGTGTATGACAACTAGTTTGTTTAATTTCATTAAATAAAATGCCGAACGATAAAGAAGGCATAGAACTTATGCTAAAACAACAGCAGCAATTCACAGAAAAGCAGCTGGCTCAACAACAAGAATGGATGAGATCTATATTAGATTCAAAATCCATAACGGTACCCGGAAAGCAAGCTAGTGACAATTTGATGGTACCTGCGTTCCATAAGTTCAACAAAGAACAACAACATTGTGACTCATATTTGCAACAGTTAGAGCAGCATTTTGCTGCGTATACGGTGGCGGCGGCTGAGAAGCAGAAATCTTCCTTCCTGTCATGGTGTGGAGCAGAAATATTCGATCTGCTTAAGAATTTGTTTGGAGTTCAATCTCTTGAAAATCAAACTTACAAAGAGCTGACAGAGAAGTTAACGCAGCACTTTGCAGTTACCATGCATATAGTGGCAGCGCGTTATGAATTTTTTAAACGACAAATGAAGAGCACACAATCATACAAAGATTGGGTCGCAGACCTTCGTGGCTTGGCTAGGTCGTGCCAATTTATTTGCAACTCCGACGCATGTTCGAACAGCTTCGTGGATGACATGATTCGTGATCACATCATTTTGAATACACCACATGACTCCGTTCGGTCAGCAGCTTTGCAAAAACACAAAGCAACCCTTAACGACGTGTTGGTTATTGCTGAAATGTTTGAAGCAACAACAAAAACAATAGCTGCAATAAAAGAAACACCTAATACAGTGGACATTAACTATGTAAAAAAACAAACATTTGTTAAAAAAGAAACCAACAAATATAAATCATGTTCGGGTTGTTATAGCTCACACAGGAGAAAAGAATGTAAATTTAAAGATGCGATTTGCAACAAGTGCGGCATAAAGGGACACATAGCTCCTGTGTGCTTAACAAAAACAATAAAAGAAAACAAGAACAGCCGAGCAAAACAGAAGCAAAAGAATAATATTGATGTGGTTGAAACGGTTTTTGGTATAGATGGTGAAATACAAATGGACAACTCTAAAAGTTTTATTAGTGTGGAAATTAGTAATCGATCGGTTCAGTTTCAAATGGATTCTGGTGCTTCGGTATCGGTTATAAATTTAAAAACCTATGAACTACTAAACAGACCCAAGCTGGTGCAAACTAATAGAATTTTATACAGTTTTGGTAAAAAAATTATCCCAACACTGGGTGAACTAAATGTAAAAATGAAATGTGGTAACCGCGAAAAAGATGTTATTGTGATAGTGGCCAATACCAATGCTGGCAATAATCTGTTTGGATATGATCTGTTTAGAGCCTTTGGTTTCGAAATAAGACAAATAAATACAATATCGAGTAATATTAGTGAACGAGTTCAAGAACTCTGTGAAAAATATGGTGAAGTGTTTGAAACTTCACTCGGTACAGTCAAAAATTTCAAAGCGCACATTCGACTCAAAAATAATGCCCAACCAAAATTTTTTAGAAGCCGGCCGATTCCGTTTGCCCAGATGCCACAATTTAAAGAAGAAATCGAACGTCTCGTAAAACAGAATGTTATCAAACCAGTGAAATTTAGTAATTGGGCTTCTCCCATTGTAATAGCAAAAAACCCAACAATTGTGTTCGGATATGTGGAGATTTTAAAATTGCTGTCAATTTGCAGATTGACATAGAACAATATCCGATTTCTACTCGGGAAGCTCTATTTCATACCATTCGCGACGGAAAGTATTTTTCAAAAACAGACTTAAAAGATGCGTATTTACAAATGGAGTTGGACGATGAATCAAATGAGATCATGGTAATTAACACACCACTGGGACTGTTCCAATACCAAAGATTACCATATGGGATAGCTAGTGCTCCGGCTATTTTTCAAAAGTATATTGAGCAGCTACTCAATGGAATAGAGGGCTGTGCAAATTATCTAGATGATATTATTATATCAGCGCCATCCGTGGGTATTCATTTTCAACGACTCGAAAAGGTATTTTCAATCTTATTATCTAATGGTATTCGTTGCAAGCGGGAGAAATGCGATTTTTAAAAAAATAAAATAACATATTTAGGCCGTCAAATTAGTTCGGAAGGCATTTTGCCAGACGAATCAGGCGTTATTGCGGTAAAGAATTTAAAGCCTCCAAGAAATATTAAGGAGCTAGAGGCCTTCATGGGCAAAGTTAATTACTACCATAATTTTGTGCCAAATTTTTCCGATATCGCGGCCCCGATTAATATGCTTAGAAGAAAAAATGTTCCATTCTGTTGGGGAAAGAGTCAGCAGAACTCTTTTGATAAATTAAAATCGTTTATTGCCAATGCCACACAGCTCGCCCATTTTCAGGACAATTTGCAGCTTGTCTTAGCTACTGACGCATCACCATACGGCATTGGGGCTGTGATTTCACATCAATACCCTGACGGGACAGAACGGCCAATTGCGTTTGCTTCAAAAACATTAAACCGACATCAAGCAAATTACAGTCAAATTGAAAAAGAAGGGCTGGCAATTGTGTTTGGGGTCAAACGCTTCCATCAATTCTTATATGGACGGAAATTTATTTTAGTTACGGACCATAAGCCCTTGGTTAGCATATTTGGACCAGATAAACAATTACCAACGATGACGGCTCATCGCATTCAACGCTAGGCAATAACGCTCATGGCATATCAATTTGATATTCGATATCGCAGCACTGCCGACCATGGTAATGCGGACGCATTATCACGCATCAGAACTTTGATTTAGAAGAGGAAAATTGTTTCCAAATATCTTTTGATGATTTTCCGTTAAAGGATGACATAAGAAAGTACTCTAAAGCTGACGATAATATTCGTGCTGTTTATAATTTTGTGAGAACAGGTTGGCCGAATCAATTAAACGCCACACAATCGGAACTTAAGCCTTTTTTCAATAGAAGGGGCAATCTTACAATACACAACAATTTACTTTGCTTAGAGACGGATAACGTTCGCGTCGTTATTCCTGATGTTTTGAAAGAGAAGATATTAAAACTATTACACGATGGGCACTGGGGCATTGTGCGAATGAAACAACTTGCCAGACAGTACGTCTGGTGGAATAATATCGACTCGGACATTGCAAGAATAGCTTCTGAATGCGAGAATTGTAAAGTTCAGAATCAATCACATAATAGAGAGTATGAAAGCTGGCCCAAAGCAACAGAACCCTGGGAACGGGTACACATTGACTTTGCAGGTCCAGTTTTTAATTGTATGTGGCTCATTTGCGTCGATGCGTTTTCCCAATTTCCGTATGTGTCTTCCATGAACAACATCACGACAGAAAATACAATTTCGGCTCTTTCAGCTATTTTTTCCATCGAAGGAATACCGAATACAATTGTCAGCGACAACGGGCCACAACTAACATCGGACAAATTCGAGCAATTTTGTACCAAACATGGAATTCGTCATGTTACAACCACACCATTTCATCCTGCATCTAACGGGTTAGCAGAGCGCTTTGTGAGGACTTTCAAAACATCAGTTAGAAAAAACCTGGAAGATGATATGTCGATTAAGAATGCTGTGTACAAATTTCTTTCTACATACCGTTTTATGCCTAACTCTGAAGGAAAATCCCCAGCAGAAATAATTCGCAATAGACCTGTGAGAACAATTTGGAATCAATTACGTCTGGTGGAATAATATCGACTCGGACATTGCAAGAATAGCTTCTGAATGCGAGAATTGTAAAGTTCAGAATCAATCACATAATAGAGAGTATGAAAGCTGGCCCAAAGCAACAGAACCCTGGGAACGGGTACACATTGACTTTGCAGGTCCAGTTTTTAATTGTATGTGGCTCATTTGCGTCGATGCGTTTTCCCAATTTCCGTATGTGTCTTCCATGAACAACATCACGACAGAAAATACAATTTCGGCTCTTTCAGCTATTTTTTCCATCGAAGGAATACCGAATACAATTGTCAGCGACAACGGGCCACAACTAACATCGGACAAATTCGAGCAATTTTGTACCAAACATGGAATTCGTCATGTTACAACCACACCATTTCATCCTGCATCTAACGGGTTAGCAGAGCGCTTTGTGAGGACTTTCAAAACATCAGTTAGAAAAAACCTGGAAGATGATATGTCGATTAAGAATGCTGTGTACAAATTTCTTTCTACATACCGTTTTATGCCTAACTCTGAAGGAAAATCCCCAGCAGAAATAATTCGCAATAGACCTGTGAGAACAATTTGGAATCAATTATTTGAAAATTCAAGCCATTCCAAGATTTCTATAAGTAATGGCAAATATCAACTAAATGCTCCTGTTTACGTCAAAAACTACGGCAAAGGAAAGAAATGGATACCTGGCAATATTCAAGCGAAGTTGGGCAAGGTTATCTTCATCATAAGGACAGAAAAGGGCATTTGCAGACGACATATTAACCAGATGAAACAGCGACGTGTACCCGCGATTTGTATAGAAAATCAACATGTGAACGACCATAATATTCAGTTATATTCCCACTCAAATACATCACCTAAATTGCTTCAATCATCTTCTAATGAAGCGGGAAATAATGGAACAACAGAAGATTCCAGTAATGCTGAAAACTCTGAGGCAGCACAACAAATACGCAGAACAAATAGGAACCGTCAAGAAGTTTCTCGTTATCAAGCGGAAGATTTCCGGAAGAAGTAAACTAATAATTTTTCTTAATGAATTCTTAAATATTAAAAGATGTAATAATGTACTTATCATCTGTCATATTTTAAAATTTTTACATTGCATAATTTTGATAAATTAATTGTTTACTTGTTCAAGAATAAAGGGAGGAGTAATGTAATGTATTTGAATTAACCTGTTATTTTAATACCTTGAAATACAACACTGTATATATTAGACTTAAGCATATTGATTACATTAAATAAAAGCAGTTTCATGAAAACCATCAAAGCGCCCACTTCATCGGTCACATCACTTTAGGTATTGACTTATTATGATTTCTTGTTTTGTTTTTTTAATGGCTGGGGAGCCTTGAATCAAGTTTAGTATCGTAAGGTTTTTTTGTTTTTTTTTTTTTATTTCCTTTAGCTTTATTCTAGCTATTTAGATATATCATATTACAAATATGTTCAATAAAATGAAAAAAATGAAAATGAAAATAATTTTATAAAAACATTGAGAAGGTACACACGATTTTCATTTTGCGCGTAAGTCGTGCGGAATCAGCGTTGCCAATTTAGCTTTTTTCCCGCTAGATTTGGCTTTTTTTGAAGACGTTTAGCGGGAAAAAAATGCATTTAGCTTCTAGCTTTTTTTCTGGCTTTTTTTTATGACCCTTTTAGCTATTTTTGGCTTTTTTATTTTCGACACGTTTCTATTGAAATATGGATAAAACGGCGTTTTTATCTAAGCCTTGCTGCAAGAATAAGGGTTTCCACATATTTCAAAGCTCAGTTGAAACATTAATAATGATTCCAGCCATTATGCGGGCATTTTTGTAGCAAATACACCTTGTTGTAAAGTTTTTTCATCGTATTCATAAAAGTTATCGTAAACTTTAAATCTACTATTACCATACAAATTTGTTAGATAAACTGTCAGTAAATTATTAGGAATATTAGCATTTGACTCGTTTATCCTTTTTAATATTCTAAAGTTATTGCGATATTACTAAATTAAAATAGTAGATGTGAATTGCTTTGTGCACTGAAAAATTATTGTCGTGAGGCCAAAGATTTCATCTCCTTAAAATACGAACGCGAATTTTGGTTATAATAGCATTTGTGAATTTCTCTTATATAAACTCTTTTCCTTGTCCAAAAGACGATAAAGTCGTTCTATCCTTATAATTAAGTGATTCAACTTAAAAATGGGTATGTTTTCATGTAAGAACGAAGAATTAATGAAATAGTATTTAAATGTGAGGAGTTTTTGAATCTTAACCACAAACCAAAATAGCGTTCAAAAATAGAAGATGTTTTTCAACACTTTATTTTAAAAACGTATACATACAATAATTTCTACTTAAAGTCGAGTCTGAATTTGGAAATTTAAGTTGGCGTTAGCACTTTTTTAAAGCTCATGAAGAAGTTTTGATAGCTCATGGTATTTTCTACAATTTAAATAAAAGTAATGTATTTCGAATATCTCCCAATTTCAAAACCAAACTAAAATTTTATTTAAAAAAATGGCAAATCATTTTTTTTACCAAATCCAAAGCATGCTTAGATTATTTAATATTTTAAAATAACAAGTAAATAAAATAGAGGTGTTGGGAAGGTAGCTCCCACAAAACGAAGGACTTCCAGTAAAAAATTTGTGATAGTAATCAAAATGTATCGAATACGCAAACAGAGCTAATATGCCTTAGATATTGTTACAGTCTCACAGAAGTGGAATTAAAATGAAAATGATATGCATTTTAAGTGAAATAAAGCCTTTAAGTTTGTTAAATTTCAATCAAAAATGTGACTTTTGATACAAAAAAAATTTAGCTTTTTTTCTAGCTATTTTTTAGTATTTTTTAGCTTTTTTTAGCAATTTTTTCGGGCAAATCTAGCGGTTTTTGGTGAAACAATTCTGGCAACGCTGTGCGGAATTACTGTGTTATGTGTTAAGTTATTTATTCAGAAGTGGCACGTGGTTTTATGTGAACACAAAAAAAGGAAGCTTAATTGAAAAAATGTACATGTTTTTGTTCTGCATTTTGATATATGGTATAATTTATTTTTATTTGCAGTTACATGATGTCTGCGTTGGTGCATTTGATGGGCACGAAGTAAATATGGAATGATTACTTATTGTTGAAATTGAACCAAAATAGAGTGGATATAAATGATGTTTGCTTTCACGACATTATAAATACAAATAAACAATGAATTAGTTTATATACACTGAAAAAACAGTGAACCCATTTCCATTGCAAAATGAACTAAACTGTAGTAATATTGACCATGATTTAGCCCTTAAGATTTTTTTCAACTTGTCTAGTTTATAATTCTCTTAAATTTTAGTTCATCTGTAACATTGTATTTTAGTTCATTTTTACAACACCATAAGATTTATATACCCCTACCAAGTTAAAAAGTCAATATTCTTTTGGTTTACTTGCTTATTTTGTGGGAAACCCGATAATAAAAATTGGTTTACAGTCTCTTTAAAATGTCGACAACTAAACTATTTTTAAATCAATCCTTCCACAGTACAGAGAAATTAAATAATTAAAGGAACAACAAATCGTTTTACTATTATGAAAATGTTCATACATTAAAATTAAACTTTCTTTAAGCAAAAGTACTTTATTATAAAAACTTATGATGAAAGTTCTTAATACAATGTTTTTTGTGAATAAAAATTATGACCACGTGGAACAGAGAGTAGTTCATTTAAACCCGCTGTTTGGACATTTTGACTTATCCTTTTTTTATTCATCGTAGGTAATTTTTTCATATATCTTGCTGGAAAAAAATGGAAGCAATAATGAAAATTGTTAAAAATTAACACCATGTAATGAAATATAAGTTTTTAATTCTTTATATTATCTTGTAACTTACCATATTTGGGGGCATTTTATCAAATGGTGTAAGGAATTCAACTTTTCTTTGGAAAACGTATCTCATAAAATTTGTACCTGAAACAATTAGAGAAATAGTGAAGTATTTTATATAAACTCATAAAACTGTGTTGTTATCGATGTGAAGGATATAATAAAATAAATATTCTAGTTGAAAGAAAGACAAAGTTTTAATATAAAACTTACCAATTCTCTATTAAATTGTACGCTGAGGGGAAATATAAAAAGTTGTCCAAATTTATTTGGGTTACTCTGAAATTAAATATATATTTTTTACATTAATTAAAATTATTAAATAGGTTTTCAAAAAATCTAATAAAAAAAAATAATAATATGCATAAAAAACCAAATATTCTTGATAACCCTAGATAGTCATCATTCGTCAAAATGACGACACGTGATTTCATTTTCGATTTAAAATGCACTTTAGTTTATTGGGAAATGGTAAATTTAAGTTATACTAATTCGACGGTTTTATGAATTTTTGTTTCATACTACTTAAAATAAATTGAATAAGAAAATAAATTCAAGTTTGGTTCACTTTTTCGCTCACGATGAAAATTATAGCGTCTTGAAATCAGCCGTAGTCAAAATGACGAAGGATGACGTTAATGTACAAAAAATAAGGATGACTGTCCAGGGTTAAAAGAAAGTTAAAGAATCCTTACCAATTCACTATTAAATTACAGGCAAAGGAGTACTAAAAATTTGTCCAAATTTTTAAGGGGTTATTCTGAAATTAAATATTTTTTTTTACATTAAAAATATTACATTGGTTTCCAAAAAATTGATTAAAGAAATACTAAAATAAGGTATTAAAAACCTGTAATTTTGATGATAAAAAGGTCATAAAAACGTAAATATTCTAGTCGAAAAAGGGCAATTTTTAAAAGAAAACTTACCAATTCTCTATTTTTTAAATTAAATATTGTTTTTACAACAAAGAAAACCATTAAACTGATTTACAAAAAAATAATTAACAAATAATAATATACATAAAAAATATTCTTTTTAAAAGAAAGTCATATTAAAAAAATACTTACCAATTTATGAATAAACTATACGCTGAGATATAACAAAAATTTTCCAAATTCATCTGGAATTGAATATTATTTTTTACATAGAATAATAAAAATTTCAATACACTTTCAACACATTTTCCTAAATATTCTTAATAACTTTTTTCTAAACTACTGATAAAATATTAATAACTTTCATTTAAAAGGTTTAATTAACAAACACCAATATATGTCTCAAAAATCCAAAATATTCCATGCCTTTATATTCCCTTGTTGTATACCTGCTTAAAAGATGCAACAACCCACGCCAACGCCAACTGTACAACTGAAGCATGCCAAACAAACCCAAGCAAAGCCAAAACATCCCTACAACAACAAAAACACATGTGCCTTTATTGAAAACAACACCTCATCCAGCCAAAAACCATCAACGAATAACAAACACACGCACACACAAACCACTAAATGAACAAAAATAAAAACAACCCCACACTCATGTATACACAACAAAACTCAAGTAACATTATCTTTACATTAATCACATTCCACTATTCCGATAAAGATCTCTGTACTATGCATTAGTTCATCGCATCTGCTGACCATTTACTCTAAGAATAATATTCGTAAAGGCACACCAGTTTATGAACGATGAAACGTTTAACTTAAAGTTTGCAAAATTTTCATGAAATGTTATCTACCATTTTTGACGAAAATGTCTATAAATTTAATTACATGTGAACTAAAAATATTTCATTGGGTAATTTTTTACCAACAATTATTAACTATAGGAATTGTCAGTAAGAAATTGCTATCCACTTTCAAGTTCATTTTTCGTAAAAAAATATTTTCTCATACAAAAAAATCTTATAGTAAATTGCACTTATTATTTAGAAAATACTTTACATTTCACAAGTAGTTTTATAGCATGACAAACGAATTTTTAACTACTAGTTAAGAAATTTTTTAAGGAAATTTCCATCGTGTTTTGTAGGCCATGAACTAAACGATTGCTACTTAGAATTTGTAAAATTTCCTTTCGAGTAGTTAATTTTCGTTGAAGATACGAAAAATGAACTAAAATTCTGGAAAATTCTTGTAATAAATTATTGTAAAAATCTTCTTAAATTTACGAGACACTTTTTTTCTGTTTATATATATATATATATATATATATATATATATATATATATATATATATATATATATATATATATATATATATATATATATATATATATATATATATATATATATATATATATATATATATATATATATATATATATATATATATATATATATATATATATATATATATATATATATATATATATATTCGTGGCATTCCAGTGAGTATAGGAACCCAAATTATTGGTGAAGAACCAACTACATTGTGCAGAATGATACTTCCAACACCACAGGGGATATACATTTTGCATGAATTTATTTGTGTGTTTGTTAGCGTAGGAAGGCTGTCTTACCTCTTGCTTCATTACTTTCTTCAACAGTCTTCAATAATACAATTAATTTGCATTCATAAACACCTTAGGTTAAATTATTGAAATGTATACAATATTTTCAATTTAGAGCCTGTTTAGAACCGAAACTTTTTACTATGGTGAGATATCAATTTACGATGGAGGACTACAATTACTAATTTAGTGTACCCATTTCTTTAACAAACAAAACTACTTTTTGTTCGTTTTGATATAATCAAAACATGCCAAGCCTAGTGATGTCGTAAATGTCAAGAATTTTCAACAAATGCCAAATTTTTTACTAGCCCCGCACCAAAAGTAGACTTCTAAACTCAAGTTTCAAATTCTTATTTTTAGCCTGAATTCACACTTAAAATTTTAAGTACGCAAATACTAAGTTATACTCATATTAAGTACAACGTGCGCTTATTTTTATAATTCAAGTACTTAAAGTTTGAATTAATCTGGTTTTGGATTAAAACGAGAAAATTGTTACTTTATATGCCAGTGAGAGTTAGCTAATGAGAGCACAAAATAGTGTTTTGTTCTCCTCGATGCTCTCGTCGATTTTCAACCCCCTAAAACTGTTTTGTTGTAATGGTGGTGGCTTGCATTTCATTTGCTATCTTAATGGCCAGTTTCTCATCCTCCGATTAATTTTAAGCGGAGGATATACCTCCGGTTAGTAAAATTTTTGTATGGGATCAGCTGTTTTATCGACACGATAAATAATAACAATACATTGAGAAACTGGCCCTAAGTCGACTATAGCTTAAAATAAGAAAAAATTAACTTGATATTTTTATCGCTACACGCACGGACGAAAAAGACTGTTTTTCATATGTTTGGGTGTAAAAATTATATGTTTGAAACTCAAATTTGTAAACATATTATGCATATGCATATTATGAGCATATTATGTTTGGGACATAAAATGTTTATACCCTTCACCACTACTGTGGTACAGGGTATAATGAGTTTGTGCATTTGTATGTAACGCCAAGAAGGAAATGTCTGAGACCCATCGTTTAGTATACCGATCGTCTTAGGATTAAATTCTGAGTCGATTTAGCGATGTCCGCCTGTCTGTCTGTTTGTTGATGTATTTTTGTGTGCAAAGTACAGCTCGCAGTTTTAGTCCGATTGTCCTAAAATTTGGTATAGGGTCCTGTTTCGGCTCAAAGACGATCCCTATTGATTTTGGAAAAAATCGGTTCAGATTTAGATATAGCTGCCATATATATTTTTCACCGATCTGGTCATAATTGGCGTGTATATCAACCGATCTTCCTCAAATTCCGTACATCCCAATATTTTATGAGTCTCGAAAAACTGGCAAAATATCAGCCAAATCGGTTCAGATTTAGATATAGCTCCCATATATAGCTTTCGCCCGATTTACACTCATTTGCACACAGAGGCCAATTTTTTGCTCCGATTTAGTTGAAATTTTGCACAGGGAGTAGAATTAGCATTGTAGCTATGCGTGCCAAATTTGGTTGAAATCGGTTCAGATTTAGATATAGCTCCCATATATAGCTTTCGACCGATTTACCCTCATATGACCACAGAGGCCAATTTTTTGCTCCGATTTAGTTGAAATTTTGCACAGGGAGTAGAATTAGCATTGTAGCTATGCGTGCCAAATTTGGTTGAAATCGGTTTAGATTTAGATATATCTCCCATATATAGCTTTCGCCCGATTTACACTCATATGACCGTAGAGGCCAATTTTTAACTCCGATTTAGTTGAAATTTTACACAGGGAGTAGAATTAGCATTGTAGCTATGCGTGCCAAATTTGGTTGAAATCGGTTCAGATTTAGATATAGCTCCCATATATATGTTTTTCTGTTTGCGACAAAAATGGTCAAAATACCAACATTTTCCTTGTAAAATCGCCACTGCTTAGTCGAAAAGTTGTAAAAATGACTCTAATTTTCCTAAACTTCTAATGCATATATATCGAGCGATAAATCATAAATAAACTTTTGCGAAGTTTTCTTAAAATTGCTCCAGATTTAAATGTTTCCCATATTTGTTTTTTACTAACATTGTGTTCCACCCTAGTGCATTAGCCGACTTAAATTTTGAGTCTATAGATTTTGTAGAAGTCTATCAAATTCTGTCCAGATCGAGTGATATTTAAATGTATGTATTTGGGACAAACCTTTATATATAGCCCCAACACATTTGACGGATGTGATATGGTATCGATAATTTAGATCTACAAAGTGGTGCAGGGTATAATATAGTCGGCCCCGCCCGACTTTAGACTTTCCTTACTTGTTGTAAATATAATATGCTTGGATGCAAACATATATTAATTTAGAAATAGACCATAAACATATATGTGTTTAGAAAGAGAGACATAAAATGTGTGCTGGAAGTAAAATCATGAAAGTAACAAATTGGCGCCTTAAAAATATATATACATAAAGAAAATTCAATTAAAGATTGGAAAAATACTGTGTGTGAATATAAACAAGTATAAATTTCCAAATTTGGAGTAAACATATATATTTTGTGATATAAGAATTGTATATGCTTAAGTAAAAAGATTAAAATGAGTATTCGGAGAGAAAATTCATTCGGAGCCAAGAGAAAAGACATTTGAAAAAAGAGCATGAGTTTTGTTAACCATTTTCGCATTACGGGCACTTTTTTTGTTTCGTCAAAACAAATCGGAACGTAGGACGAGTAAGTCAAAATATTCAAACAAAGGTAATTAAAGGGATCTTCATAAAAACTAACGAAAGGGCACTATACACTGAAAAATAGCACGCCCAGTTCCAAAGATTGTGTCTCTATTTTAACAATTTTGGTATTGATTCCGAGCCAATGAAGCCGAAAATTCAAGTAAGGATAGTTTTAAGACACAATTCTCTTTTAAATGTGGGTTTTGTGTATTTGACTCTATGAAGCAAATTTTATTTTTTCGCTTTTTCAGCTTTTTTCATATGCTATAAAAAGTCCGTTGAAAACAAGACGTCCAGTAGAAATTATGCTATGTTTCAAGTAAAAAACGTCTTTAAAATAACGTTTTGAAAAACATGCCCAGATGCAAAAATGCAACAAATTTGAAGACAATTTCATTAGTTTTAAAGAATTTTTCTGAATTATTAAAGTCAGGTTGACCTTAGTTCAAATTTTTTTTCTTTCATGTTATGATACCCATTTTCATGACACTTAATTATAAGGACACACGACTTCATTAAAAAGTTTATAGACTTTGGAACATGGAAAAAAAACTTTATATTAGAGAAATGCGTCGTCTACACTGTTAGAAAAATATGTTTTTCATATGTTCCGATATAAACAAAATGTGTTTCGGGCACAATTTTTAAACACAATATATTTAAGTGCAAACATGTAATGTTCCTAAACTAACACTAAATGTTTGGGACACATATGTTAATATGTTAGAATATATTATGTTTGAGGCATGAATGTTTTATAAAAATAATATGTGTGAATGTAAACATATATAAATTTACAAATTTCGAGTAAACATATATATGTTGTGATATTTTATTCAGAGAGCGGCAGAGAGAGAGTATAGAGAAAGAAATAGAGATGGAAACCGGGAGGGTTGACGAAAGATATCAACATAACACAGCGAGAGAATGAAAAGAGAGCAATTTCTGTGAAACCGCTTGTATGTTGTTTCGGAAAACTGTTTTATGATAAGGCCAAAAATTTGATTAGATTAAATATTAAATTTAAGTTAAATATTATTTAATTTGAGTATTAGAATAAAGAGAATATACATTCGGAACCAAGAGAATAGACATTTGAAAAAAAAACAGCATGTGTTTTCGCCTTGAGAGCAGCATTTTATGTATGTGTGGACATGTGTTTTGTTTATCATTTTGGCATTATGGGCACAATCTTTTTTTCTTGGTTCGTTAAAAGAAATAGGAACGTATGCTAACCATTGCTCCACGTGGCCAACAAATGTATGTTTCTGTTAAATAATGTTATGTTTGCATGGGCTTGTGGGCGCTGCAAGCTATGCTATATAAATGTAACTTATAACGATAATTGTCTATTGGTGACTATAACAGCTACGTAGCCCAGTGGTAGTGTGTTGGCTTACAAATTGCATGGTTCCCGGTTCGATTCTCCGTCCAGGCGAAAGGTAAAATTTAAAAAAAAAAAAATATAAAAGTGAATAATTTCTTCAACATTATTTGTATTACAGAAAAAGGTGCCAAGAACTAAAAATTTCGTGGAAGTGAAAATTATGTGAGGGAATGAGCACAATCTTCTTGGGGAGAAAATTCTTCCAAGCATATAATATTTTTGGGCTCAAAATGCTTC
This sequence comes from Haematobia irritans, assembly GCF_050003625.1. Taxonomy (NCBI): domain Eukaryota; kingdom Metazoa; phylum Arthropoda; class Insecta; order Diptera; family Muscidae; genus Haematobia; species Haematobia irritans. The sequence continues at coordinate 87,337,882 of NC_134398.1, forward strand.
CAAACATATAATATGTTCACATAAAGCAAACATAATAATGTTTCGGCAATATCCAATAATATATGTGCTTCCTGCAAAATATGTTTGGAACATATGTTAGAGAAGCGATTTTTTTTGAGGGTGTACGCTAAGCAAAATTTGTATTCTTATTTTAAGGACATGAAATCTTTGACCTCACGACAATATTTTTTCAGTGTACTCTTTTTAGAGTTGTGACAGTAAAATGAAAACATTGGGAAACAGTGAAAAATTAAACAGTAAGATCTATAAAAACAAAGATTAGGTCCTCTTTATTAATGAGTAATCAAAGAGGAGTTGACGGATACTTTCGAAAATAAAAGTGGACATTGAGTTCGAGTTTTGCCGCTAAAATTATTTCTCATTTTAACGGCAAAACTAGAATCGGTAAACCCAGCATAACATTATAACTTTTTTAGGCAAATTGTATTATAACTTGGTCGGGCATGATCCCAAGCAACAATCGAATAAGTTTATTTTCTTTAGAATAAATTATTGAAGAAAGCAAATAATTGTTCACTCCTAAATAAATTTATGTCTTGGTTGTAAAATTATTGTTTAGAATTTAAATATAATGTGCTTTTGAATAGTTATCGTTAACTTTAGGATTCGATGGAAAAATATTTATATATATACTCGGCTTCACATTCTTCCATTGTAAGAGTTTTTGAATTTCTTCGAAAATTTCAAACTTGTATACAAACCCTTTTTTGTTACAAAATTTTTATTTTTGCAATAAAAAAATATATGATTTGAACTCAGTCCATTTCGTTTATATCAAGCACTGTTGTTTTCTGACTTTACGTCTTTTATAAGACACACTTTACAGTTTCGTAGTAAAAATTTAATATAGTAGTATGTAATGTTGAACACCTTTTCGGGATATTCCGAACGTATCTGGAATATACGTAAAAATATATATTTAAAAAAAAAAATAATAAAAAAATGGTGTCGGTCGAAGCAGGGATCGAACCCAGGACCCTTGGCATGCAAGGCGGACGTACCAACCATTGATCCACGCCGCCAACAAATGTATGTTTAACAATGTTATGTTTGCATCGGCTCGTGGGCGCCGCAAGCTATGCTATATAAATATGACTTATAACGATAATTATCTATTGATGACCATAACAGCTACGTAGCCCAGTGGTTAGTGTGCTGGCTTACAAACTGTGTGGTCCGCTGTTCGAATCCCCGTCCGGCAAAAGGTAAAATTTAAAAAAATTATAAATTTTAATAATTTCTTCTACAATGTTTGTATTACAGAAAAATGTGCTATGAACTAAAAAACTCGTGGAAGTGAGAAAAATGTGAGGGAATATATAATTAGGCAGAAAAAAATTTGAGCACAATCTTCTATGGGAGAAAATTCTTCTAAGCATATAATATTTTTGGGTTCAAAATGTTTCCAAACATATTATATGTTCACATAATAACATATAGTTTTTTGGAAGACAACATTATTGAATTTGGATGGAAAAATACATAATGTTTGGAACTTAGACTACCCAAACATATTATATTGTTTAGACCAATATGCTTTCAAACATATTATATATTGGAAGAAATCAAATATATAAATGTTTGGGCAATACCCAAAAATGTATATGCTTGAAGCAAAATGTGTTTGGGAGTATATGTTACAGAAGCGATTTTTTTTTGAGGGTGCGTTCAGCGCATCGTGTGTGTTTGGTTGCATTTGATGTGCTATCTTAAGCCAAATCTGGCTTAAAATAAGAACACTTTTACGTGATATTTATTTATGAGCACCATAAAAGTATAAACCATTGAAAAACGTCGGATTTCTCTTCATGGTCATATAGATGATACTCTAACGTAAGTAATAAGACCAACTAGAAGAAAAACGTCAAAATGACAAATATAAGCAAATGAATGATGTCAAATCATGCAAATATGAGGCACTCACCCACACAAAAACTGTTCCATAAAAATTTTTTTTTTAAAAGTTTTTCGAATTCAGCAGATCAAAATACATAAGAAAAGTTGACTCTCATCAAGTGTACATGATTTTTTTTCGTAAACTAGTGTTATTTTAGTATTATTGTGTGCTTAGACCATAAGTGACAGTGAAGTAGATCTATAATTTGTGAATAAAACAAAGTTGAGGCAGCATACAAATATTTAAAAGGTAAGTAAAAAAAGTCTAACGTAATTCTGTGAAGACGAAATGTAGCCCCAACTTGTAGGAACCATATGGCTGGCTCTTCTTTCCAAAATGCTGGAAGTTTCGCGATTCTTGCGGATTCAATACCTATATTGTTTGCAGGATGATTGCTGTTGTTTGTTGAAATGTTTTCTGTTGACATCTTCGAAATAATCTTATTTAGGGGTTACCAAATTGTAGGTAGCTTTTACAATTTAAATAAAAGAAATGTATTTCGAATTTCTTTTAATTTCAAAAACGAAAACTGAAATTTTTATTTTAAAAAATGACAAAATATATTTTTCAACAAATATCCAAAGCATGCTAATATTATGTAATATTTTAAACTAACAACTAAATAAAATAGAAGTGTTGGGAAGGTAGTTGCCCCAGTATTAACAAAAATTTTTGTCGTTGGTATACCAAGAATAATGTCGGCTTGAGTCAAGAATGCAGTGGACTCAAAAGTCGCCACATCGTTTTGTAGAAATAATTGTTATAATTATTTTTTGCTTTGAAATATGTTTTAAATAAGGAATAATACTTCTTATTTTACAACCTCTACTTAATACCAAGGTGTGGAAATGGAAATCCAAGCGGTAATTTGTGGAAATATGACGACGCGGCTCCTCCAAAAGTTCAACAAACGAAACATCGAAGTCGTCAAATTGACAATTTCGTTCTCTAAGCGTTAAAGGAGTGCTTGAACAGAGCGTCGATGGATTTGACCGACATATGTGATAAGTGGAGGAAAACTTTCTATTTAAAGCGACAAGGCCTACAAAAGTTGAATTCCTCTGTGTTGCTTGCTTCCTGATCCAAATTTTCTCCATACAAGAACTGCTGATTTGGTAAAAAATACATACATATTTTTTATATTTTATATTATTTTGTATATACATATTTATTTTTATTAATAACATGTGTTTTGTACTTGAATCAAGTACATATATTATAAATCTATGTAACAACTTCTTCACCTAGGTGTATTATTTGTATAATGCATTTTCTTATTTTAGGTCTTTTTCTTTTTATTACAAATGTATGTATCGATATAAAAAAAGAATAATAAAAAAATATTTTAAAAGTATATGAACAAATTTTTACTTTATTGGAATTAAGCGTACATTGAGATTAAAACAAGTGCAAAGCATATTAAAATAAAGCGCATATAAAACAAGTGAGTAAAGTAGAAAGTCGGGCGGGGCCGACTATATTATACCCTAAACCACCCCTACTGAATTAGTAAATATAAGCATTGGTATAGGTTTTGGAGAACATAAAGGGGGGTACATGTTTATGGGTGTCTTGTCACAATCTGAGCAGAAATGTCTAATATTAGGAGCTATAGTTTATTTTGCACCAAAAGAGTTAGTATGCCACTAATATTGAGTCCATTATTAAAAAAGAGGAAATCGGTCAATTAGTTATGGGTAATAAATCCAAATTTCTTCAAATAGGGCAATAGATTTATGTAAGAGCTACATGTAAGTCTAAATACGATCAGCTAGTACATCAAAATTTGAAATTTGAATAACATAGGTTAATAAATAAGAGTATTATGGCCAAATATGACAAAATCGAGCGATGCATATATATGGGACCTATATCTAAATCTGAACCAATTTGTATAATATTTTGCAGGTATGATTGATACCACAGAAGGTCACTTTGTGTAAAATTTGAATACGATCAGTTAATAAATGAGGCCCCTATGGTCAAAAATAAGGTTATTAGGGGCAAATTTTTCAAAATCGGGCGATACATATATATGGGAGCTATATCTAAATTTGAACCGATTTCGATGAAATTTTGTACATACAGTTAGTGCTATAGAAGATTATATTTAGCCAACCTTGGTTACGATCGGTTGATAAATAAGGGTTTTACGGCCAAATTTGACCAAATCGGACGATACATATATATGGGAGCTATATCTAAATCTGAACCGATTTCGATGAAATTGCGCACATACAGTTAGAGGTATAGAAGATTATATTTAGCCCACTTTGAACACTATCGGTCGATAAATAAGGGTTTTACGGCCAAATTTGGCAAAATCGGGCGATACATATATATGGTAGCTATATCTAAATCTGAACCGATTTCGATTATTTTTGGCACATATTGTCAGTACCATAAAAGATTAGAGTAAGCCAAGTTTGAGTAAGATCGCTTAATAAATAAGGTTTTTATGGCCAAATTTGGGAAAATCGGGCGATATATATATATGGGAGCTATATTTAAATCTGAACCGATTTAGATGAAATATTGCAGACTTGAAGAACGATGAAAAAGATTACTTTTTGCCAAATTTGGTGACGATCCGTTTGAAAACAAACGCAACGTGACCCCATTTGTTGAAATCGGGCGATACATATATATGGGAGCTATATCTAAATTTGATCCGATTTCTTCCAAATTCAATAGCGTTCGTCCTTGTTCCCAAAAAACTCCCTCTACCGAATTTCATCAAAATCGGTTAATAATTGCGACCGGAGGTGATTCTGAGTCGATCGGTATATATTTTATGGGGTCTAAAATCAATATTTCTGGTAGGCACATTTTTTGGCCGATCAAACTTATTATACCCTGACCACTATGTGGTTTAGGGTATAATAACATCGAATACGGTTCGGGATTAAATCAAGTACAAATCGTTCCTAAATCAAGCATAGTAGGATTATATTCAAGAATAAAAAAGATTGAACCAAGCCTTGAATCCGCTTAAAACAAGTTAATTTTGGCTCAAGTTAAGCGCTATTGGGTTTAATGTAAACTTAAATGCGGATTGAATCAAGTACAGATTAGGATTAAAGAGAGCTTCACTAGGCTTGAATCAAGGACTTCCCGTACTTAAGTGAAGCACAAACACAATTGAAAATTTCTAAAATTAATTAATTGGATTAAGAAAATCCGTACTTAGCGTACTTTTGACACAGCTACGTCTTGAATCAAGTAAATTTTGCTCTATTAATTTTATCGGTGCGTGGGCTAGTGAAATTATACTTACCTCGAGTTACGTCAAATTTTTACCAATGCTAGTAAAAAGTTTCGTTTTCGTTATTTTTCTTTATTTTTACGAATATATGTTAAGTATGAGTCGGTATAGGGCTAGTTAACACCACAACAAGCTGATTAAGGACTCCACGCCTTCTGCGAAACACAGCATATCGCGTTAATCTTGTGTGCGAAGTACAGCTCCTCAAATTTGGCATAGGGTCTTATTTCCGTTCAAAGTCAATCGCTATTGATTTTGGAGAACAAATCTGTTCAGATTTAGACACGGCTGCATTATATAGTTATCACCGATATGCTAATACCGAACTTCTTTAAATTCCGTAAATCGGAATATTTTGCGAGTCTCGGAATAAATTATCAGTCAAATCGGCCAAGATTTAGATATAGCTCCTATATATAACTTTAGTCCGATGCACTTATATGGCCCCAGAAGCCAGAGTTTTACCTTGATTTGTTTCAAATTTTGTAAAAGGAGTACACTTAGGTTAGGTTGCACGGGGAGTAGAATAAACATTATAGCTATACATGCCAAATTTTGTAGAAATCGGTTCAGATTTAGATATAGCTCCCATATATATCTCGACCGATTTAGACTCATATGACCATAAATGCCAAAGGTTTACTCCGATTTATGTGAGGATTTGCACAGGGAGTAGAATTAATATAATATCTATCCCTGCCAAATTTGATAGGTATCTCTTAGGGATCTATAGTACAAACCAATAATCGATTATTCGATTATTAACTTTTAATAAAAACCTATTTGCAATTATTTTTACCAATCAAAATTCGAATATTCGATTTTATCATAATCGAATTTTATACAAATAATGATTCTGCAAATATTCGATTTTATGAAATCTACACCCAGAAAAAAGTGACCCCTTCTTTAAGTTAAAATGAACTCATTGTGAAGAAAGTTGAACTTCGTATAGCGCCAAAGACATTTTTATTTGTTTGAACGATGTGATTTTCGTAGAAATTAGGTATAATGCATTCCATATATTAGTTAACATTTTCCTATATTTATGTACCACAATACTACAGAATGAAAAAATTTAACTGATTTGAATTCATATATAGAATGATTTTATTGAAATTTTATCATTCATTTGGACAAATCTTACATATTTGTGGTAAAACTTTTACTTCATAATTAGAACTGCTTACCTTCGTTTTTAAATACAATTTTATTTATTTATATAAGCAATTTTATCTTCAATAAAAGACATGTTTTATTAATATATTGAATATATTTATTAAGAATCAACAGCATCGACTGTCCTTGAAATATTAGTTTATTATTCAACTATTTCCAATTTCCATGTGATATTATCAACTGTAAAACGCACTTTTTCTTTTTCTTGTACTTTTCACTTTTAATAAGTTGCTGCCTAACGATTTCAATACCTACAAATATAAAAAATCATAAACCATTTTTGTTACAAAAGGTTAGCGTCACTGAATATTACCTGATAATTGAAGATTCCAAAATGAAGACAAATGAAAGGGTTGTTATTCTGCTGGTGTTTTCGTTCTTTATACACCATGACGAACATTCAAGGCCGTAGCCAAGATTTTAATTCGGGGGGGGGGGGGGGGTTCAACTTAAAAAAAAAATATTCATATAATCTCATGTGTAGAAAATTTTATTTATGCATAGGTATGTATACAATATTTTTATACCCACCACCATAGAATGGTGACGGGGATATAATAAGTTTGCCATTCCGTTTGTAACACATCGAAATATCGATTTCCGACTATATAAAGTATATATATTCTTGATCAGGGAGAAATTCTAAGACGATATAACGATGTCCGTCTGTCTGTCTGTTGTAATCACGCTACAGTCTTCAATAATGAAGCAATCGTACTGGAATTTTGTACAAACTCGTCTTTTATCTGCAGGCAGGTCAAGTTCGAAGATGGGCTATATCGGTCCAGGTTTTGATATAGTCCCCATACAAACCGACCTCCCGATTTGGGGTTTTTGGCTTATAGAAATCGTAGTTTTTATCCAATTTGCGTGAAATTTGAAACCTATAGGTATTTTATGACCATAAAGAGGTGTGCCAAAAATTGTGAGTATCGATATATATTTTGGTATAGCCCCCATATAGACCGATCTCCCGATTTTACGTCTTGGGCTTATAGAAACCGTAGTTTTTATCCAATTTGTCTGAAATTGGAAATCTAGAGATACTTTAGGACCATAAAGAGGTGTGCCGAAAACGGTGAGTATCGGTCCATATTTTAGTATAGCCCCCATAAGAACGATCTCCCGATTTAACTCCTTGGGTTTCTAGAAACCGTAGTTTTTATCTGATTTGCCTGAAATTGTAAATATTCTGGTATTTTAGGCTCACAAAAACGTGTATCGGATTAAGTTTTTATCGGTCCATTTGATAATGCCTCCATATAGACCGACTTCACTTCCTGAGGGTGTAAAAGGCGCACTGATCATGAAAATTGCTTGAAACTCAATGTATAATTTGCAGATTTTACTTCTACAGATTTAAGATTTCAAATCAAGACGTTATTTTATAATTTTTTTGCACACTTACAAGAGATGTTAATAATTCCTCTAAAACTCAAACAAAAATGGTTCTTATAAATCCAGAATCTGATATAGTCCTCATAGGTGAAATCTTTAAATTTATCTTCGGGAATATCCTCAAGCCCTCCTGAAATTTCAAAGGAACCCCTAATATTTGGTTCATGGTGGTGGGTATTTAAGATTCGGCCCGACCGAACTTAGTGCTGTATATACTTGTTATAATATTAAATTGAGCCGACGGGCTTTCTGGGCAGCAAATAAATCAATGACTTCTTCAGTCGGCACATTTATTCGGCGATGAACCGACATTAATGCCAATCCTTTGAGTCTACTCTCGCTAGTCGCATTTCTAAGATACGTCTTTAATCTCTTCATTGTTGGAAATGAACGTTCGGATGAGCGCGTAGTAACTGCAGGGATGGAAAATGCAGTACTATAGTACTTTTTTCAAACCTTTTTCACCCCGGTCAGTACCGTAGTACCCCCGCGAATGATTTAGTACCTTTTGTGTAGACATTTTTGAGTCGATATCAGATTTATGGTACAATAGCTTTGACAAAATATTTTAATATTTTGAGAAAGTCTTTATCAACCTTATTTGCTAATAGTCTTTTACAAATCTGGCAAAACAGACATGTTCATGTGGGAAGAAAATCTCGATTTTGTAAGAGACATAGTCAAAAACAGGATTTTATTGAACTTCAAGAAAGTTTTAGTCGAAAAAAGTATGCGATTCTATATTATCGATTTTTTATTTCGGTAGAAAATGTTGTCAACATTTTATTTCTATATAGAATTTTTGCAAAATTTTATTTTTATAGAAAATTTTGTCAAAATTTTATTTCAATTGAAAATTTTGTAAAAATTTTATTTCTATAGGAAATTTTTGCAAAATTTTATTTCTATAGAGAATTTTGTCAAAATTTTATTTTCTTTAAAATTCAGTCTCTTGACAATAATCTTCCAGTGAAATTTTTCGCTTTCCGCTCAAAAAATACCTTTCTTGTACTTTCTTAAAAATTGTATTTTCCATCCCTGAGTAACTGGCAAAGTGACCAAAATTTTTAAAAGAATATGCACGTTTGGAAATATCTCTTTATTGCTTCCATCGCTGAATTAGGCAGGTTCTTTTCGCAGGTTTTGCGCCATTTCATTTACACATGTGTGTTTGGCTGTTTCGTTGTTGTTGCTATGGCCAAACAAAGCGAGTCATGTTCACAAAAAGAACAACAAACACACATAAAAAGCAGAAATGTATTTTCCAAAAATGAAATTTGTGGTGCGAGAACAAAAACAATTTGTTTTTCGACCGTCGTTTGACGGGCTTTTCAACTAGTATTCTATGATTTGTACAAGTTTTATAGGTAAGCGTTTTTCAAAATAAAACCTCCAGCTTTTCTTCAACATCTTCGATTTTCTATGCAGCTAAAAATATATATTTATTTATATAAAAATATTCATTCATTTCGGGGGGGTTTGATCCCCCTCATCCCCCCCCTGAATACGGCCTTGCGAACATTGATAGATTTATTTTCAAAAAACGAACATTTTTCTCACTAATTTAAAATAGCAAATATTTTATATATTTTATTTGTTATTTATTATATTATTTTACCATATTATTTTTTAACAATCTCTCTGTATACCATAACAACGCGATTCCAACTAAAAAAACAACCCATGCGCAAACATATCGATACACCCACGCGCAAACACATCGATTACGATGACAGGTATCGATTACAGGTAACAATAGAAATATAGGAAAATTTCCTATATTCTAATAAGTGTGTTTCCTTAAGTTTTGAAAGGATTGCATACTTCTTAGTACGAATGAACTAAAATATTTTTCTATGCCAAGTGTTGTTCGTATGTATGAAAAACTTTCTATTATAAAGGAAGTCACAATTATCATTTTATAAGAAATTTTACTAATTTTGAGGAAACTTGGTTTTAGTTCGGATTTTGTTTATTTTTACGAATGCTTTGTTATCGGTGAATAAAATTTTCTTGTTCAGTAGTAAATTCTTATACCCAGCGAAGAAAACAGTATGAGTAAAATTCCATGCCTTATTCTAGTTAATGAACTATTCCTTACTGCTTACAGTTTAGGAGTTTTTTACTGAAACGAGTAAATTTTATTATTTCTCACAAAAATTTACATTAATGGTAATAAAATGGATAAACCATATTGGTGAACATTTTTTCCTTTAGTTTCGAAGGCACTTTTTTCTGGGTGTGTTTGTCTTTTTGTGAGTTTTATCAATAATAGTTTGTAAGAAATGTCAAAAATGAATGTTCCGGTCAAACATATTAATTTTCTTAAATATATTTTTACAATGTTCAAGGAAATGGAAAGCACAAAATATTCATTTCCACCAATTTTATTTAATCAAATCAGAATTTTTATTCTTATTGCTAATAGAGAGTAGGTACATTTCAATTTAATTGAAATCAATGAATAGAACATTAAAATCGATAGTCAAAATTAAAACAAAATAGTTGAAAATCTAAAATCGATTTTTGATAGTCAAAATTAAAAATTTGTTGAAAATCTAATATCGATTTTGCGATTATTTTTAGGTTACTAATCGGCTTCAACTTTTTTTAGATTTTCATGCCAAAATTCGAATAATCGATTTTCGATTTATACACGGATGAAAAAGACTGTTTTTCATATGTTTGGCTATAAACATTATATGTTTGGAACACAAATTTTTAAACACAATATTTTTGAGTGCAAGCATATAATGTTCATAAACTAGCATAACATGTTTGGGACATATATGTTAATATGTTAGAACATATTATGTTTGGGACATAAAATGTTTTTAAATATAATATGCTTGGATGCAAACATATATTTTAATTTAGAAATAGCCTATAAACATATATGTGTTTAGTAGCTTGGAGCGCTATTTAACAGGGAGCGATATTGAATTAAGTTGGTGGTTGTTGCTTGTTATTACAAAATTAACATTTTATTTTTCCTTGGGCAATTGATCAGCTACTTCTTTGATCCTTACAAACTGTGTGGTCCGCTGTTCGAATCCCCGTCCGGCAAAAGGTAAAATTAAAATAAAAAAAAAAAATCATACAATTGAATAATTTCTTCTACAATGTTTGTATTACAGAAAAAGGTGCTAAGAACTAAAAAATCTCGTGGAAGTGAGAAAGATGTGGGGGAATATACAATTGGGCAGAAACAAAATTTTGAGCATTCAGGTCGAAAACCTATGTTGTTAGCACCTATATTACCTGTTTATTTTCATAATTCATTATGATTGTAAATATATAAATAAATAAATAAAATTTTGAGCACAATATTGTTTGGGAGAATTTTTTTTAAGCATATAAAATTTTTGGTTGCAAATTGCTTCCAAACATATTATATGTTCACATCATAACATATTGTTTTTTGGAAGACACCATTATTGAATTTGGATGCAAAAATACAAAATGTTTGGAACTTAGACTACCCAAACATATATTGTTTAGACCAATATGCTTTCAAACATATTATATATTGGAAGAGATCAAACATATAAATGTTTGGGCAATACCCAAAAATGTATATGCTTGAAGCAAAATATGTTTGGGAGTATATGTTACAGAAGCGATTTTTTGTGAGCGTGTAGATCCCTAGTATCTCTCGCCCAATTTAAATACATATGACCACTAGAGTCCAAATTTTCATTTCAATTTACTTGAAATTTTGCACTGAGAGTCGAATTAATATTTTAGCTATGTGTGCCAAATTTAGTTCAAATTGACCTGATTTGGGGAAATAAAGGGTGATACGGTCAAAATTTGGTCAATATAAACTTGACGTATTTCTTTCAATTTTGCATTTAAAAACCTGAACGCCCCTCATTTTGAAGGTGTGTCATTTTGGAATTCACTCTTCAGTTGTCAAAATGCCGTCCAAGCAAGAAGAGCAGTGTATCAAAATTTTGCTCGCGCATCGCGAAAATCCGAGCTACTCGCACACAAAGCTGGCAAAATCGCTAAAAGTTGCCAAATCAACCGTTACAAATGTAATTAAAGTGTTTGGGGAACGTTTGTCGACAGCCAGGAAGTCTGGATCGGGGGGAAATCGAAAACCGGAAGCCGCTGAGACGACAAAGAGAGTTGCCGGTAGTTTCAAGCGAAACCCTAACCTCTCTCTCCGAGATGCCGCAAATAAGCTGGGTGTATCGTCTACAACCGTGCATCGGGCCAAAAAACGAGCCGAACTATCGACTTACAAGAAGGTATGATAAAAAAAATTCGACGGCCAAAGCGCGATCCCGGAGGCTGTACACGACGATGCTGACGAAGTTTGACTGCGTGGTAATGGACGACAAAACCTACGCCAAAGCCGACTACAAGCGGCTTCCGGGAAAGGAGTTTTATACGGCAAAAGGAAGGGGAAAGGTAGCAGATATTTTCAAGCACATAAAACTTTCAAAGTTCGCAAAGAAATATCTGGTTTGGCAAGCCATCTGTACCTGTGGCTTGAAAAGCAGCATTTTCATAGCTTCCGGGACTGTCAACCAAGAAATTTACGTGAAAGAGTGTTTGAATAAACGTCTGCTGCCTTTCCTGAAGAAACACGGTTGTTCCGTACTGTTTTGGCTTTTTGCCATTACGGTAAAAAGGCCATGCAGTGGTACGCCGCCAATAACGTGCAGGTGGTTTCCAAGGACAAGAACCCTCCCAACACGCCAGAGCTCCGCCCAATTGAGAAATACTGGGCTATTGTCAAGCGGAACCTAAAGAAGACCAAAAAAACGGCTAAGGACGAGCAGCAGTTCAAGGCAAACTGGCTTTATGCGGCGAAGAAGGTGGCTGTACAAAATCTGATGGCAGATGTCAAGCGTGAGGCCCGGCAATTCGGATTTGGAAAAGCGAAAGCCTAACTAAATATTTTTCCTGAATTTTATACTAATTGAACTTGAAACAGAAATTTAATGTGATTTTTTAAATAAACGGTTTCACCGATTTACACGCGTTTTACCTTGACCAAATTTTGCCCGTATCACCCTTTATGGTAGAAAATTTCATAGTTTACGCCATTTTCAACGGCTTGTGTAAATATCGCTCCATGTGGCCAAATGTTGACACAAACCAAACAACTTTCAACCAATCTTGACGAAATCTAGTCAATATCCTTGTGAAATCGCCACTGCTAAGTAGCACAAATTTTAAAAAATTCCTCAAATTGTCCAATACCGATAACTCATAAATTCACTTTTGTGCAATAAAATGGCTCTGGCTTTATATTTTCTAATTTTTTTCTAAATTGTGTTTCGTTCCAGGACGTTAGCCAATTTAATTTTTAGTCTAGAGATTTTGTAGAAGTATAACAAAATTTTCTTAATATCGGTTCCATTATATAGGGAGCTATCAACAAATTTGAAGGAGTTGAGATGGTATCAAAAATTTTTATCTACATAGTGGTGAAGGATATAATATAGTCGGTCCCGCCCGACTTTAGATTTTACTTACTTGTTATTTATATAGATATTTGTCAGATGCAGTAAACATGGAAGAGTGGAAGGAATGTATTTTTGTAACATTTGATGTAAAGTTTCAATTACAAATTGAAAGGTTGTAATGTTTAATGACGGAAAATATTTATATGTCATTTTCCTCGTATCCAATGAAATCAATATCCGTAACGAATAAGATCTTCGGAATTAAACCAACTATATCATAAATGAATATAGAATGAAAAAATATTTTGTTATTCGAATTGGATACCATGAAAACCATGTTTCTTTTCTTCTCAATGCATTATCCTGGGGTGTGTCAGGAGCTCATGTCTTTCCACATAAAATCAAGAATTGCGTATTTTGAGTGAAAGGGAAATGAAACTCTTTAAAATATTCAAATACCTGGGCATAAGAAAATAACTTCTGTAAGTTTTTGACACAGTTAAGGACCCTGTCACACATAACGTGCTTCCTTTTACTCGAGCCATCTATTTTGAATGTTGTGGAGCGTTTTATTTGTTTTGTTTTGAATTTCGCATATGAATATACATTTATCGTCGAGACAGATTTAGAATAGGACGATAACATACTTTTAGCAGATTGTTTATTTAACAGATGAGGGCCATAAAATAATAATAAATTCCCATAAATCACGTTCCGTTCGTTTTTTTCTTCTAAAATATTTCTGAAACAAGGGAATTCACCGCGGATGACACCAAACGAAATGCAATATCATTCACACAAGCACTATGGGTTCTAGAAAAATTTCGATTGTAATAGAATTTTAGCGGCAAATTGATTTACTATTTAGTGACATTCAGTGTCACTGCATCGATAAACAAATCGAGGAAAGCTCACACACAGTTTTGGCATCCCGTATGGCCTTGTGTACTATACATGTGTATGAGTGTGTGTATATGCGATTCGATCAAGAATTCACATACAGACTGCTAGACAGGACTTTAGTGAGTGTATGTGTGTGGATTTGTGGAAAAACAATTCTATTTATGCCATAAATTACGAGTGTTATCTGGATTTATCGATGGAAAATCATTCACTTGATTGAGTTTCTATTTTCTTCTGGAACATCCCCTCCACTGCCTGGGTCATTTCACACACCATCATCATATGTCTATGAGCCAATGTGTACTTCTTTTGGATTCTGGGGAAATACATTTGGCTTGGTTAAGTCTATTTGTCTCGTTTCCAATACGAATGTGTCTATCATTCTATTTTCGCACCGACAAACAGTTGCACACACACACACACACACAAACACAATGGGACATGCGTTGTTCCAATCCGAAATAGTCACTAATCCAAAAGTCCCAGTTAACTTATTTCTATAATGAAAAACAAGTTAGTAGATACAACAGGGATGGAAAATAGCATATTTTAAACGGTACTAAAATGACAAGAGAGAATTTCACCACTGTGGTACCACAATGGACTGAATAGTCTAAGTGAGCATGGAATAACGGGATACCACTATACCTAACATCCACATCATCCAGAACATCGTTGCACTGGTGTTCTATCCAGAACATCTTATCAGTGCAAGTCGCACCGATGTTGCCAGATTGTATTGTGATAAAGTGACGCTTCTTCAACTCACAATAGCAATTTATTGTCACTAATTTATCGACAAAAATGAATTTCAAACTGATACAATGTCATAAATAATCGCAGCAGTAAATATTTATTACTAATTTGTGAATTTCATACATTAAAAATGCAAGATTTCACTTCTTTTCTGTGATTGTTTTTAAACAGCTGATGACAGTGTTGTATATTTTTGGAGCTGTCCTGGATAAACGAGTACTCTGTTTTCTTTTAGTCCTTCACGGCTAACGGTATCCAGTGGTAAAAGAAAACAGCCCTTTATTTTTATTGAAAATTATTTATTTGCTTTTAGTTGAATTTTATTATTTTTATCGAAATTTTGCACAGCTTAATGAAATCTTACTTTTTTTAAGTATGTCTCAAAAATTTTATGAAGTAAACGTGAGTATAAAGTTCAATGACCGTACACATAAGTTCAATATGAACTAAAGCAATAGTAAGAATGAACTACTGTATGGTTAAAATGGTCATGATTTGGCGCCAATGACTTTCTTCTTTACTTTTAGTTAATTTTTTCTTCTATGAGATGATGTAATTTCGTAAACTGCAGTTAAAAAGTACAACAGGACATTACAATTTCCTGGTTTTAACAACGCTTTGTGGAAATCTCAAAATGTGGAGTAAAATCTAGTTCAATTTTCGTGCGAGGTAGTTAATTTTTCCTATAAAACAGTTCATTTTTTTTTTTTCGGTGTACGAAAATAAAAAGTCGATTAGTAAATGTGTTTTATTTATAATTTTTATTTTTAAATATAATCTTTAATGATCTATCTGGAAAATTTGTTTTGGAAATTAACTGGATAACCTGATATTGACTGGTGGTCACTTTGACGAAGGTTGTAAACGTACCATTTCACCAAAGATATTACAGATATAGGTAAAAATGTCAACTTTATCATCTGTTGCCAGACATGCCCCTAAAGCACATAATTTGTATTGTGGTATGGCTCATAATACCACTTGTTCGTGATTTTTATCAACACTATATTGTCGTTAGGTCAAAGATTTCATGTCTTTAAAATACGAATGCAAATTTTGCTTAGCACGGAAGACGTAATTCTCTACCATAAAGTTTGTTTCCTTGTCCAAAATTCGATAAACTTTTGAATGAAGTCGCATTATCCTTATAATTAAGTGATTTCACTTAAAAATGGGTATCATAACATGAAAGAACAAATTTTTGGGCTAAGGTCAACTTGACTTTAATAACTCAGAAAAATTCTTTACATTTAATGAAATAGTCTTTAAATTTGTTGTCTTTTTGCATCTTGACTACAAAGCAAAAAATCGTTTAACCATAGGACATATTTTTCAACACTTCATTTTAAAGACGTTTATTACTTGAAACATATCATAATTTCTACTGGAAGTCAAGTCTTAATTTGGAAAATAAAGTTGACGTTAACTCGTTTTTAAAGGACTTTGATAGCATATGGAGAAAAAAAGCTGAAAAAGCAGTTTAAAAGAGAATAGTGTATTAAAAGTATCCTTACTCGTATTCTCCGCTTCTTTGGCTCCGCTTCTTTGTTTCAGTGTAGATAAGAAATGGGTTAATATGGAATTGAGCAACTTAAATTTTAGGATACGCTATTTACACAATATTAAGGACAACTTTCTTTAAAATAAAGACATTTTAATTAAAAGCAAGCTCATAGTCTGATTTCATTTTTACATTTTCATATACACATGTAATCGAATCAACGAGTGCAAACTGCTACCAAAAAGTCTGTGTTCTCTATATCTATTCAAATTGTACCGTTACATTTTTTAGTTTTTTTTTTTACCTTGGTTTTTCCATTTGATCGTTGTGAGAGATCGTTTTCTCATTTAACTTACAAAAGTAGAAAAATTAAAAAATGGAAAGTAAGGGTAAAGCAATTAGCGTTGACGAAAAATTGGTAAACTGTAGGTACACTGTTAGAAAAATATGTTTTTCATATGTTCCGATATAAACAAAATGTGTTTCGGGCAGAATTTTTAAACACAATATATTTAAGTGCAAAAATGTAATCTTCCTTAACTAACATTAAATGTTTGGGACACATATGTTAATATGTTAGAATATATTATGTTTGGGACATGAATGTTTCATGTTGTGATATTTTATTCAGAGAGTGACAGAGAGAGAGAGAGAGTACACACAAAAAATTTTTTTTCTTATTCAATCACGAAATTAATTGATCCAATTAATTTTTTAATTGAAATGTCTTCAATCACGGAAATGATAGTATCAATTAAAAAATTAATTGAATGCCAATTAAAAAATTAATTGATACAATTAAAAAATTAATTGATACTATTAATTGTTGTGATTGATTTTTGTTTCAATTAAAAAATTTGTTGATTCAATTAAATTTTTAATTAAATATCTTTTCAAACTCAATTAAAATTTTAATTGGAAAATTTTTCGTGAAATTTTTTTCTGTGTATAGAAAAAGAAATAGAGATGGAAATCGGGAGGGTTGACGAAAGATATCAACATAACACAGCAAAAAGAAGTCATAATATTCAGACAAAGGAAATTAAAAAAAAGTGGAAAATTACAAAAGGATCCTCAAAGAATAACGAAAGGGCTTTATAATCTTTTTTATAGTTGGGACAGTAAAATGAAAAAAAAAAAACGGGGAAACAATGAAAAATTAAACAGTAAAAAGTATAAAGACAAAGTTTAGTTCCTCTTTATTAATATGTAGTCCAAGAGGAATTGACGGAAACTTTCAAAAATAAAATCGGGCATTAAGTTCGACTTTTGCCGCTAAAATTATATTTCATTTTGGTAAATTGTATCATTCAAAGCAACAATTGAAAAAGTTTATTTTCTTTAAAATGAATTATTAAAGAAAAGTAAACGTGAGAACGTGGCCATTTTCGAGCGATAATGCCAACTTAATGCCGGCCTTAAAGGTAAAAATTAAATTATGTGCAAAATTATTCGTTAATAAAAATTCATATTTATTAGTATTTCTAAAAACGATAAATTTTAAATGCATTTAAAATGGTGTTAAATATTGGTGAAAATAGTTCACGCCTAAATATGTTTATACACGACTTCACGTTCTTCTTTTGTTAGTTTTTTTTTAAATTCTTGGGAAATTTCAAACTTTTATACACACCTTGTTTGGTACAAAATTGTTCTTTTTCCCTAAAAAAAAAATAATATTTTATCCAAAACCTCAGTCCATTTCGTTTTTATTTTTGGAATTCGGTTTGGTATTCGGTCGGCGCAGGGATTGAACCCACGACCTTTGGCATGCAAGGCGAACATGCTAGTCATTGCTCCACGTGGCCAACAAATGTATGTTTCTGCTAAATAATGTTATGTTTGTATCGGCTCGTGGGCGCCGCAAACTACGCCATATAAATATAAATAAAACTTATAACGATAATTATCTGTTGATGACAATAACAGATACGTAGCCCAGTGTATAGTGTGTTGGCTTACAAACTGTATGGTCCTCTGTTCGATTCTCCGTCCAAGCGAAAGGAAAAATTTAACAGATTTATAAAATTGAATAATTTCTTCAACATTTTTTCTATTACAGAAAAAGGTGCTAAGAACTAAAAAACCTCGTGGAAGTTAGAAAGGTGTGGGGAATATGCAATTAGTTAGACATAAACTTTTTTAACTACTTTCTTCTATGGGAGAAAATTCTTCTAAGCATATAATATTTTTGGGCTCAAAATGCTTCCAAACATATTATATGTTTACATAAAACAAATATAATAATGTTTCGGCAATATCCAATAATGTATGTGATTCCTGCAAAATATGTTTGGAACACATGTTAGAGAAGCGATTTTTTTTGAGGGTGTAGATCATATTCATCTGTACAACGAGTTATAAATAATTTTAAAGAAACCAGAATTTTAAGACCAAAGCCCAGGTCTGGTCGCTCAAAAGTATTATGAATACGGGAAGAGCGTATAATTATTAATATGGTGAAGGCTAATCCCTGAATAACCTCTTCCAAAATTGAGGAAAATGTTAAAGTGTCATTTAAAAAAAGTATTTCTGCAGAAACAGCCAGAAAAGTACGAGGGCAGTTCGGAAACTTCTTAGCCTAGCACAAAAAGCGCTGTATAAACAGAAAAAAAGTTAAGTGTTTTGGAAACTTCCATCTCTGGTATGAACACATGTTAAATGTTTGCTCCGATCTGGCAACTCCTTTATATAGAAACAGGTGTTCAAAAAAGACGCATCTGCAATTTTTTTCCAATGGAAAAATTAGAAATGCGTGCTGTCATTAAATATTTACACAAAAAAGGTTTATCGGGAGATGAAATTCATAATGATATGGTGAATGTGTGAGGTGAAAGTGCTCCTATAGTGCTACATATGTAACATGTAACAGTAAAAAATTGGGTTGCTGAATTTAAACGTGGTCGTACAAGCATTGAAGATGAACCACGTAGTGGACGTCCAAAAACAGCAACAACAACAGAATTTGTAGCCAAAGTGCATGATATGGTATTAAATGATCGACGAATAAAAGTGCGTGAAATTGCTAATATCATGGGCATATCAAATGATTGAGTCCATTTAATTTTGCATGAAGAACTACAGATGAAAAAGCTTTCTGCAAGATGGGTGCCGCATTTGTTAAAAGTCGATCAAAAACGCATAAGAATAAACATTTCTCAAGCTTGTTTGGATCGTTTTAAGCAAAATAAAATGGATTTTAAGCGTCGTTTCATAACTGTTGAGACAAAACAACAATCTAAACAATGGACGGAAGCTGGAGGAAGTGCCCCAAAGAAGGCAAAAACAATTCAATCGGCTGGTAAGGTTATGGCAACGGGTTTTTGGGACTTCAAAGGTATTTTATTGATTGACTATCTGCAAAAGGGTAAAACAATAAATTCAGAGAACTACTGCAACCTTTTGGATCAAGTAAATGTACAAATTCGAGAAAAACGTCCTGGCTTACAACACAAAAAAATCATTTTTCATAAAGACAACGCACCAGCGCACAAGAGTGTTTTAACAATGGCTAAAATCGACGAATTAAAGTACGAGTTGCTTAAACACCCACCTTATTTTCCTGATTTATGCTCCCAGTAAATTTTACTTGCGTTTTACCTCAAATGAAGATGCAATTACAGTTGTAAACCACTATTTTGAAGACCTTGAGGAAAACTATTTTAATCAAGGGATAGAATTGCTAGAAAAGCGTTGGACTAAGTGTATTGAAGTTTCAGGAAATTATATTGAAAAATAAAAATATTTTTGAAAAACCAACTATTCTCTTTCATTGATAGGCTAAGAAGTTTCCGAACCGCCCTCGTATCGCACAAAGCTGGGTACCACTTTAGGGTTTCCCGTCGAAAGTCATACATATCGTTTGTGAACAGACAAAAACTCATAAAATTTGCTCATAAATACATAAACAAGCTCCCAGAATTCTGGAAATAAGTTGTATTTTCATACGAAAGCAAGTTTTGTATATTTGGAATAAATGGACGTCAAATTGTTTGGAGGAAAGCAGGAATCGCGCTTGAAAAATAAAACCTTATTGGCACTGTGAAATATGGAGGAGGCAGTGTTATGGCGTGGGGGTGTATGGCGGCTTCTGGAGGGGGTCAATTGGTGTTTATTGAATTGACGATGGACAAATACGGTAATTTAAACGTATTAAAATACAATTTAAGTAAAAGTACAGTAAAATTTGACTTAACAGAGACATTTTGGCTGCAGCAGGATAACGATCCAAAGATAACTGCTGAGATCGTAAGACTCTGGCTTCTATATAATGTCCCAAGATAACTGAAAAAAAAAAAAAACACAATCACCTGATCTTAACCTAATAGAGCGCCTGTAGGACCTACTGGAGAAGAGGATACGGCAACATAATATATCCAGCAAGGAAACGTTTCGCAGGACTATGCAAATGGAGTGGTCCAAAATAACAGCGGAGGAAAGAGAAAAGTCAAGTCAAGTTCTAAAACAACGAGGCTATCCAACCAAATACTAACATTCGTTTATAGAGAATTGGTTTATATATTTTTAATGTTTTTATAAAATTTTGTTTGACTGAATGCAGACTTTTTTGTTTCCCCATTTAGTAGTTACGTTAGTTATATATCGTTATCTTCAATATTGAAAGTTATCTAAAGAATCGTACTCAACTTGTTGTATTTGATAACATTATTTCGAAATCAATACATGTGCCTTCTGGTGTTCCACAAGGCAGTCATCTTGGCCCTCTATTGTTCTGCTTATTTATAAATTACCTTCCATCAGCCATTAAATTCTGTTATACTCTCATGTATGATGACGATGTTAAAATTATAAAGATTATTCGGAATAATGAAGACCAATCCTTACTCCAATCTGATCTGAATAGCATGTACAAATGGTGCTCATCAAATATGATGGAACTGAACACAAGGAAATGCAAGCATATCTCTTTTTATAGACCCATTTGTTACAAGGAACTTATATACTTCACTTGTGCGTCCTATCCTGGAATATGGATCTGTAATTTGGGACCCACAGTACCAAATTCATTGAATATGTACAGAAGCAATTTTTACTGTTTTGTTTACGTCGGAATAACTAGACACCTCAAACCTTGCCGTCTGACAAAGAAAGACCATCACTTGCCAAATTACCAATACTGAAAAGTGGACGTACAATACTGAATATCTGTTTTACGGTTGATGTAATTAACGGAATATTTAAATCTGATTTCCTTATTAACAATGTATCGTTTAATGTACCGGCCTACCCGCAACCTTGAACTGCTTCACATTGAATACTTCCGAACGAACTTTGAAAACAACGATCCGCTTCGCCGACTTTGTAATGAATTCAATAAATTCTTTAATTATCTCGATTTTTCAGAAGAGAAATATAATATAAAGAAAAAGATTACATAATTATTAAATACTTAACATATTAACAAACCATATGTATATATTGTAATATATTAATGTTAGTCTGTAAGGTTTAAACCATAGATGAAAATAAAAAAAAACACAAAAATAATTAATTTCGTTGTGTTTTTTGTTTGTTTTCGTATTTAAGTATACATGAAAAAATATATATATACATGAAAAACAGTTGACTAATTTTTCGCATTTATGGTATGTTTTTTTTACATTATATAAATAATTATATGATGAACGCAGACTTTGTGGGCTATGTGTATTTATTGGCATAGTAGTACAAAAAGTGTGAACTTATATACTGTACTAAAATTACAATGGGTCATTACTGAATTTATTGGACATTACAGATTTTTTATTAATTGACAAAAAAAAAATAAATAAAAAAATAAAGAAATATAAAAATAAACAAAAATAGTAATTTAAAATTAACATAGGATTTTATAACAAAGATAACATAAATAAAAATAACATAAATATATGACTAAAATAAACAAGAAACTAAATACATAAGAAAACTAAAACATACATTCACACAAATACGATATTTTTACTGAATAATTGGTAATAATAAATGTTTTAAAATCAATCCATCAAGGTGAAGTGGAGTTTCAGATCCCTCTTGAAATGAGGGAATAAGTGCTGCGTTCGCAGACTAACTGGTAAATTATTCCACAATCGTACCGCAATTATAAAGTATTGTCGATTTGAAACCAAATAACGAGATCTGAAAGGTTGAAATCTCGACTTGAGTTAACACAAGTGTGAAGTTGGCGTAAACTTCACACGAATATAACAGTCGGGACAATAAGTAGACTTTGGCAATATCAGTTCAAATATTCACAGGTATAACAAATTTAACAAGCCACAAAGAACCAAGCATTCCATACACAATACCTACAGCATTATCAATATGCCTATTCCATGAAAGATTATTGTTAAAAATTACACCTAAATTCTTCGCATGTTCAGTATTTTCAATATCACACCCATTTAGTTTTTCTTTGAGGTATATCATTGATATCACAACCGTTTTGGGAAACAACTAAGCACTTAGTTTTAATGGGATTCAATTGAAGACCATTGAATGTAGCCCATCTGAAATTTGACACAAATTAACATTTATGTCCTCATTACAGGACACAACATCTGAGACACTACATGAGAAGCACAACTGGACATCACTAGCATATATATGCGTCAGACAGGCATTAGGAACCTTAACTATTTCATCAATATATAAAGAGAAAAATAAGGGGCCCAAAACCGATCCCTGCAGTACTGCTCGTAGGTTCATTGCTTCCCCTGGAAAGTATAACTTGCCTTATTCCATAGAGGTAAGAGGATAAAAGAGAACTAGCGGTATTATCAAATACAAAAAGTTTCCTCAACTTACTCAGTTATATCTCATGTCACACCAAATCAAAAGCTTTTGAGTGGCCCAAAAGCATTAAAAAGCAATACTTGTTACTGTCGATCTTCCGTCTCAGTTCCTCAACAGCGTCAACTAATACAGTAGTACCGCTATGACCGGATCGGAATCCTGGGGCCAAATCATCGCATTCGTCATCGAGTTCTGTTTCGTATAGAGAAACATTTCGATCGCATTAAATTTTTGGATCACCGCATTCGATCGTAATTTATTTTGTCTACTACTTTTTTTTACATTGCTGTAAACATATGGTAATAAGAAATTGGAAGAGAGTAGAATTTCAAAATAATTTTTTGGTATCAAATTATGTTATTTCTAAGATATTTAAATTGTTTTTGTGTGTTAAAATATATGTGTAAAAATATATTATGAATCCCAGTATTTTTTGTTTGTTTTCGTCGTCTTCGGATTCAGAGGATGAGTACAAAGTGGCATTAATAAGGAAAAATATTCGTGACAAAATGTTTTGAAGTGAGTGTTTTTAACATCCACAGATTTAAAAGACGTTTTCATCTGTCAAAAGAACCTTTTAAATATGCTCTTGAAAAAAAAAATTTTTTTTTTGAAGCGGCTACTGAGCATTCCTTTCTTTGATCCGTTTCCCTAAATGCAAGTAATATTATATTTTCTTAAATGTATTTTTCCAAAATAGAAGAATAATTGTTTTTCTGCTGAATGTTGTCAATATATGATTAAATAAATGTGTCACCAAAGATAGTAAACAAGACAATAACAGCTTAACAAATCGAGGATCCATATTATCAAGACCTGTGGCATTTGACTTGATACGAAGAATAGGGACGCGAATCTTTGTAATTTACGTCCTTCTGTTAAAGTCATATATCTTTAAAGTAACATAATTTTCCCTTAGAAAAGAAAGAAAAAAACATTTTTGATTTAAAGAAATAATCTTTTAGTTAAGTGAGATACTGAATTCTTGGGTTAAAGATAAAAAATCTTCCAAAATAGGCTAATATTTACATTGAGGATTTTGCATCTTTAGTTTAAATTTTTTTTTTTTTTTTTGAAATTACCATAAGAGAGTATTTTTGCCCTTGAAATATTGGTTACAATTTCTAATTACATGCTAAAGCTATTTGTCGATATTCTTCAAAGAGAGAACGAAAATTCTATAAATGAGATCTGTATCATAATTTAAAATTTTATGGCCTAAATTTAAAGCTAGATAGCTCCGAGATAGATTGAGATGAAGGGAAAATTTGTTTAAGCTCCAATTAATTAATTTTCACGCACGCTAAGTTGTGATAGTAATTCATGCTCACGCACATTCACGACTATATTATACCCTGCACCACTTTGTATTTGTACATTTTCTGTACCCACATGAGTGTAAATCGGTCGAAAGATATATATGGGACCTATATCTAAATGTGAACCAAATTTGCAACCTCGAATTTGATTACAAAACTGTGTTCACAGACAGGCGGACACTGTTAGATCAACTCAGGAGTGAGTTTGTTTGTGAGCATATATTTCACCCTGACCACGTATCGTACCGTAATTGTAACTTTTATGGTGAACGTGAATTTGTTCGTGAGAGTTAATTTTGTCGTCATAGGGGTTTTGAAGAAATTTTCAACAAACTCACCTACGACAAATTTTGATTAACGCACATTCACCTGATACAAACGTCTCACGATAATTTCGTGACACGTTCAATACAATTGACAACAAACGTCATCATGTGAACGAATATATTTGCTAGAAAATAATTTGAAAATATATCAACATTTTAATTCTCGAAGAAGTATACATACCTTTATTTCTTCATTGGTTTTTGTAAGACTGCTTCATTTATTTATTCTTCAATTGTCTGAAATATTGTCCACGCTACTAGATTTTACATATATTCAGTAACCATTGTAATAACGTTTTAGACCAATCTGTGGTTACAAAGTTTCATAGTGATCTGAAGAAAGATAATATTTCGAAATATTCAAAAATTATTCGAGGCTATATTGAAGGCAATTTTGGATTCAAAAAGGGCTATGCCAAATGTAGTTTACGTCGACTAAAGTTACGATATAACTTCGATACAGATCAAGCTCCAGATTTAAGTTTTGGGCCAGTGAAGGACACTAACAAATTGAATATTGGCGTTTATTTCCATATAACCCAAATACAAACCGATGTACTCGATTTAAATAATTCATTTATACAATCTCAAAAAAAATCGCTTCGGTAACATGTACCCCAAACAAATTCTGCTTCAAGCATATATATTTTCAGGATTGGTCCAAACAAAATATTGTTCGTATTGTATCTGTCTGTCTATTATGTTTCACCTTAGCATACACTTGTAGACAAAATTTTAATGAAATTTTCCTTGTGTGTATATATTTTTAAGGCGCCAATTGGTTACTTCCATTCTTTTACTTACAGCTTACTCTCTAGGTCTCTCTTTCTAAACACAAATATGTTTATATGGTATTTCTAAATTAATATATGTTTGCATCCGAACATGTTTTATTTACAAAAGAAGTATGTCCCAAACATAATATGTTCTAACATATTAACATATATGTCCCAAATAAGTTATGCTAGTTTATGATCGTTATATGCTTGCACATAAAAATATAGTGTTAAATAATTTGAGTTCCAAAGATATAATTTTTACATCCAAACATATGAGAAACAGTCTTTTTCGTCCGTGTAGTTATAACCTTCCTCTATACAAATTAACAGAACTTTGGCCACTAATCACGTGAAGACCGATATATTCATACGATTTTATTGAATGCTCAGAGGAAAAATTTAAGATTGCCTTTAGAAATTAAACAAAACTTTTCCCACAAATCTAAACCCCAAGCTTACAAATTTCAAATTTAACTTCAAATCCATTTGAACCAAAAGAAGTGCTTTACGATTTGGCTCGGACGAACTTTCGGCGGTATATACTCGTTATATCTTATCTATGGTAACACTGCAGGGAATGGATTAAACCCAGGACCGGTACAGCACTAGTCCCTGGCGTAGAGTAGTCTCAGTTCTGATCAAAACATATGAACACATTAACATGGGTTTGTCATTATCGGGGTAAAATTACACTTTAGGACACAATATGAACTCATTCCAAAGGACACATCCTGACACAATTTAGTAAGACCATCCCATATAGAGGTTGTAATAAAGCTGTCCGGGACAAACTCTTACACGGACGAAAAAGAGTGTTTTTGTATGTTTGGGGTAAAAATTATATGTTTGGAACTCAAATGTTTAGCACATTATTTTTAATTGCAAATATATAATGTTCATAAACTAGTATAAAATTTTTGCGACACATATTTTAATATGTTAAAACATATTATGTTTGGGACATAACATTTTTTAAATATAATATGTGTGGATACAAACATATATCAATTTAGAATTTGCTTACAAACATATATGTGTTTAGAAAGAGAGACCGAGAGAGCTTGGTGCAGTAAAAAAATGGAAGTAACCAAACAAAGAAAATTTCATTAAAATTTTTTCTACCTGTGTATGCCTAAGGTGAAACAAATATATATGCTTGAAGCAGTATGTGTTTGGGAGTATATGCTACAGAATCGATCTTTTGAGGATGAAGGAATCTATTTCATTTTGAACAACCGAAGAAAGGAAAAACTTTTGAAAAACGTTGAACAATAGATAACTAGACATAATTCAGAAATCCAATGTAGATGCAATAATATATTAATAAAGGGTGGATAAATTGTAAGGGCCGATGTTGAATGTGAACCACACCTAAACGCCAAGTTTTTTTCCCAAATTTTATTTCACATTTCTCTATTTCAGACTTACTCAATTTGAACCATGGAGAGATAGACAATCCAACAACGTGTTAAATGGTTCCAAGAAATGGCAACAGTGGATGATCAATTTTCGAAGAAAATCATCTTCAGTGATGAGGCACATTTTCACCTCAGTGGATTCGTCAATAAACAGAATTGCCGCATTTGGGCGAATGAGAATCCAAGAGTGATTGTCGAAAAACCAATGCACCACAAAGAGTGACTGTTTGGTGCGGTTTATGGGCTGGCGGCATAATCGGGCCGTATTTCTTCCTAAATGAAGCCGGTCAGGCAGTTACTGTGAATGGTGTTCGCTATCGTGAGATGATAACGAACTTTTTATGGCCCGAATTGGAAGATATGGATGTGGACGATATGTGGTTTCAGCAGGACGGTGCCACTTGCCACACAGCTAACGAAACAATGGCTCTTTTCAATGGCCGTGTTATCTCACGTAATGGCGATGTCAATTGGCCGCCAAGATCATGTGATTTGACACCGTTGGACTTTTTTCTTTGGGGTTATTTGAAAAAAAAAAAAACAAGTATATACGGCCGTAAGTTCGGCCAGGCCGAATCTTATGTACCCTCCACCATGGATTGCGTAGAAACTTCTACGAAAGACTGTCATTCACAATCGAATTACTTGGGTTGTGGTATCTTAAAACTTCTTAACATCGTTTTCTAAATTGTGAGTTAGGCCATACGTGGAATATATTACACAAAAAAGTTATGTATAGTTAAGTCTACAAATAATTACGAATCGATATGGACTTTTTGCACGGTACGTAGAGAGCCAGAATTGAAATAAGTGGGTCGCTTATATGGGGGCTATATAGAATTATGCACTTGATATGGACCAATTTTTGTGTGATTGGGGATCGATTTATCTGAGGGCTATATATAACTATAGACCGATATGGACCTAGTTAGGCATGGTTGTTAACGGTCATATAATACTAGCATAATGTACCAAATTTCAACTCACTCGGATAAAATTTGCTCCTCCAAGGGGCTTCAAAACCAAATGTCGGGATCGGTTTATATGGGGGCTATATATGATTATGGACTGATATGGACCACTTTTGGCATGGTTGTTAAATATCATATTCTACCACCACGTACCAAGTTTCAGCCAGATCGGATGAATTTTGCTTCCCCAAAAAGGACCGGAGGTCAAATCTGGGGATCGGTTTATATGGGGGCTATATATAATTATGGACTGATATGAACCAATTCCTGCATGGTTGTTGGATACCATATACTAACATCACGTACCAAATTTCAACCGAATCGGTTTATATGGGGGCTATATATAATTATTGGCCGATTTCGACCAATTTTTGCATGGTTGTTAAAGACCATATACTATCACCATGTACCAAATTTCAGCCGGATCGGATGAAATTTGCTTCTCTTAGAGTCTCCACAAGCCAAATCGTGGGATCGGTTTATATAGGGGCTATATATAATTATAGACCGATGTGGGCCAATTTGTGCATTTTTGTTAGAGACCATATACTCACACCATGTACCAAATTTCAGCCAGATCGGATGAAATTTGCTTCTCTTAGAGGCTCCACAAGCCAAATCGGGAGATCGGTTTATATGGGGACTATATATAATTATGGACCGATGTGGACCAATTTTTGCATGGTTGTTAGAGACCATATACTCACACCCTGTACCAAATTTCAGCCGGATCGGATGAAATTTGCTTCTCTTAGAGGCCTCGAAAGCCAAATTTGGGGGTCCGTTTATATGGCGGCTATACGTAAAAGTGGACCGATATGGCCCATTTGCAATACCATCCGACCTACATCAATAACAACTACTTGTGCCAAGTTTCAAGTCGATAGCTTGTTTCGTTCGGAAGTTAGCGTGATTTCAACAGACGGATGGACGGACATGCTCAGATCAACTCAGAATTTCACCACGACCCAGAATATATATACTTTATGGGGTCTTAGAGCAATATTTCGATGTGTTACAAACGGAATGACAAAGTTAATATACCCCCCATCCTATGGTGGAGGGTATAAAAGAGCTAAAGGATGAGATAATTCGGCACATTAACGGCATAGAACCTCCATTATGCCTCAGCGTCATCGAAAATTTGGACCATCGTATGAAGGTGTGCCACCGAGGTCGCGGCGCCCATTTGGCCAATATTTTGTTCCATACATAATTGAGTAATACCAATATATCATAATAAAATAAAATTACAATAATTTCATAAATAGTTTGTGTTTTATTCAAAATCAACATCGGTCCTTGAAATTTTAACCACCCTTTATCAAGAGAGTATAGAAATCAATAAATTATATGCAATTTTAAATATTGCTATAATCGGTAGGGAAGTAATTCGACATTGAGCGATTGTCAAACAAACAAAGTATCTAAAATGTTTGCGGGGTTCACATACTATGCAATGGTATTGCTGGTTAAGTGTTGGCATTCGCATTTCGAAAACAAGCGAACAAAATCGTCCAATTGTTCATTGTGGAAGTGTGGGAGTGAACCAGAATGAGGATTTACTCACAAATATAAATACAATAAATATCTCTTTGAATCAAAGCCAATCGAGTCTATATTAAACTGACATCCTTTGGCTCATCCCATCACGCATTCCATTTCGTTTAGCCATTCAAAGGCTCACATATGTAAGAGCACGTGCAGAATACAGCTCAAGAGTTGACATTGTAAATTCAGAGGGAAAAAACATTTTTCATCACATTGGCCTGAGCCGGAACCTCTGTGGGTTACTGAAGAATATTTGTGGTTGAAGCGTTTCCTTTGCGGATTTGTATCTCTAAAAGACATTTACTTGCATTTTAATGACCAAGAGACAATGTTGCTTCTCAAATTCTGTGTAAATTTAAATATCTCCAAGAATCCAATACCAACGCTCGTTTGTGGGCAATGGTGTTATTGATACACCCTCAAAAAATCGTTTCTCTAACATATGTTCCAAACATATTTTGCAGGAAGCACATATATTATTGAATACTGCCGAAACATTAATATGTTTGTTTTATGTGAACATATTATATGTTTGGAAGCATTTTGAGCCCACAAATATTATATGCTTGGAAGAATTTGTCCCAAAGAAGTTGTTTTTTAGTTCTTGGCACCTTTTTCTGCAATACAAATAATGTTGAAGAAATTATAATTATATAGAAATTATAATTTCATCCGGTCCGGCTGAAATTTGGTACATGGTGTTGGTATATGTTCTCTAATGACCACGCAAAAATTGGTCCACATCGGCCCAAAATTATATATAGCCCCCATATAAACCGATCCCCAGATTTGACCTCCGGAGCTTCTTAGAGGAGCAAAAGTCATCCGATCCGATTGAAATTTGGTACGTGGTGTTAGTATATTGTCTCTAACAACCATGCCAAAATTGGTCCATATCGGTCCATAATTATATATAGCCCCCATATAAACCGTTCCCCAGATTTGATCTCCGGAGCCTTTTGGAGGAGCAAAATTCGTCCGATCCGCTTGAAATTTGCAACGTGGTGTTAGTATAAGGCCGCTAATAACCATGCCAAAATTAGTCCGTATCGGTCTATAGTTATATATAGCCGATCCCCAATCATACAAAAATTGGTCCATTTCGGTTCATAATCATGGTTGCCACTCGAGCCAAAAATAATCTACCAAAATTTTATTTTTATAGAAAACATTGTCAAAATGTTATTTCTTTAGAAAATTTTGTCAAGATTTTTTTCTATAGAAAATTTTGTCAACATTTTATTTCTATAGAAATTTTTTTTCAAATTTTATTTCTATAGAAAATTTTGTCAAAATTTTTATTTCTATAGAAAATTTTGTCAAAATTTTATTTCTATAGAAAATTTTTTCCAAATTTTATTTCTATAGAAAATTTTTTCGAAATTTTACTTCTGTAGAAAATGTTGTCAAAATTTTATTTCTATAGAAACTTTAAACTTAATTATATACGTATTTAATCGGCCTTTTTGGTTTAATATATATATCACGTATGGAATATGTGGTATATATTACGGTGTTAGGAAGTTTTAAGATACCTTGCCATCGGCAAGTGTTACCGCAACCCAAGTAATTCGATTGTGGATGACAGTCTTCAGTAGACGTTTCTACGCAATCCATGGTGGAAGCTTCGGCCTGGCGGAACTTACGGCCGTATATACCTGTTTTTATACCTTCCATCATAGGATGGGGGTATATTAACTTTGTCATTCCGTTTGTAACACATCGAAATATTGCTCTAAGACCCCATAAAGTATATATATTCTGGTTCGTGGTGAAATTCTGAGTCGATCTAAGCATGTCCGTCCGTCCGTCTGTTGAAATCACGCTAACTTCCGAACGAAACAAGCTATCGACTTGAAACTTGGCACAAGTAGTTGTTATCGATGTAGGTCGGATGGTATTGAAAATGGGCCATATCGGTCCACTTTTACGTATAGCCCCCATATAAAGGGACCCTCAGATTTGGCTTGTGGAGCCTCTAACAGAAGCATATTTCATCCGATCCGGCTGAAATTTGGTACATGGTGTTGGTATATGGTCTCTAACAACCATGCAAAAATTGGTCCATATCGGTCCATAATTATATATAGCCCCCATATAAACCGATCCCCAGATTTGGCTTGTGGAGCCTCTAACAGAAGCATATTTCATCCGATCCGGCTGAAATTTGGTATATGGTGTTGGTATATGGTCTCTAACAACCATGCAAAAATTGGTCCAAATCGGTCCATAATTATATATAGCCACCATATAAACCGATCCCCAGATTTGGCTTGCGGAGCTTAAAAGAGAAGCAAATTTCATCCGATCCGCCTGAAATTCGGTACATGATATTGGTATATGGTCTCTAACAACCATGCAAAAATTGGTCCACATCGGTTCATAATCATATATAGCTCCCATATAAACCGATCCCCAGATTTGGCTTGCGGAGCCTCAAAAAGAAGCAAATTTCATCCGATCTGCCTGAAATTTGGTACATGGTGTTGGTATATGGTCTCTAACAATCATGCAAAAATTGGTCTACATCGGTCCATAATTATATATAGCCCCCATATAAACCGATCCCCAGATTTGGCTTGCGGAGCCTCAAAGAGAAGCAAATTTCTTCCGATCCGGCTGAAATTTGGTACATGATATTGATATATGGTCTCTAACAACCATGCAAAAATTGGTCCACATCGGTTCATAATTATATATAGCCCCCATATAAACCGATCCCCAGATTTGGCTTGTGGAGCCTCTAAGAGAAGCATATTTCATCCGATCCGGCTGAAATTTGGTACATGATGTTGGTATATGATCTCTAACAACCATGCAAAAATTGGTTCACATCGGTCCATAATTATATATAGACCCCATATAAACCGATCTCCAGATTTGGCTTGCGAAGCCTCAAAGAGAAGCAAATTGCATCCGATCCGGCTGAAATTTGGTACATGGTATTGGTATATGGTCTTTAACAACCGTGCAAAAATTGGTCCACATCGGTCTATAATTATATATAGCGCCCATATAAACCGATCCCCAGATTTGGGTTGCGGAGCCTCAAAAAGAAGCAAATTTCATTCGATCCGCCTGAAATTTGGTACATGATATTGGTATATGGTCTCTAATAACCATGCAAAAATTGGTCCACATCGGTTCATAATTATATATAGCCCCTATATAAACCGATTCCAGATTTGGCTTGCGAAGTTTTCAAGAGAAGCAAATTTCATCCAATCCGGTTGTAATTTGGAACATGGTGTTAGTATATGATCTTTAACAACCGTGCCAGAATTGGTCCAATCACACAAAACTTGGTCCATATTGGTTCATAATCAAGGTTGCCACTAGAGCCACAAATAATCTACCAAAATTTTATTTATATAGAAAATTTTGTCAAAATTTTATTTCTATAGGAAAGTTTGTCAAAATTTTATTTCTAGAGAAAATTTTGTTAAAATTTTATTCGGTTCATAATCATGGTTGCCACTCGAGCCAAAAATAATCTACCAAGATTTTATTTCTATAGAATATTTTGTCAAAAGTTTATTTCTATAGAATATTTTGTTAAAATTTTATTTCTGTAGAAATTTTTGTCAAAATTTTCTTTCTATAGAAAATTTTGTCAAAATTTTTATTTCTATAGAAAATTTTGTGAAAGTTTTATTTCTATAGAAAATTTTGTTAGAATTTTATTTCTGTAGAAAATTTTGTTAAAATTTTATTTCTGTAGAAAATTTTGTCAAAATTTTATGTCTACTTTGTCAAACTGAATTATATACGTATTGGATCGATCTTTTTTGATTTAATATATACCACGTATGGACTTACATACAATTTAGAAGATGGTGTTAGGAGGTTTTAATATACCTTGCCATCGGCAAGCGTTACCACAACTTAGGTAATTCGATTGTGGACGGCAGTGTTTAGAAGAAGTTTCTAAGCAATCCATGATGGAGGGTACATAAGCTTCGGCCTGGCCGAACTTACGGCCGTATATACTTGTTTTAGTTGGAATCGTATTGTTATGATATACAGAGGGATTATTTGTTATTTTAAATTAGTGAGAACATTTTTCTTTTTTGTTAACCCTTTCGACCCCGAATTTTTATAGGTATCGCTACTTTTAATCATGTTGAAGTCATTTATGAAGCGTCTCGCCAAAATTTCGGGTCGCCACGCCCATTCGTTTAGGCGGTAGAGAATGTTGCCTGTGGGCAACTTTGGGCAATTGTGACTACAAACTATTTTGTTTTGTAATGATAGACGTATTACGTTTTATTGGATTTTTGTTAAGTTTTTTGTTATTTTACAGTAAATATATACTTAGATGCGCGCGTGAGTGGAATTTCAATCACGCTCAAACACATTCACGAAGAAATATTTGTACTCACGCATGCCATGTGGGTAGGAATTCACGGTCACGAAATGAAAAGTCATACTCGCACACGCTCACACATGAACAATGTTTATGTCTCACGCTTTCGCACGATTCACGACAATTTTCGTAATTCACGACAAATCTCGTAAGTCACGAATATTTTCGGAACACGACAATTTTCGTGGCTCAATAAAATTCTGGTAATTAACGAAATATCTCGTGACTCACGCTATTGAAATCTTAAGCGTGATTAAATATGTAAATGTGATTAAAATCGGTGAGCTTGAATTTAATCGTGAACGTGAATTTGTCCGTGATTGTGACTTTTTGTGTCTATTTTACCGTGAGTGCGAATTTTATCGTGAATATGAATTTTATTGTTAACGTGAATTTTATCGGGAGCGTGATTTCGGAGAAAGTTTACTCACTCACAATCACGAACACAATTTGATTTTTACTCACACTCACGCGCCACACATTTTTCTTTAATCCCGTTCACGCACATTCACGAGGTTTCGTTTAAATTTCATTCACGAGATTTCGTTAAAATTTCATTCACGGCTTCGCGTGAATCACGAAAATGTTTTGTTTTTTTGTTTTTAACCCATGTCAATTTAACTGGCGGTGTAAAAAACCAAAGTATTATAAAGCGTCAATATTCGTGCTAATCCACTAGTATGTTGCCAAGAAGTGGCTTCCTCCCTTTTTACGATTCCTTCCAAATTCCCCACTGCACTGCAGGTATGTTTTCCACATCATCGCCGCATTTCTCGTCACTGGGACATCGCAATTGAAGTTCAAAATTTTTTCAAAATCATTGTTTTTCAAACCTTTTTTCTCCAGGTCTTATGTTCAAAAATATGTAATTTTACTACCACAAATGCCCAAAGTTGCCCATAGGCAACTTTTCAATTTTAAAAATTTCCCATCTGTTGTTTTTTTGCAATTCTAAGATTTGACTTCCAGAAATATTTTATTTGACATGTACTACAATAGATTTAATAAAAACTTTCAACATTTTAGTTGTAATTTTTGAAAAAAGTCACATGTATAAACACCTCTTTTTAAATTCGCAAATATTTTTTTCTTGAGGTACGTTCGTATTAATGAAAATTTTTTTGCTAATTGACAACCAAATTAGCTGATTTTTTATTCAACTTGAAGAAAACACTTGTAGCTTTCGATACCGTTACAGTTTTATGAACAAAAACAAAAACAACGCTGACAGTGAGTCTCAAAACACAAAAAGTTGCCCGCAGGCAACTTTAGGGACGAAAGGGTTAATATTCGTGATGGTACACTCAAAAAAATTTGAACTCTCTATTTCACTAAAGCCAATTTAACTTTGTGTTTGTTCATAGAATTATTATTTTTGGAGAATGTTTCCTTTACTCTAATAACTTTTTGCGTACGTTAGTTAAATTAACTAAAAAACGGAAAAAAATTATACAAAAGTTAAGCATAAAGATTTACTAAATTCGTATTTCTCACAAAATAGTTAATTATTTCTTTAAATTTGTAAATTTTACTACAAATGCGTCTATCATGAACTTCGTATGTCACTAAAGACATTCTTGCAATTTTGAACTTCAATTTTTTCCTTCACAGCGCAAAATTTTCATTAACAAGTGAAAAAAAATAATTATATCTAATAAATTTTCTTGAATTGGTCGAAAAATATTTACTTATTTTTGTGATATCGGCGTGATGCCAGCTTTTGTAATACTGTTTAGTTAAAATTTTCTAAAAATAATCGAAATTTTCGAAAATTAACCAAAAGTTTTCTTCCTGTGAATAAAGAATAAAAACAACAGAAGAATAACAACCCCTTCATTCGTCTTCATTTTGGAATCTTCAATTATCAGGTAATATTCAGAGACGCTAACCTTTTCTGAAAAAATTTAGTTAATGATGTTTTTATATTTGTAGTTATTGAAATAGTAAAAGGAGGACAAAATCGTTAGGCAGCAACTCATTAAAAATGAAAAGTACTAAAAGAAGAAGAACAAGTATATACGGCCGTAAGTTCGGCCAGGCCGAAGCTTATGTACCCTCCATCATGGATTGCGTAGAAACTTCTTCTACACACTGCCATCCACAATCGAATTACTTAAGTTGCGGTAACGCTTGCCGATGGCAAGGTATCTTAAAACCTCCTAACACCATCTTCTAAATTGTATGTAAGTCCATACGTGGTATATATTAAATCAAAAAAGATCGATCCAATACGTATATAATTCAGTTTGAAAAAGTAGAAATAAAATTTTAACAAAATTTTCTATAGAAATAAAATTTTCACAAAATTTTCTATAGAAATGAAAATTTTGACAAAATTTTTTATAGAAAGAAAATTTTGACAAAAATTTCTACAGAAATAAAATTTAAAAAAAAAAATTCTATAGAAATAAAATATTGGTAGATTATTTTTGGCTCGAGTGGCAACCATGATTATGAACCGAATAAAATTTGAACAAAATTTTCTATATAACCATGATAGAAATAAAATTTTGACAAAATTTTCTATAGAAATAAAATTCTGACAATGATGAAAATTTTATTAGAACCGAATAAAATTTTAACAAAATTTTCTCTAGAAATAAAATTTTGACAAAATTTTCTATAGAAATAAAATTTTGGTAGATTATTTTTGGCTCTAGTGGCAACCATGATTATGAACCGATATGAACCAATTTTTGTGTGATTGGACCAATTTTGGTATGGTTGTTAGCGACCATATACTAACACCACGTTCCTAATTTGAACCGGATCGGATGAATTTTGCTCCTCCAAGAGGCTCCGGAGGTCAAATCTGGAGAACGTTTTATATGGGGGCTATATATAATTATGGACCGATATGGACCAATTCTGCCACGGTTGTTAAAGATCATATACTAACACCATGTTCCAAATTACAACCGGATTGGATGAAATTTGCTTCTCTTGGAGACTTCGCAAGCCAAATCTGGGGATCGGTTTATATGGGGGCTATATATAATTATGAACCGATGTGGACCAATTTTTGCATGGTTGTTAGAGACCATATACCAATATAATGTACCAAATTTCAGGCGGATCGGATGAAATTTGCTTCTCTTTGAGGCTCCGCAACCCAAATCTGGGGATCGGTTTATATGGGCGCTATATATAATTATGGACCGATGTGGACCAATTTTTGCATGGTTGTTAGAGACCATATACCAACACCATGTACCAAATTTCAGCCCGATCGGATGAAATATGCTTCTCTTAGAGGCTCCACAAACCAAATCTGGGGATCGGTTTATATGGGGGCTGTATATAATTAAGGACCGATATGGACCAATTTTTGCATGGTTGTTAGAGACCATATACCAACATCATGTACCAAATTTCAGCCGGATCGGATGAAATTTTCTTCTCTTTGAGGCTCGGCAAGCCAAATCTGGGGATCGGTTTATATGGGGGCTATATATAATTATGGACCGATGAGAACCAATTTTTGCACGGGTGTTAGCGACCATATACCAACACCATGTACCAAATTTCAACCGGATCGGATGAAATTTGCTTCTCTTTTAGACTCCGCAAGATAAATCTGGGGATCGGTTTATATGGGGGCTATATATAATTATGGACCGATGTGGACCAATTTTTCCATGGTTGTTAGAGAACATATACCAACACCATATACCAAATTTCAGCCGGATCGGATGAAATATGCTTCTTTTAGAGGCTCCACAAGCCAAATCTGAGGGTCCCTTTATATGGGGGCTATACGTAAAAGTGGACCGATATGGCCCATTTTCAATACCATCCGACCTACATCGATAACAACTACTTGTGCCAAGTTTCAAGTCGATAGCTTGTTTCGTTCGGAAGTTAGCGTGATTTCAACAGACGGACGGACGGACGGACGGACGGACGGACATGCTTAGATCGACTCAGAATTTCACCACGACCCAGAATATATACTTTTTGGGGTCTTAGAGCAATATTTCGATGTGTTACAAACGGAATGACAAAGTTAATATACCCCCATCCTACACAGAAAAAAAAGTGTCTCGTAAATTTAAGAAGATTTTTACAATAATTTATTACAAGAATTTTCCAGAATTTTAGTTCATTTTTCGTATCTTCAACGAAAATTAACTACTCGAAAGGAAATTTTACAAATTCTAAGTAGCAATCGTTTAGTTCATGGCCTACAAATTACGATGGAAATTTCCTTAAAAAATTTCTTAACTGGTAGTTAAAAATTCGTTTGTCATGCTATAAAACTACTTGTGAAATGTATAGTATTTTCTAAATAATAAGTACAATTTACTATAAGATTTTTTTGTATGAGAAAATATTTTTTTACGAAAAATGAACTTGAAAGTGGATAGCAATTTCTTACTGACAATTCCTATAGTTAATAATTGTTGGTAAAAAATTACCCAATGAAATATTTTTAGTTCACATGTAATTAAATTTATAGACATTTTCGTCAAAAATGGTGGATAACATTTCATGAAAATTTTGCAAATTTTAAGTTAAACGTTTCATCGTTCATAAACTGGTGTGCCTTTACGAATATTATTCTTAGAGTAAATTGTCAGCAGATGCGATGAACTAATGCATAGTACAGAGATCTTTATCGGAATAGTGGAATGTGATTAATGTAAAGATGATGTTACTTGAGTTTTGTTGTGTATACATGAGCGTGGGGTTGTTTTTATTTTTGTTAATTTAGTGGTTTGTGTGTGCGTGTGTTTGTTATTCGTTGATGGTTTTTGGCTGGATGAGGTGTTGTTTTCAATAAAGGCACATGTGTTTTTGTTGTTGTAGGAATGTTTTGGATTTGCTTGGTTTTGTTTGGCATGCTTCAGTTGTATAGTTGGCGTTGGCGTGGGCTGTTGCATCTTTTGAGTAGGTATGCAACAAGGGAATATAAAGGCATGGAATATTTTGGATTTTTGAGACATATATTGGTGTTTGTTTACTAAACCTTTTAAATGAAAGTTATTAATATTTTATCGGTAGTTTAGAAAAAAGTTATTAAGAATATTTAGGAAAATATGTTGAAATTGAAAGTGTATTGAAATTTGTATTATTCTATGTAAAAAAATTAATATTCAATTCCAGATGAATTTGGAAAATTTTTGTTATATCTCAGCGTACAGTTTAGTCATAAATTGGTAAGTATTTTTATAATATGGATTTCTTTTAAAAAGAATATTTTTTATGTATATTATTATTTGTTAATTAATTTTTTTGGAAACCAGTTTAATGCTTTTCTTTGTTGTAAAAGCAATATTTAATTTCAGAGCAACTCCACATGGATACAAATAAATTTAAAAAATAGAGAATTGGTAAGTTTTGCTAAAAATTGGCTTTCTTTCAACTAGAATATTTACGTTTTTATGACCTTTTTATCATCAAAATTACAGGTTTTTAATACCTTATGTTAGTATTTCTTTAATCATTTTTTTTTGGAAACCAATGTTATATTTTTAATGTAAAAAAACATATATTTAATTTCAGAATAACCCGTTAAAAATTTGGAAAACTTTTTAGTACTCCTTTGCTTGTAATTTAAAATGAATTGGTAAGGATTCCTTAACTTTCTTTTAACCCTGTACAGTCATCCTTATTTTTTGTACATTAACGTCATCCTTCGTCATTTTGAAAGTGAACCAAACTTGAATTTATTTTCTTATTCAATTTGGTTTTAAGTAGTATAACACAAAAATTCATAAAACGGTCGAATTAGTATAACTTAAATTTACCATTTCCCAATAGACTAAAATGCATTTTAAATCGAAAATGAAATTACGTGTCATCATTTTGACGAATGATGACTGTCTAGGGTTAACCATAATATTTTTATGCATATTATTATTTTTTTCATTAGATTTTTTGGAAACCTATTTAATAATTTTAATTAATGTAAAAAATTTTTATTTAATTTCAGAGTAACCCAAATAAATTTGGACAACTTTTTATATTTCCCCTCAGCATACAATTTAATAGAGAATTGGTAAGTTTTATATTAAAACTTTGTCTTTCTTTCAACTAGAATATTTATTTTATTATATCCTGCACATCGTACCTGAACTAATTGTTTCAGGTACATATTTTATGAGATACGTTTTCCAAAGAAAATTTGAATTCCTTACACCATTTGATAAAATGCCCCCAAATATGGTAAGTTACAAGCTAATATAAAGAATTAAAAACTTATATTTCATTACATGGTGTTAATTTTTAACAATTTTCATTATTGCTTCCATTTTTTTCCAGCAAGATATGTGAAAAAATTACCTACGATGAATAAAAAAAGGATAAGTCAAAATGTCCAAACAGCGAGTTAAAATAAACTACTTTCTTGTTCCACGTGGTCATAATTTTTATTCACAAAAACATTGTATTAAGAACTCTCATCATAAGTTTTTATAATAAAGTACTTTTGCTTAAAGAAAGTTTAATTTTAATGTATGAACATTTTCATAATAGTAAAACGATTTGTTGTTCCTTTAATTATTTAATTTCTCTGTACTGTGGAAGGATTGATTTAAAAATAGTTTAGTTGTCGACATTTTAAAGAGACTGTAAACCAATTTTTATTATTGGGTTTCCCACAAAATAAGCAAGTAAACCAAAAGAATATTGACTTTTTAACTTGGTAGGGGTATATAAATCTTATGGTGTTGTAAAAATGAACTAAAATACAATGTTATAGATGAACTAAAATTTAAGAGAATTATAAACTAGACAAGTTGAAAAAAATCTTAAGGGCTAAATCATGGTCAATATTACTACAGTTTAGTTCATTTTGCAATGGAAATGGGTTCACTGTTTTTTCAGTGTATGATGGAGGGTATAAAAACTGCGTTCTACAGTTAATAACATTTCATGGAAATAATGGAATAATAAACTAATAATTACAAGGCCAGCCGATGCTGTTGATTCTTAATAAATATTCCAATATTTTAATAATACATGTATTTTATTGAAGAAAAAATTGCTTATAAAAATAAATAAAATTGTATTTAAAACGAAGGTAAGCAGCTCTAATTTTTAAGTAAAAGGTTTACCACAAATACGTAAGATTTGTCCAAATGAATGATAAAAAGTCAATAAAATCATTCCATATATGAATTCAGTTCAGTTACATTTTTCCATTCTGTAGGATAATGGTAAAAAAATGTAGGAAAATGTTAACTAATATACGGAATGCATTCTACCTAATTTCTACGAAAATCACATCGTTCAAACAAATAAAAATGTCTTTGGCGCTATACGAAGTTCAACTTTCTTCACATTGAGTTCATTTTAACTCATTTTAACGGGGTTTTCTTTAATTTCATCGTTAATGCCATGAAATATTTTTTTTAGATATTTTCAAGAAAATTAATGGAAAATTGATAAGATTGTCTATAACTATCCGTGCTGGTTCAAATAGCCGCCAGATAGTTATACATACAAAATACCGCGTACAAAACGCGTAGAAAGAAAATACATTGAACATCCCAAGAGTACACTGAAAAAACAGTGAACCCACCAGGAAGTAAAAATTTTGGTTAATTTTAGAGATTAACAGTGTAAAAATTGAGAGATCTAATCATATCATATATGAAAATATACAATTAGATCTTACCAGATATGACTAATATAATTAGATATAACAACGTGTATAACGAGATCTTGAATCAGATCTAATAATATATAACACTACACATAACATATATCCGCAGATCTATTTATATCTACAACCATATCTGAGCAGATATAATATCAAAGTCTATATAATTTGTACGGTAAAATTCAGTATATGCTGGAAAGCCTCTTGAACAGTTTTAACAAAGTTTTCTTTTTATTTTACCCATTTTTTTGTAGCTTAAGGTGTGTTTTACTAAAAGCTTCCTTATTTAACGAAGCCCACCTAAAGGCTCGGTTGGGCATTAGAGGGTTAATGAATATATGCAGCCAAACAAGAAAAGAATAAATAAAATCATATTTGGTTGTTGATGAGTATAAGAGATAAGTGGCCCAGTGGATAGTGTGTTTAGTTAGAAAACTGATGGTACGCGCTTCGATCCTCGGTCCGCACAAAAGGTAACATTTTATAAAATGATAAAAATAAAATCTAATAAATGATCCTAAAGGATTTGTACTACAGAAGATTAAGAGGTTTGTACTAAACATAATATGATATGTATCGATTTTTAGAACAAGTGAGAGAATACGTGAGGTTAAGTTCCACTCAGAAAAAAAGTGCCTTCGAAGCTAAGGGAACAATGTTCATCAATATATTTTAGCCATTTTATTTTCATTAGGTTATATTTCTGTGTAAATTAATAAAATTTACTTGTTGCTGTAAAAAAAATCCTAAATAGAAACCAGTTAGAAATAGTTCATTAACTAGAATAAAGTATGAATTTTACTATCCCTGATTTCTTCTCGGGTTATAAGAATTTACAACAGAACAAGAAATTTTTATTCACTGACAACAACTCATTCCTAAAAACTCACAAAAACCGAGTTTCCTCAAATTTGTAAAGATTTCTTATAACATGATAAATCCGATTTCCTTCATTATCGAAAGCTTATCATACACGCACAGAAAAAACATGTTTGGATATGGTTGCCACATCCATTTAATGCTTATCTAGAGCATGTAATTGTCGCAAAAACCATGCATTTTGTCTTTGTAAAAACAAGTAAGGAAAGTCTAAAGTCGGGCGGGGCCGACTATATTATACCCTGCACCACTTTGTAGATCTAAATTTTCGAACCATATCACATCCGTCAAATGTGTTGGGTGCTATATATAAAGGTTTGTCCCAAATACATACATTTAAATATCACTCGATTTGGACAGAATTTGATAGACTTTTACAAAATCTATAGACTCAAAATTTAAGTTCGCTAATGCACTAGGGTGGAACACAATTTTAGTAAAAAATATAGGAAACATTTAAATCTGAAGCAAATTTAATGAAACTTCGCAAAAGTTTATTTATGATTTATCGCTCGATATATATGTATTAGAAGTTTAGGAAAATTAGAGTCATTTTTACAACTTTTCGACTAAGCAGTGGCGATTTAACAAGGAAAATGTTGGTCTTTTGGCCATTTTTGTCGCAATCAGAAAAACATATATATGGGAGCTATATCTAAATCTGAACCGATGTCAACCAAATTTGGCACGCATGGCTACAATGCTAATTCTACTCCCTGTGCAAAATTTCAACTAAATCGGAGTTAAAAATTGGCCTCTGTGGTCATATGAGTGTAAATCGGGCGAAAGCTATATATGTGAGATATATCCAAATCTGAACCGATTTCAACCAAATTTGGCGCGCATAGTTCCAATGCTAATTCTACTCCCTATGCAAAATTTCAACTAAATCGGAGCAAAAAATTGGCCTCTGTGGGCAAATGAGTGTACATCGGGCGAAAGCTATATATGGGAGCTATATCTAAATCTGAACCGATTTGGCTGATATTTTGCAAGTTTTTCGAGACTCATAAAATATTCGGATGTACGGAATTTGAGGAAGATCGGTTGATATACACGCCAATTATGACCCGATCGGTGAAAAATATATATGGCAGCTATATCTAAATCTGAACCGACGATCCAAAATCAATAGGAATCGTCTTTGAGCCGAAACAGGACCCTATACCAAATTTTAGGACAATCGGACTAAAACTGCGAGCTGTACTTTGCACACAAAAATACACCAACAGACAGACAGACAGACGGACAGACAGACAGACAGACGGACATCGCTAAATCCACTCAGAATTTAATTCTAAGCCGATCCGTATACTAAAAGGTTGGTTTATGATTACTCCTTCTTGGCGTTACATACAAATGCACAAACTTATTATACCCTGTACCACAGTAGTGGTGAAGGGTATACAAATTTCGAGCAGAGAAATATGTATGCTGGCAATAAGCATTTAAATGGTTCTCAAATGCCGCAAACATGTTCTATTATTTAAATGATAGAATTTGAGACCATTACATGGTCGGGAAAATCATGTACCTGACCATTCAATTTTTTTACTTTTTTGTAGGGAAAAAAGTATTTTTATAAGTTACGTATAGATATGTAGAACCATTACATGGTCATAAAGACCATGTACATTGTTTTCGTGATCATTTAATTTTTTAACTTTTTTGCAGCGAAAAGAATTTTATAAAAATATTGAGTAGATACACATGATTTTCAATTAGCACGTCAGTCTGTAACGATCTTCCATACCATGGCCCTATTTCCCTTGGAGTTGGCTAC
Organism: Haematobia irritans; assembly: GCF_050003625.1. Classification (NCBI taxonomy): domain Eukaryota; kingdom Metazoa; phylum Arthropoda; class Insecta; order Diptera; family Muscidae; genus Haematobia; species Haematobia irritans. The sequence continues at coordinate 87,382,015 of NC_134398.1, forward strand.
CTAATGGACCCAGCTATGCTCAGTCGTGGGGCGTTATTTTCCAACAGAAATAGGAGTCGATGCGAATACATAAAGAACACTTTTAGGTAGCTCTTAAAAATAATAATAATATAACTGAAAAGAAAAGGATTAGATAGAAAGATATAAGGAGAAGGACGTTATTAAGATGGCGTGACCCTAGATGTTAATTGGTCACATAATATATGACACCCACTCGACCATTCAGAAATGCATTTAATACCTACTGACCTCGAGAGTATCCTTTAGCAAGAGTACCGAACCTTTTGTGAATAAAAAACTATGTTTACGAAAACATTATAATGTATTTTAGAATTCAAAGGACATCAAATGGAATGAGATTAAATAATAAAAAAATGATTTTGATAGAACAATATTTGTGTATTATGGAAAATGTAACGAAATGGATATGAATTATTAACGAAAAGTCCTATGCAATAAATCGTGCTAAAATAATATATAGAAGAAAAAAAATGAAAAATTACGTTATAAAATGTACGTGCTTCATTTGTTCTTTCGAGCATAAAAAAATTATTTATTTAATATGAAAATTTGCAGTGACTTACCATTGCTGTCCCACGTTGTCATCTGGCCATTTGACGATCGTTCTTGACAAGGTAGTTATATATGGAAATTGATAATTAATCGACCGAAATGTATACATAAATGTAAAGTTGTGTATTAGGATGAAGACTTAAACTATTTTGATGAAATAATTCTTAGACAAGCTCCATTAAATTAATATTTCCGCTGAAACTAAGCAATATTGTCTTGTTTCTTGATTAAATTCAAAAATTTATCCATAAAAAATGTATGTTCATGGTCGAAAACGTACAATCCGGGTAATTTTCTGGTATCCTCATGGATACCAGAACTATTTGGCCAGTCGTGTTTCAGTGTTAGGAGATTCAAACTTATTACCGCAATATATTATTAAAATCTCCAACAATTCAATTGAATGTCCTTGAAGTTTTCTTTGCCACAATCTTTGGAACACTACTTAAACAAATATGTCCTCAAGAGATCCTTATAATGTGCTTTATCACAATGGACTGAATAGTCTAAGTGAGCCTGAATCTTAATCGGGCTGCCACTTTAACCTTATAATGTGCTTAGCCGTCTCTACGAAAAGGATCGCTTTTCTAGAGTTCCTGGATCCACACAGACTTCCGAATAAATCAAATTCTTGTTCTTTTCCTTAACTTTCGTCGTAATCGCCCTCAAAATGCCTCTTCTTGTAATGATCGTGGAATTTTAAGTCTTTAATCAATTTATTTATGTTTTTGCGACTACGACTGAACAGTTTGAAATTGAAACTTAAGTGAAAAAGTCTATATACCCAAAAATGAAAAACAAATACACATGAGAATTGTCTCCAAGGAAATTTCAAGTGTGCAGCCTACTACAATTTTTAGACATTTAAAAATGTTCAAGTTTTACATCTAAAGAGCAAGTGTCACTACAAGTCGCGTGTTGATTTTTGCTTGGAATGGTCCGAGAATACGGAATTACTGTGTTCTGTGTTAATTTATTTATTCAGAAGTGGCAAGGGGTTTTATGTGAACACAAAAAAGGAAAGTGTAATTAAAAAAAATTTACTTAGTTTTTGTTCTGCATTTTGCTTATGGTATAATTTATTTTTATTTGCAGTTACATGATGCCTGTATTTGTATATTTGATGGGCACTACGTAAATGTGGAAACGACGTAATAATGGAAAATAGAGTGTGTAACAAGTATATACGGCCGTAAGTTCGGCCAGTCCGAATCTTATGTACCCTCCACCATCGATATGGACTTTTGCACGGTACGTAGAGAGCAAGAATTGAAATATGGGGGTCGCTTATATGTGGGCTATATACAATTATGAACTTGATATGAACCAATTTTTGTGTGATTGGGGATCTATTTATATGAGGGCTATATATAACTATAGACCGATATGGACCTAGTTAGGCATGTCTGTTAACGGCCATATACTACCACAATGTACCAAATTTCAACTGACTCGAATGAAATTTGCTCCTCCAAGAGGCTCCAAAACCAAATCTCGGGACCGGTTTATATGGGGGCTATATATGATTATGGACTGATATGGAGCACTTTTGGCATGGTTGTTAAGTATCATATACTACAACCACGTACCAAATTTCAACCAGATCGGATGAATTTTGCTTCTCCAAAAGGCACCAGAGGTCAAATCTGGGGATCGGTTTATATGGGAGCTATATATACTTATGGACTGATATGAACCAATTCCTGCATGGTTGTTGGATACCATATACTAACATCACGTACCGAATTTCAACCGAATCGGATGAATTTTTGCTCTTCCAAGGGACTCCGGAGGTCAAATCTGGTGACCGGTTTATATGGGGCCTATATATAATTATGGACCGATTTCGACCAATTTTTGCATGGGTGTTTGAGGCCATATATCAAAACCACGAACCAAATTTTAACTGAATCAGATGAATTTTGGTCTTCCAAGAGGGTCCGGAGGTCAAATCTGGTGATCGGTTTATATGGGGGCTATATATAATTATGGACTGATGTGAACCAATTTTTGCATGGTTGTTAGAGACCATATACTAACACCATGTACCAAATTTCAGCCGGATCGGATGAAATTTGTTTCTCATAGAGGATCCGCAATCCAAATCTGGGGATCGGTTTATATGGGGGCTATATATAATTATGGACCGATGAGAACCAATTTTTGCACGGGTGTTAGTGACCATATACCAACACCATGTACCAAATTTCAGCCGGATCGGATGAAATTTGCTTCTCTTAGAGGATCGGCAATCCGAATTTGGGGGTCCGTTTATATGGGGGCTATACGTAAAAATGGACCGATTTGGCCCATTTCCAATACCATCCGACCTACATCAATAACAACTACTTGTGCCAAGTTTCAAGCCGATAGCTTGTTTCGTTCGGAAGTTAGCGTGATTTCAACAGACGGACGGACATGCTCAGATCGACTCAGCATTTCAGAACAACCCAGAATATATATACTTTATGGGGTCTTAGAGCAATAGTTCGATATGTTACAAACGGAATGACAAAGTTAATATACCCCCATCCTATGTGATTTTTGCTTGCACGACATTATAAATACAAATAAACAATAAAATAGTTTATAAATAAATAAAAACAAAAAATTAAAGTTATTTTTGTGTTTTCTTTTCTCAAGTGGCGTCCCTTTTTCGACGACGAAAACAGTTCTTTTATAAAGATCAAAACATTTTAGGTTGTGACCATGTTCTTTTAACTGGAAGAAAAACATTTTTGGCTTTTAACATAACATTTAGATTGTTTAATAACATTTTAGATGAGAACAATTTTATTTTTCTTAGAACCATGTTCACTGAGCCAACATGGGTGCAGGTGAAAATGTTACATGGTCGCCGCAAAAATATCTCCTATCATATTATTTTGCTCTTCGAATATGATTGTGGCAATCACACTGAAAAAAAGCATGCCCGGTTCCAAAGATTTTGTCTTTACTCTAAAAATTTTGGTATTGATTCCGAGCCAAAGAAGCGGAGAATACAAGTAAGGACACTTTTAAGACACAATTATCTTTTAAATTTGGGTTTTGTGTACTTGCTTCTAGGAAGCAAATTTTAATTTTTCGTTTTTCAATTTTTTTTCTTCATATGCTATCAAAGTCCTTTAAAAACGAGTTAACGACAACTTTATTTTCCAAATTCAAACTCGACTTCCAGTAAAAATTATGGTATGTTTTAAGTAAAAAACGTCTTTAAAATAAAGTGTTTAAAAACATGTCCTATATTTGAACGATTTTTTGCTTTGTAGTCAAGATGCAAAAAGAGGAAAAAAAACTTTATATTACAGAAATGCATCTTCTATGCTAAGCAAAATTTGCATTCGTATTTTAAAGACATGAAATCTTTGATATCACGACAATATTTTTTTCAGTGCATGTTTCTACTCTGCGTGTATATATGAATAAGACTTAGCAAAGAAAAATATTTTAGTTCACTCCTACTAGGAATTATTCAATCCTTCCAAATTTTAAGCAGTTAAAGTCAGGGCCGTTTTTAACCTTTTAGAGGCCATGGGCATATTAGTATAATGGGCCCCTACACCCTCAAAAAAAATCGCTTCTTTAACATATGTTCCAAACATATTTTGCAGGAAGCACATATATTATTGCATACTGCCGAAACATTACTATGTTTGTTTTATGTGAACATATTATATGTTTGGAAGCATTTTGAGCCAAAAATATTATATGCTTGGAAGAATTTTTCCCAAACACGATTGTGCTCATTCCCTAACATACTCGTAATTTTCACTTCCACGAAATTTTTAGTTATTGGCACCTTTCTCTGTAATACAAATAATGTTGAAGAAATTATTCACTTTTATAAATTTTTTAAATTTTACCTTTCGCCTGCACGGAGAATCGAACCGAGGACCATACAGTTTGTAAGCCAACACACTATCCACTGGGCTACGTAGCTGTTATAGTCACCAGTAGATAATTATCGTTTTAAGTTACATTTATATAGCATAGTTTGCAGCGCCCACGAGCCCATGCAAACATAACATTATTTAACAGAAACATACATTTGTTTGCCACGTGGAGCAGTGGTTAGCATGTCTGCCTTGCATGCAAAGGGCTGTGGGTTCAATCCCTGCTCCGACCGATTTTTTTTTTTTTTTTTAATTTACACATTTATATTTATACTATATTAATTTTTTTTAAATGAAACTTCGAAATGTGCGTTATTAAAGATTTATAGTCAGTAACAGTGCTTGATATAAACGAAATTGACTGATTTTTGGATAAAAACTGTTTTTGTACAAAACTTTAAAATTTGGAAGGAATTCAAAAACTAACAAAAGAAGAACGTGGAGTCGAGTATAAACATACATACATAATTTTATAATATAAACATAAATTTATTTAGGAGTGAACAGTTTTTTACTAGCATTTAACACCATCGCTCTAAAATTCCTTTTATTTTTCTTTAATAATTCATTTTAAAGAAAATCAACTTTTTAAATTGTTTTAGCTGTAAAACTCGAACTTAATGCCCGCTTTTATATTTGATGGTGTCCGTCAACTCCTCGTGGACTACTTTTTAATAAAGAGGAACTAAAGTTTGTTTTTTTACATTTTACTGTGTAATTTTTCACTATTTCCTCCTTATTTCATTGTACTGTCCCAACTCTAAAAAGTGTATAGTGCCCTTTCGTTATTTTTATGAAGACCCCTGATTTTTTTTAACGAACCAAGAAAAAAATTGTGCCCATAATGCCAAAATGATAAACAAAACACATGTCCACACATACATAAACTGCTGCTCTCAAGGCGAAAACATAAGCTGTTTGTTTTTCAAATGTCTATTCTCTTGGTTCAGAATGTCTATTCTCTTTATTCAAATTAAATAATATTTAGACTTAAACATATCAAATTTTTGGCCTTATCGTAAAACAGATTTCCGAAACAACATACAAGCGGTTTCACATAAATTGTTCTCTTTTGACTCTTTTGCTGTGTTATATTGATATCTTTCGTCAACTCTCCCGGTTTCCATCTCTATTTCTCTCTATACTCTCTCTGTCGCTTTGAATAAAATATCACAACATATGTATGTTTAGTCGAAATTTGTAAATTTATATATGTTTGTATTCACACATATGATTTTTATGAAACATTGATGCCCCAAACATAATATATTCTAACATATTAACATAGATGTCCCAAACATTTAGTGTTAGTTTAGGAACATTACATGTTCGCACTTAAATATATTGTGGTTTAAAATCGTGCCCGAAACACATTTTGTTTATATCGCAACATATGAAAAACATATTTTTCTAACAGTGTATGACTTTGACTACTGCCTTAGTAATAATCGATCGATGCTTGATAGTACTTTAAACCGGCAACTGTAACGATAAAACAAAATCGATTAGAATACGCGTCAGAGCAGATCAACTTTAAATGACTTACATCTTTTACAACTTTTTACGACTCAGTCATCTTTTCTCATGGACATCAGAAGTTGGCGTTAGGGTAACTGGCATCAGGGTTGCCGCCTAATTTATGTCGTTTGAAGAGGAACCCTTCCAGATTTGAGACAGGCAAAATCAATAGGTTAGGTTAAAGTGGCGATTAAGTTTCAGGCTCACTTAGACTATTCAGTCCATTGTGATAAGGTAAAATCGTTAATCACTTCTTAAAATTCTATGCTTTTTAGCACATCACATCCCAGCCAAAAAAAAATCGGAAGTACAACTTTTGAAAACACTTCCAAAAATGTCCTCCAAAGATGTTTTCTTTTTTTAACTACTCAGAAAGTTCTTTTAATTCAATTTTTAATAACTCGCATTTTTCACATTTTCAACGGGTAATTTTAACTTTTTTGTTTCAAATAGGTTAAAAACAGAGTAAGGGTTACTTAAATGGTACAAATTATTTAAATTTTGTCAAGAAAAAAATTGTAAATCCATTCTAGAAAAATTATGAATTTTGGAAATATTTGAAGTCAAAAGTTTTGAACAAAGGTTAGAATGCATTAAAAATCATATAAAATGATTTGTTTTGCAAAATATTAAAATTTTTTTACTTTACATCCAAAAAACTGAATTCGGATCACACCTTAAGAAGTGAAGCAAATTCAGTGCAACGACTGTGGAAATGGTGGACATCCGTCCCATGACAAGCCCATGTTAAATTCATCTCTTCTGCGCCAGTTTTGCGCCACTTTCGGATCCAAAAAGCACATTTTCACCACTTTTGTGACGACGCTTTTTTTGCTGGGTTTCCATTAACATCAGCGATCTTCCTAATGTTAATCTCTCTTGAAGCATTGTACTTCTTAATTCATTTTAATTCTTTTTGGTTTTGCAATTAGTAACCATCATGCTTAAAAAGATTCTCATTACGATTTCTACATTTGGAAATGTGTCGTCAAAAGGGCTGTGGAGTCGAGCTAATTTTGCTCGACTCCGACTCCGACTCCGACTCCAGCATTTTTCATCAGCTCGACTCCGACTCCGACTCCGGAGTCGACTCCGGGTAATATAACTAAATCTCATTTTAATACCACTAATTTGTAGTTCTATTGTGGGTGTACCGTAAGTGGACGATATAAAGTATCGTGTTTATTTATGTGTGCCAAAATAGATCTTAATTTCACATTAGATGCCAATTGAATTCTATATTTCAAATTTATGGCAATGTTTAAAAATAAAATAATGATATAAATACCCATCATAATATGAGAATATACCAACAGTATATGTATTTGTGGACCAAAATTATTGATACTATTTCAAATCCTTTAAATTTGTTGCGAGCTATATAAAGGTTTATATTTCCATATGCATGAATTTGAATCTGAATCGATTTAGACAAAATTGTATATACTTCTACAAAATCTATGTACTTAAAATTTAAATCTAACGTTATGGGACGTAACACAATTTTAACGAAAAATAAAAATGCAAGGAAAGTCTAAAGTCAGGCGGGCAGATTATAATATACTCTGCACAACTTTGTATTTAGATCTACATTTTGATAAAATCTCAAATCAGACTTCTACAAAACTCGGACAATAATTGTTTAGACAATTTCGCAAAAATGCATTTATGATTCATTCATTGAAAAATTTGAAAATTTGAGTCATTTCTACAAGTTTTCGACTTAGCAGCAATTTTTCCAAAATTGTATGCTCACTGAATACAATTTTGGAACAATTTTTGTCTAGTAAATAAAATTTTGCAAAATTTTATATAGAAATAAAATTTTGGAAAATTTTCTACAGTAACAAAATTTTGACTAAATTTTCTATAGAAATAAAATTTTGGCAAAAGTTTCTATAGGAATCAAATTTTGACCAAATATATAGAAATACAATTTTGAATAAAATTTTTGTAGAAATAAAATTTGGCAAAATTTTTTATAGCAAAAAAGTTTAAAAAAATTATCAATAGAAATACAATTAAAAAAAATTGTGTACCAAACAAAATTTTGCAAAATTTTCTATAGAAATAAAATTGTGCAAAATATTCTATATAAACAACATTTTGACTAAATTTTCTATAGAAATAAAATTTTGACTAAATTTTATATAAAAAAAATATTTCTATATTAATAAAATTTTGAATACATTTTTTATAGCAGTGAGTATCAGTGAGCATCAGTAAGAAAAAAATTGAGAAAATTTGCTACAGAAATAAAATTTGACAATTTTTTCTTATGGAAATAAAATTTTGAAAAAATTATCAATAAAAATACAATTTTAGAAAAATTTTTGTGTAGTAAATAAAATTCTGCAAAATATTCTACAGAAACAAAATTTTGACTAAATTTTCTATAGAAATAAAATTTTGACAAAATTTCCTATAGAAATAAAATGTTGACCAAATTTTATGTAGAAATAAAATTTTGACCAAATTTTCTAATAAAAAAATTTATTACTATAAAATTTTGGCAAAATTTTCTATAGAAATACAATTTTGACTCAAATTTTTATAGAAATAAAATTATCAATAGAAATAAAATTAAAAAAAAAAAATTTGTGTAACAAACAAAATTTTCTATAGAAATAAAATTTTGCAAAATATTCTATAGAAACAAAATTTTGACTCAATTTGCTATAGAAATAAAATTTTGACTAAATTTTCTATAGAAAAAAATATTTCTATAGTAATAAAATTTTGAATAAAATTTTTATAGAATTAAAATTTTGACAAAATTTGCTATAGAAATAAAATTTTGACAAAACTTTTTATAGAAATAACATTTTGACAAAATTTTCTATAAAAACAACTTTGAAAAAATTTTCTGCCAATATTCCACATATGTATATTGCCTTAAAATAAAATAAAAATAATATCGATTGTTCGAAACATTTCAAATAAATTGATATGGGCATTAAAATGGATCGATCCAGCCCATCTGCTAGTCAAACATTCTAGGAAACATAAAAAGATAGCCGTAATTGGAAGTTGATTTTCATTTACAATCATGCTGTACATTGATCGAATGAATAACGCAATGGAAACTAATTTGCGTAAAAACTTGCTTAGTTACAAAAATGTGAAGTGTTTTAAAAAATTTGGTTTAGCCGGAGTCGGAGTCGAGCAAAATTTTTACGACTCCGACTCCGACTCCAGCAAAATCTTCAGACTCCGACTCCAAGACTCCGACTCCGACTCCGGCTCCACAGCCCTGGTCGTCAATGTTGTTTTCTATCAAAAGTTGATATATTTTTAACATAGAATTAGTTCCCTCATTTTCACTGTCCAAATTTTTCAAGTATTCTGTTAAGTGCAAACATTCCATGTCTAAGGCTATGGTCACACTAGACAAATATTTGACCAAAATGAGTGTCAAACATTTTTCTAGAACCAGTTTCCAAATATCTGAATACGGTTTTTGGAAAATAATCCTACCATGATGTTATATATCCAATATGAGCTAAATATGTTTTCTGGTTCGGCTAAGGCGACGGATTCTTTTTTGATTTCTGTCAAATATATGCCCAGTGTGACCATAGCATAACTCTTTCTCATAAACATATTCATAATAAAATTCAGAAATCTGGCAGGAACTAGGGGCACTTAGCTATATATATATATATATATATATATATATATATATATATATATATATATATATATATATATATATATATATATATATATATATATATATATATATATATATATATATATATATATAAGTATAAGTATAAGTATGAAAAAAACAAGAAAAAAACCTGGGTAGTTAAAATAAAGAACATCATTGCGAGTGCATCTTCTGGAAGTGCCTTTAACGTTGTGCCTTTGGAAGAACTTCCAATTTTTTTGCTATTTCCAATTTCCATGTAACATAATGTTATCCAGTTGCTGCCTAACGATTTTGTCCTCCTTTTACAATTTCAATACCTACAAATATAAAAAATCATAAACCATTTTTTTTCATAAATGCTTAGCGTCACTGAATGTTACCTGGTGAATGAAGAGGTTGTTATTTTGTTCGTGTTTTCTTTCTTTATACACCATCACGAAAATTGATGGACTCATTGTTTGCTATTTATGTTTAATAGAATTCAAAAAAACGAAAATTTTTCTCCATGATTTAAAATAACAAATATTTTATATATTTTATTTGTAATTTATTATATTATTTTACTATATAATTTTTTACCAAACTCTCCGTACATAATAACAACACGATTCCAACTAAAAAACAACTCACGCGCAAACATATCGATTACATTGATGACAGGTATCGATAACAGGTAGATAAAAGAAATATAGGAAAATTTCATATATTCTAACAAGTGTGTTTCCTTAAGTTTTGAAAGAATTGAATACTTTTTAGTAATAATGAACTAAAATATTTTTCTATGCCAAGTATTATTCGTATGTATGATAAGCTTTCTATAATAAAGGAAATAAGAATTATCATTTTATAAGAAATTTTACTAAATTTGAGGAAACTTGGTTTTAGTTCGGTTTTTGTTTATTTTTACGAATGCTTTGTTATCAGTGAATAAAATTTTCTTGTTCAGTAGTAAATTCTTATACCCAGCGAAGAAAGCATATTAGTAAAATTCCATGCCTTATTCTAGTTAATGAACTATTACTAACTGCTTTCATGAATGAACTATTACTAAATGCTTTCACGAAAAATATCGTGACTCACGAAAAATATTGTGGCTCACGAATAATTTTATGATTAATTTACCTGAAAACATGAGCATTATTAAGATTATTATTAAAAAACACTGTCGTTATACAAGAATGTAGCAAAGGGGAGTTTTACCCATATATGGCTTGTATAAAAGTATTCCCAATATTGGGCATCATACCATCAGATTCCGAAGGCATCAACATGGATTTAATACTAGGAACGTTCATAATTTGTCCACTGTCAGGTGCCGTTTGGAAACTACAAAACAACGTGTTGAGTACATAGGGAGTGTTGAATTCAATAAATTACCATTGCAAATACGAGAATCAGAAGCAATTGGTGAATTTAAAAGGAAGCTACTAGAATATCTATTTCAGAATATATTTCGTGAGTCACGACAATTCCGTGTCACGTGCACACTAGATAGGGTCACGAAAAAAAGTTGATGCGGTCACCCCCCAGTTTTGTAGCATATTCGAAAACAATTTCAGAACACCAAAACTTTTTTTTCGTGCACCCTACGACCCCCCGAAATACAATTTATTGTGCTGTGTCGTCATTTGAAGTCCGATCGAAAAGAAACGCATATCGTTGTTCGTGGTTGATCAGGGGCTATATTTCGTGCATTGGTCATTTTTGACTCCGACGTCAAATTTGATTTTTAATTTTTTATTTCGCTTCCTATACCATTATAATGCCCATTTCTTATAACCATTATAAAGATCTTAACAAAATATGAAACTTTTGCTTTTGAAGTATTTACTTATATTCATAAACAAAAAAGTTACAGAGATTTTAAAAAGTCAATAGGTCACCCTACACACAACCAAATAGTTTTTGCTGTGTTGTCATGATGTCCGATCGAAACCACATGCACATCGTTATTCATATCTACGAAATTAATTTCTAAGGCATTTAGAACACAAAACCTGTTTATCTGTAAATTTCTAACGGTACCTTTGTATACATACTCGTTGTTTGCACTACGGCATTTTCTGCGTTATGCAAAGTGCATGTGTTTTTGCTAGAACAATTTGAGAGCCTACTGTTTTAAAATTCTAACAATCAGTTTCGCTACATGAGTTTTTAAGTAATCAATATTTTTGTGAGAGAAGTCTGTTGATAGTATTTGAAAAAAGTGAAAACAAAATGAAATTCGAAGCTCGGGATATCGACAAAACTAAATTACCAACAAATCATCAAGTTATTGAATTCCTTTTATATTTAAAGAACGCAGGCAACGCAAGTGTTAAAAAAAAATAAAAAGCTTACATGTTATATACAAGTTGCAATAAAAGTGGTAACAGAATTGTGGAAAATTACGAAAAGTCCAACTGTCCGAAATACATCAATTAGAAAATTATTAATAAACCTTATAAATAAACGTGATGAAAACAGTAGGCTCTCAAATTGTTCTAGCAAAAACACATGCACTTTGCATAACGCAGAAAATGCCGTAGTGCAAACAACGAGTATGTATACAAAGGTACCGTTAGAAATTTACAGATAAACAGTTTTGTGTTCTAAATGCCTTATAAATTAATTTCGTAGATATGAATAACGATGTGCATGTGGTTTCGATCGGACATCATGACAACACAGCAAAAACTATTTGGTTGTGTGTAGGGTGACCTATTGACTTTTTAAAATCTCTGTAAGTTTTTTGTTTATGAATATAAGTAAATACTTCAAAAGCAAAAGTTTCATATTTTGTTAAGATCTTTATAATGGTTATAAGAAATGGGCATTATAATGGTATAGGAAGCGAAATAAAAAATTAAAAATCAAATTTGACGTCGGAGTCAAAAATGACCAATGCACGAAATATAGCCCCTGATCAACCACGAACAACGATATGCGTTTCTTTTCGATCGGACTTCAAATGACGACACAGCACAATAAATTGTATTTCGGGGGGTCGTAGGGTGCACGAAAAAAAAAAGTTTTGGTGTTCTGAAATTGTCTTCGAATATGCTACAAAACTGGGGGGTGACCGCATCAACTTTTTTTCGTGACCCTATCTAGTGTGCACGTGACACGGAATTGTCGTGACTCACGAAATATATTCTGAAATAGATATTCTAGTAGCTTCCTTTTAAATTCACCAATTGCTTCTGATTCTCGTATTTGCAATGGTAATTTATTGAATTCAACACTCCCTATGTACTCAACACGTTGTTTTGTAGTTTCCAAACGGCACCTGACAGTGGACAAATTATGAACGTTCCTAGTATTAAATCCATGTTGATGCCTTCGGAATCTGATGGTATGATGCCCAATATTGGGAATACTTTTATACAAGCCATATATGGGTAAAACTCCCCTTTGCTACATTCTTGTATAACGACAGTGTTTTTTAATAATAATCTTAATAATGCTCATGTTTTCAGGTAAATTAATCATAAAATTATTCGTGAGCCACAATATTTTTCGTGAGTCACGATATTTTTCGTGAAAGCATTTAGTAATAGTTCATTCATGAAAGCAGTTAGTAATAGTTCATTAACTAGAATAAGGCATGGAATTTTACTAATATGCTTTCTTCGCTGGGTATAAGAATTTACTACTGAACAAGAAAATTTTATTCACTGATAACAAAGCATTCGTAAAAATAAACAAAATCCGAACTAAAACGAAGTTTCCTCAAATTTAGTAAAATTTCTTATAAAATGATAATTCTTATTTCCTTTATTATAGAAAGCTTATCATACATACGAATAATACTTGGCATAGAAAAATATTTTAGTTCATTATTACTAAAAAGTGTTAAATTCTTTCAAAACTTAAGAAAACACACTTGTTAGAATATATGAAATTTTCCTATATTTCTTTTATCTACCTGTTATCGATACCTGTCATCAATGTAATCGATATGTTTGCGCGTGAGTTGTTTTTTAGTTAGAATCGTGTTGTTATTATGTACGGAGAGTTTGGTAAAAAATTATATAGTAAAATAATATAATAAATAACAAATAAAATATATAAAATATTTGTTATTTTAAATCATGGAGAAAAATTTTCGTTTTTTTGAATTCTATTAAACATAAATAGCAAACAATGAGTCTATCAATTTTCGTGATGGTGTATAAAGAAAGAAAACACGAACAAAATAACAACCTCTTCATTCACCAGGTAACATACAGTGACGCTAAGCATTTATGAAAAAAAAATGGTTTATGATTTTTTATATTTGTAGGTATTGAAATTGTAAAAGGAGGACAAAATCGTTAGGCAGCAACTGGATAACATTATGTTACGTGGAAATTGGAAATAGTGTAATAATAAACTAATATTTCGATGCTGTTGATTCTCAATAAATATATTTAATATATTAATAAAATATGTCTTTTATTGAGGAAAAACTTGTCGATATAAATAAATAAAATTGTATTTAAAAACGAAGGTAAGCAGTTATAATTTTGAAGTAAAAAGTTTTCCACAAATATGTAAGATTTGTCCAAATGAATGAAAAAAGTTAAATAAAATCATTCCATATTTGAATTCAATTCAGATAAATTTTGTAGTATAGTGGTACATAAATATAACTAATATGCATTCTACCTAATTTCTACGAAAATCACATCGTTCAAACAAATAAAAATATCTTTGGCGTTATATGAAGTTCAACTTTCTTCACAATGAGTTCATTTTAACTTAAAGGAGGAGTCACTTTTTTCTGGGTGCGGTAAGTATTACCACAACCCAAGTAATTCGATTATGGATGACAGTCTTTAGTAGAAGTTTCTACGCAATCCATGGAGGATAGGCTACATAAGATTCGGCCTGGCCGAACTTACCGCCGTATATACTTGTTATTCTGTATTATAGGGGTACATGAATATAGGAAAGTGTTAACTAATAGATGCATTCTTCTTAATTTCTACACAAATCACATACACTGAAAAAAATATTTTGGTGAGGTCAAAGATTTCATGTCTTTAAAATACGAATACAAATTTTGCTTAGCATAGAAGACGCATTTCTCTAAAATAAAGTTATTTTCCTTGCCCAAAAGTCAATAAACTTTCCAATGATGTCGTATTGTCCTTATAATTAAGTGATTTGACTTAAATATGGGTATCTTAACATGAAAGAAAAAATTTATAGGCTAAGGTCAACTTGACTTTAATAATTCAGAAAAATTCTTTAAATTTAATGAAATTGTCTTTAAATTTGTTGTCTTTTTGCATCTTGACTACAAAGCAAAAAATCGTTCAAATATAGGACATGTTTTTCAAAACTTTATTTTAAAGAAGTTTTTTACTTCAAACATAGCATAATTTCTACTGGAAGTCGAGTCCTAACTTGGAAAATAAAGTTTCCGTTAACTCGTTTTTAAAGGACTTTGATAGCATATGAAGAAAAAAAGATGAGAAAGCGAAAAATTAAAATTTGCTTACTAGAAGCAAGTACACAAAACCTAAATTTAAAAGAGAATTGTGTCTTAAAAGTATCCTTACTTGTATTCTCCGCTTCTTTGGCTCGGAATCAATACCAAATTTTTATACCCTTCACCACTACTGTGGTACAGGGTATAATAAGTTTGTGCATTTGTATGTAACGCCAAGAAGGAAAAGTCTGAGACCCATCGTTTAGTATACCGATCGTCTTAGAATTAAATTCTGAGTCGATTTAGCGATGTCCGTCTGTCTGTCTGTCTGTCTGTCTGTCTGTCTGTCCGTCTGTCTGTCTGTTGATGTATTTTTGTGTGCAAAGTACAGCTCGCAGTTTTAGTCGGATTGTCCTAAAATTTGGTATAGGGTCCTGTTTCGGCTCAAAGACGATCCCTATTGATTTTGGAAAAAATCGGTTCAGATTTAGATATAGCTGCCATATATATTTTTCACCGATCTGGTCATAATTGGCGTGTATATCAACCGATCTTCCTCAAATTCCGTACATCCGAATATTTTATGAGTCTCGAAAAACTTGCAAAATATCAGCCAAATCGGTTCAGATTTAGATATAGCTCCCATATATAGCTTTCGCCCGATTTACACTCATTTGCCCACAGAGGCCAATTTTTAGCTCCGATTTAGTTGAAATTTTGCACAGGGAGTAGAATTAGCATTGTAGCTATGCGTGCCAAATTTGGTTGAAATCGGTTCAGATTTAGATATAGCTCCCATATATAGCTTTCGCCCGATTTACACTCAAATGACCACAGAGGCCAATTTTTTGCTCCGATTTAGTTTAAATTTTGCACAGGGAGTATAATTAGCATTGTAGCTATGCGTGCTAAATTTGGTTGAAATCGGTTCAGATTTAGATATAGCTCCCATATATAGCTTTCGCCCGATTTACACTCATATGACCACAGAGGCCAATTTTTTGCTCCGATTTAGTTGAAATTTTGCACAGGGAGTAGAATTAGCATTGTAGCTACGTGTGCAAAATTTGGTTGAAATCGGTTCAGATTTAGATATATCTCCCATATATAGCTTTCGCCCGATTTACACTCATATGACCGTAGAGGCCAATTTTTAACTCCGATTTAGTTGAAATTTTACACAGGGAGTAGAATTAGCATTGTAGCTATGCGTGCCAAATTTGGTTGAAATCGGTTCAGATTTAGATATAGCTCCCATATATATGTTTTTCTGATTTCGACAAAAATGGTCAAAATACCAACATTTTCCTTGTAAAATCGCCACTGCTGAGTCGAAAAGTTGTAAAAATGACTCTAATTTTCCTAAACTTCTAATACATATATATCGACCGATAAATCATAAATAAACTTTTGCGAAGTTTCCTTAAAATTGCTTCAGATTTAAATGTTTCCCATATTTTTTACATTGTGTTCCACCCTAGTGCATTAGCCGACTTAAATTTTGAGTCTATAGATTTTGTAGAAGTCTATCAAATTCTGTCCAGATCGAGTGATATTTAAATGTATGTATTTGGGACAAACCTTTTTATATAGCCCCGACACATTTGACGGATGTGATATGGTATCGAAAATTTAGATCTACAAAGTGGTGCAGGGTATAATATAGTCGGCCCCGCCCGACTTTAGACTTTCCTTACTTGTCTAAAGTAAAGACAAAATCTTTGGAACCGAGTATGCTTTTTTTTCAGTGTAGTTCAAACAAATATTTTTTTTTGTGTTGTACGGAGGTCAACTTTCTTCACAATTAGTTCATTTAACTTTAAGAAGGAATCATTTTTTTCTGGGTGTACATTTACATATTTGTGGTAAACCTTTTATTCTTATAGAGGAACTTTTAGATGAGAGATTTGAGAAGATAACCAAGCCACACACAATACCTTAGTATTTAGATATTCGCGATGATACGTAAGAGTTTTAAACTCCTACAACTGACAACCATACCTTCACGCAGAAGTACATACACGCAAAAAAATAGTTCTTTCCTCCCAAACGAAATTTTAGACAAACAAAGTTCGTTTCTCATTTGCTTTTCCATGAAAGGAAGTGTATTTGGAAGAAACGTATATACTTTTTGTGATAAACGTTTATTCTTTTCCAGGATGTAAAAACAATTTCATAGAGACTAACACAAAAAAATTTTTTTCTGGCTAATTGCATTTTCCCACACATCTTTCTCACTTCCACGAAGTTTTTTAGTTCTTAGCACCTTTTTCTGTAACACAAACAATGTAGAAGAAATTATACGATTTTATAAATTTTAAAATTTTTTTTTACCTTTCGCCTGGACGGAGAATCGAACCGCGGACCATGCAAATTGTAAGCCAACACACTATCCACTGAGCCATGTAGCCGTCATTGTCATCAATAGACAATTACCCATATAAGTTATATTTATATAGCATAGCTTGCGGCGCCCACGAGCCGATTAAACAAAGTTTATTTAACAGAAAAATACATTTAGTTGGGCACCGTGGAGCAGTGGTTGCTAAGTCCGACTTGCATGCCAAGGGTCGTGGGTTCGATCCCTGCTTCGACCAAAGTTTTTTTTTTTTTTTACATATATTCCAGATATGGTCGGAAGATTCCGAAAAAATATTCAACATTACATTCTACTATATTAAATTTTTACTATGAACTGTAAAATGTGTCTTATTAAAGACCTAAAGTCAGAAACGAACAGTGTTTGATATAAACGAAATGGACTATGTTGTTGGTTCAATAATAACTTTTTTTATTGAAAAAATAAAAATTTTGTAACAAACGAATTTTTTGGTGATAAAAGTGTATACTTTTCGAAGCAATTCAAAAAACTCTAACAAAAGAAAAACGTTTTCGGTACACGTTTTCCAAACGTTTTTTTTTCTTTGCGTGTAGACAAGGTAGTTTACTAAACTTAAATTGGTACCAAAAACCAACAGCGGCTGAATGTCACCCTCACGACGGAAAAATCTTACTCACGCTCGATATTGTTTGGTAGGACTCACGCACACGCACGAAAATTTCGTGACTCACGGAAAATACCGTGACTCACGAAAAATATCGTGACTCACGAAAAAAGCCGTGACTTGCGAATAGTTTTATGGATAATTTACCTTAGCGACGTGTCTGAAATCATGAGCATTATTCAAATCGCAAATTGCAAATGAGTTTAACTCTTAAGTTGGTGAGCAGGATTATTTTCGTGAACGTAATTCTTTACTCACGCATACTCACGAACATATAATTTTCGTGACTCACGCTCATACACGACTCATGCGTGAGTCACGACAATTTCGTGTCACGTACACACCTCTAGTAAGAAGTGTATTTAACATAAGTGATCCAGAATTTCATTGAGAAAATGAAGACAAGATTAAAAGGATATTTAGCAATAATGATTTCCCGAAAAGAACAATCTTACGTAAAATCCAAACTACTTAAAAACTTTTCCCGCCAATAAATTATACGAGTATATATGGCTTTCCGGAGAGACTGTGTAAGTCTAAAATACACGATTAGAACAAATATCAGCTCGCGTTAGACTATTCTCTCCATTTTGGTACCATAGGTGAATTTCGCCTAACAAATAAATATTAATATCTTAACTGTTTTCAAAATGCTATTACCGAATAATCCAGATTTGTGAATATTTCTAAGGCCTGCTCAATATGTTGCAATATTCTTAGAATCTGATACAAAGTCTTCTTGTTGATGATGCCCCTCAAATGTGCCAAAGACATTGACGTTTGTATTATTTTGAAAATTAAACAATCGTTCTCCAATACGAAAGGGAAATCCTTTAAAATTCAAAGAAACAGGCAAAATGCCATTTTACTTTATGTGAAAAACTAGTTTACAACGCTAATATATACCAAAAGTATTTTTTTCTCTGGAATTTCTCCCATGAATTTCTATACTCCGAAAATTATGTATATTTTCAAAATAATTTCCAACAACTTGTTAGATACAGCGAAACATGTCTAACCCCCATCACCGTTCTTGGTATGGATACTATGGCTCTGAATCCTTTGTCCTTGATGCAGAAATGTGCTCAAAATAAGCAAACGAAGGCAGTATGAAGTGGATGAAAGCAGTAAGACAATACCACAAGTGAAATTCCATCAGAGTAGATTTTTTGTTGTTTTTTTTTTTGCAGCAACTAGAAAAATGTAAAAATAAAATGTTTATATAAAATTCCAAATGTTTTTGTACTCTTTAGCTGCTTGGTGCTCATCTGATGTTTCGTTGATGCTCCATGGCAGTGGGTAACGTTGTAACGGTCCTCCCCTACTCTTCTATGCTGTAGTCAGTCTTTTCAGCTTACCTGGAGGGAAGAGCATATTTGACATTCCATTCCTTTGTAGATTTCAAATATTTTGTTCCTCTGTTAGAGAGACAAATAGAAGGACTATTTGGGAGACCAAATCCAAACTCACACCCGCTCATCTGGAAGTGGGGCTACTAAATGGGGGTTATAGTATTGTGGTGCTCATCTGTGTTCACGAGTACATGTGAGATGGCATATTTTAGCCAAATTTTGTCATCGCATACTTACCTGTTGTTTTCGTCGTTATAAAGGCGGTGGGTATACATCGCCTGATGCCCGGAGTATTTCCTTTGCTTTCAACGAATACGCAAATATCACTAGCTCCATTGGATAGTATGCTAAGTCGAATATCATAGCTCCTCATATTTAATTCATAATCTGTATATAGTTTTGATATTTAATTTTGTTTCAAATAGTTTTTATTTATAAAATTTATGTTTTTCTTAACTTTAAATTTACTTGCTCACTGAAGAAGTTGTCATGCGTAATTAAGTGAATTCAATGTGGTAGATGGAATTATATATAAATTGCATTAATCTCATTAATATTAAATTAAATAAATTAAATAATTAAATCTAGTTAAATTTAATTAAGCTTATTTAATTTTTTGTTTACAAAATTCGCGGTATCGAAAACATCAGTAATAATGTGTACATAGCTGCTACTGAATCATTATTAAGTAATCGGTAATCGGTTGATAAATTTACACTAAACTATGATAAAACTCCACGTAGTGATGGTCTTCTCTGAGGGCAAGAGAGTGTGAATTTCAGTTTATTATATATATATATATATATATATATATATATATATATATATATATATATATATATATATATATATATATATATATATATATATATATATATATATATATATATATATATATATATATATATATATATATATATATATATATATATATATATATATATATATATATATAAAGGGTGATTCTTTGACATGGTGTCAAAGAGAAAGATGCTCAGTATGCTTTGACATTTCATCATGAATAGACTTACTAACGAGCCACAACGTCGAATTTTCAGTGAATGGGCCCTAGAAAAGTTGGCAGAAAATCCGCTTTTTTATCGACAAATTTTGTTCAGCGATGAGGCTCATTTCTGGTTGAATGGCTACGTAAATAAGCAAAATTGCCGCATTTGGAGTGAAGAGCAACCAGAAGCCGTTCAAGAACTGCCCATGCATCCCGAAAAATGCACTGTTTGGTGTGGTTTGTACGCTGGTGGAATCATTGGACCGTATTTTTTCAAAGATGCTGTTGGACGCAACGTTACGGTGAATGGCGATCGCTATCGTTCGATGCTAACAAACTTTTTGTTGCCAAAAATGGAAGAACTGAACTTGGTTGACATGTGGTTTCAACAAGATGGCGCTACATGCCACACAGCTCGCGATTCTATGGCCATTTTGAGGGAAAACTTCGGAGAACAATTCATCTCAAGAAATGGACCGGTAAGTTGGCCACCAAGATCATGCGATTTGACGCCTTTAGACTATTTTTTGTGGGGCTACGTCAAGTCTAAAGTCTACAGAAATAAGCCAGCAACTATTCCAGCTTTGGAAGACAACATTTCCGAAGAAATTCGGGCTATTCCGGCCGAAATGCTCGAAAAAGTTGCCCAAAATTGGACTTTCCGAATGGACCACCTAAGACGCAGCCGCGGTCAACATTTAAATGAAATTATCTTCAAAAAGTAAATGTCATGGACCAATCTAACGTTTCAAATAAAGAACCGATGAGATTTTGCAAATTTTATGCGTTTTTTTAAAAAAAAAAGTTATCAAGCTCTTAACAAATCACACTTTATATTGCATTTTCACTTCAAATGAAACCTTTTTCAAAAATCATGGATTCTTTTTCAAATCAAATAAACAGAGTACACGAAAAAAAATAATTCTTACCTCCCAAACGAAATTTTAGATCGTTTCTCCTTTGCTTTTCGCTGTAAAGAAGTTTATTTAGAAGAAAATTATATACTCTTTGTGATAAATGTTTATTCTTTTCCAGGATGTAAAAATAATTTCATAAAGACTAATTCAAAAAAAAGAACAGTGTTTTCTGGCTTATTGTATTTTCCCTGACATCTTTCTCACTTCCACGAGTTTTTTTTGCAATTGTAAACCAACACACTATCCACTGGGCTATGTAGCTGTTATGTTCATCAGCAGACAATTATCGCTATAGCTACCAACGCACAAGCAACGCAAACAGTCAAACAGTTATATTTATATAGCATAGTTTTCGGTGCCCACTATCCGATTAAACAAATTTTATTTAACAGAAACACACACTGAAAAAAATATTTACGTTATATTAAAGATTCGCAACCTCAATTTTAGGATGCGAAATTTACAAAATATCAATGACAAATTTCTTTAAAATAAGGAAATTTTAATTAAAATAAAGTTTATAAGCTTTGCTTCAAAAATTTTTTTCATTAAATTTAGGACACAAATTTTATAAATTTGCGTTCATCCGCTAAAGCCCCTTGTCTTTGAACTAAGGCTAATTTTCCTTAGAGTAAAGAAACACATTTTTGATTCATACACGGATGAAAAAGACTGTTTTTCATATATTTGGCTATAAACATTATATGTTTAGAACACAAATTTTTAAACACAATATTTTTGAGTGCAAGCATATAATGTTCATAAACTAGCATAACATGTTTGGGACATATATGTTAATATTGTTACGAATTTAATAATTATAGATATAAGTTTATTTAAATTAGTTTCCGTTAATTTAACATTTCAAATTGTAACGATAAAATTTCGCTATCACTTGTTGGAATAATCTATTCATTTCTAGTATTTTCCTGAATTTCGTTTATGTTCTTTTGTTTGCTTACCAAAATGTTAGTTCTTACTCTCTCATAGAATAGCAACCCCTTTGCTTTGTTATTCTGCATTCTCATTTCATCTCATTGTCTATTGTCATTATTGTTGTTGTTGTAGTAATGCGAGCATATATCTATGTGAGTGTGTATGTGTTTGGCAGCCACCAGATGAACATCTTAATGGTCGTAGATCCTTCTAGCATTGTCTAAGAATGTTCTGGCGTTGCCAGAATATTGTAGTGCTACCAGAATGTTCTCGTATTGCCACACCGTCATATATAAAAGCGCTCGCATGCTGCTAACGAGTCAGTCTTAATTAAAGCGTCAAACGAATAACTTCAGTGTGAACGAATTGTAAAGTGTGAAGTCAAAGTAAATAAATTGTAGATTGTCGTTATTCAAAAGAACTGTGTTTTAATTGTCGGGTAATTAAAAACGCCTAAATATAAAAACGTAACAATTGGTGTCGGAAGTGAAATAACGAAAAAAAATCTACAATGAAGTTTAATGAGCTTCGTGTGGAAGACTTAAAAAAGGAATTGAGCAAACTGGAGCTGCCGACAACAGGCAATAAGGCCCAGCTTCAAAAGCGTCTACTGGAAGAGTTTGAACGGCGTAATATGGACATTGCGACGCATGAGTTTGATTATAAGGAAGACATTGATGAATCAATACTCGTCAATACAAGCAGTGTAGAAACTCCATCTGTGGCTCCGAGTGTTGTGGATTACACCTCAATGCTCAATGTTTTGAGCAAAATGATGGAAGAGAATTCTAGAAAACTGGAAGCAAATTCTCTAAAAATGGAAGAAAATTCTAGAAAATTGCTGGAAGAAAACGCTCTAAAAATGCAAGAAAATTCTAGAAAAATGATGGAAGAAAATTCTCTTCTTTTGGTGGAGAAATTTGACGAAAATTCTAGAATTCTTAATGAAAAGTTACAACAACTTTCGGAAGGTATGGAGAAACGCGTAGACCACATTGAAAGTCAAATTGTGGAATTGGATAAGAAATTTGTGGTTCACGATGAAAAATTTCTACACCTTGAGAAAAAAATGTCAGAACTAGAAATGAAAGGTGGTCCACTGCGCGTAATCGAGGGCCCAAAAATCAAAACTCCTGTTTTTGATGGTTCATCTTCATTTGATGTTTTCAAATTCCAATTTGAGACGGTGGCATCCAGAAACATGTGGAATGACAACGACAGAGCAATTGAACTTCTGTTGGCATTGAAGGGTAATGCTGCCGATGTAATACAAAGTATCCCAACTTCTTCCAGAAATAACTATAAGGAAGTAATAGCTGCGCTACAACGCAAGTACGGTGGAGAACATAAGCAAGACATCTTCAGAATGGAATTAAGAGGAAGGGTCCAGAAATCAAATGAGACTCTACAAGATTTTGCAACAGAAGTTGAGCGGTTGGTGCTGTTGGCATACCCAGGAGAGAGTCACCCACTTGTGGACCGCATCAAAATTGAGACCTTTGTGAATGGCATTCGAGACCCAGACATAAAATGTGCAACATATGCGTCACAAAAAGCTACATTTGTGGAAACTGTAACATTTGCCCTTACACAAGAGACAGCGAGGGTACTAGCACGTCCTCAAATTCACAAAGTACGTAAGGTGGAGACCGAGAATGACGAATCAAATTCCGTGATTGATTCAGTGAAAGAAGCCGTTAAGCAGGCAATGCAAGAAATGAAGCAAGAGGCAAATAAATCCCGGATCAAATGCTATAACTGTGATAAGCCGGGACATCTAGCTCGAGAATGCAAAGCACGACGCAAACGGTCAAGGTCCACATCACCATCTCCATTAAACAATAGCCATAAGAAGGTGACCCCACAGTCAAGTGAGTCACCTTTAAACTAAATCGAGCTAGTTCAGCGGGGCAAGAGCTGGCTCCCACAGTCGATGGCCCCACCATCTCCATAGCAATAGTTCAACAGAAAAATAACAATTTAACTATTGCGGGTGTTATTAATGGCGACAAGCGTACTTTGACGTTGGATACTGGTGCATCAAAGTCTATCATTAGATCTGATTTAGTAAAAGGAAAAGTTGCACCACTGATTGGAGTCAAGCTACGCACGGCTACAGGGGAACCCGCAACCGTATATGGAAAGGTCACCGTAAAATTAACTATTGCTAACAAATCCGTTACTTATGATTTCATTGTGGCAGATATAGTAGACGAAGTTATAATTGGAGCGGATTTCATGATTGCTTTTGGTCTCAATTTGGATATGAAGCGTCGTGTAATGACATGGTGCGATGCTGAAATAACGGTAAACGTGGGATACGACGGGAATACACCTGTCAGACGTTTGACAACGAGCCAGTCGGAGTCTATACCACCGAATGCCGAAGCAATTATATGGGTTTCTATGAATGGAGATTGTGAAGTCGGCCAATTGTGGGTTGTTGAACCAGCAGAAAACAAAAGCAACAACATCTTGATAGCAAGTGCCCTGGTAACAACGAACGAAGAGAGACTAATACCAGTTCGTGTCTTGAACTTGTCTGACAATCATGAGCAAATCGTAAAATTTTCTGATATTGGAAAATGTACACCAGCCGAGGCAATAGTCAATTTGGAAGGCACCTCATCAAAGACACATGGAGCAGTGAGAAAACATCTAGAAGGGTATTTCGAGGCTTGGACACGTCATCTATCGCCGTCAGAGAGAAATAAAGCCAAGCAATTGTTGTGGAAAAACGCCGCTGCTTTGCTTCTGAAAAGGGAAATCAAGGAAGAACATCTGTAGTGAAACATGAAATTAAAACCGCAGAAGAAAGGCCCATAAAACAGGCACCACGAAGTGTTCCCCTGGCAAAAAGAGACGAAGTTCAAAAGCTCATAAAGGAAATGGCGGAGAGTGGAGTGATCGAGCCATCATCAAGTCCTTGGTGTTCCCCAGTTGTGCTGGTCAAAAAGAAAGATGGAAGTACCCGATTCTGCGTGGATTACAGAAAACTGAATGATGTCACCAAAAAGGACAGTTATCCGCTTCCACGCATTGATGACACGTTGGACACACTAGCCGGAACAACATGGTTTTCTACGCTTGATTTGCAGAGTGGATATTGGCAAGTAGAGATCGCCGAGAAAGACAAGGAAAAGACGGCTTTTTGCGTTAATGGTGGTCTCTGGCAATTCAATGTAATGCCGTTCGGGCTCTGCAACGCTCCGGCTACCTTCGAAAGATTGATGGAGCGGGTACTGAAGGGGTTGCACTGGAAGTCGTGCTTGATATACTTGGACGACATCATAGTGATGGGCAAAACATTTGACGAGCACCTTAAGAACTTGAAAGACGTTATCCAGCAATTGTCAGCCGCTGGTCTACGCCTTAACGCAAAGCAATGCTCCCTTTTCCAGCGGGAAGTTAAATACTTGGGTCATCATGTGACTGCAGAGGGCATATCCACCGATGAAGACAAAATCCAAGCTGTCAGAGATTGGCCACGACCCCGAAATCTCCACGAATTAAGAAGTTTCCTTGGGTTATGTACATATTACCGACGATTCGTCCCAAACTTCGCCAGCATCGCCGCTAGTCTCCATAAATTGACGCAAAAAGGTCAGAAGTTCCAGTGGAGCGACGAACAGGAGGATTCATTCCAACATTTAAAAGAACTTTTATGTTCAGCTCCTGTTCTAGCGTATTCTATTCCGGGCGAAAAATTTGTTTTGGATACAGATGCTAGCGCGCATGGTATTGGAGGTGTGCTATCCCAACAGATAGACGGCAAGGAGAAGGTCATCGGATATTTCAGCCGAACGTTGTCCAAGCCCGAAAAGAACTACTGTGTAACGCGACGAGAGCTGCTAGCCGTCATAGAGGGTGTAAAACATTATCATAAATATTTGTATGGACAACACTTCTTGCTCAGGACTGATCACTCAGCTCTACGATGGTTGCTCCAATTCAAGAATCCGGAAGCTCAACTGGCACGTTGGATCGAGAGGCTCCAAAGCTATGATTTCAGTATCGAGCATAGAAAAGGTGGAAAACACGGTAACGCTGACGCTTTGTCACGTCGACCTTGCAGTATAGAATGCAAGCACTGCTCGAAAGCTGAACATAAGGAGGAGATTGTTGATATTCGGCTGTTACACATCGAATCTGGAGTGGACTGGCCAACAGAACAGCGTAAAGATCCCATTTTGAACAAAATTATTTCGGCAAAGGAAGAGAACAAGAAGCCCAGTAAGAAAGACATCGCAGCCGAAAGTCCACTTATGAAATCATACTGGGCTCAATGGGATAGTTTAGTTCTAGTCAATGGATCCCTGCAACGTAAATGGGAAAGCGAAGATGGCAAGAGCAGCCGAAATTTGATCATCGTACCGGATTCCAAAATAAGAGACGTTTTGGCGGAGTTCCATAATGGTCCCAGTGGAGGTCATCTGGGAATAACCAAAACAGCCGAGAAAGTGAAGCAACGATTCTACTGGGTTGGATGCCAGAAATCAATTGCTGAATGGGTAGCCAATTGCGAGAAGTGCATGAAGGCGAAAGGTCCAACAAGGAAAAGTCGAGGCCCTATGCAAGAATATAGACCAGGAGCCCCGTTTGAAAGAATAGCAATGGACGTGGCAGGTCCTTTCCCAGTAAGTGATTCTGGAAACCGTTATGTCCTTGTGGTCATGGATTACTTCAGCAAATGGCCGGAGGTGTATGCAATTCCAAACCAAGAGGCAAAAACGATTGTGGATGTGGTCAACAAAAACTGGATATGTCGCTACGGTGTGCCGTCCGAAATTCACTCAGACCAGGGAAGAAATTTTGAATCGGCCATATTCAAAGAGATGTGTGAATCCCTTGGTATCAAGAAAACGAGAACTACGCCATTACATCCACAATCCGATGGCATGGTAGAAAGGTTTAATCGCACTCTGGAGGAACATCTTCGAAAAGTAGTGGACAACGGCCAGAGGGACTGGGACGAGCATATACCAAAGTTTTTGCTGTCGTATAGATCTGCCATTCATGATTCCACCTCTCGAACACCGGCCAATGTTCTATTCGGAACTGAGTTGAAGTTGCCTGGAGATCTGATATTCGGCGCTAAACCTAATGAGCTCGCCATGGAAGAAAACAGAAACGACATCCCAAACACTTTCGGTGAAGTTCACGAATCAGTGCGCAACAAAATAAAAATGGTCAGCAACAGAATGAAGGCGAGATACGATCGTGCTGTAAATACAGAGGGCTTCCAAGAAGAAGAATTGGTTCTGCTATTTAACCCGCAACGAAAGAAAGGATTGTGTCCTAAACTGCAAACACAGTGGGAAGGCCCATACAAAGTCATCAAGAAGATCAATGATGTTGTATACCGGATTCAGAAGGACGACAGCCCTAGATCAAAGATGAAAGTTGTACATCTGGAACGATTGGCTCCTTACGGAACAGGTTCTGTGCCTGTTCGGGACGAACAGGCTTAAGCGGGAGGCAGTGTTACGAATTTAATAATTATAGATATAAGTTTATTTAAATTAGTTTCCGTTAATTTAACATTTCAAATTGTAACGATAAAATTTCGCTATCACTTGTTGGAATCATCTATTCATTTCTAGTATTTTCCTGAATTTCGTTTATGTTCTTTTGTTTGCTTACCAAAATGTTAGTTCTTACTCTCTCATAGAATAGCAACCCCTTTGCTTTGTTATTCTGCATTCTCATTTCATCTCATTGTCTATTGTCATTATTGTTGTTGTTGTAGTAATGCGAGCATATATCTATGTGAGTGTGTATGTGTTTGGCAGCCACCAGATGAACATCTTAATGGTCGTAGATCCTTCTAGCATTGTCTAAGAATGTTCTGGCGTTGCCAGAATATTGTAGTGCTACCAGAATGTTCTCGTATTGCCACACCGTCATATATAAAAGCGCTCGCATGCTGCTAACGAGTCAGTCTTAATTAAAGCGTCAAACGAATAACTTCAGTGTGAACGAATTGTAAAGTGTGAAGTCAAAGTAAATAAATTGTAGATTGTCGTTATTCAAAAGAACTGTGTTTTAATTGTCGGGTAATTAAAAACGCCTAAATATAAAAACGTAACAATATGTTAGAACATATTATGTTTGGGACATAAAATGTTTGTAAATATAATATATTAATTTAGAAATAGCCTATAAACATATATGTGTTTAGTAGCTTGGAGCGCTATTTAACAGGGAGCGATATTGAATTAAGTTGGTGGTTGTTGCTTGTTATTACAAAATTAAAATTTTATTTTTCCTTGGGCAATTGATCAGCTACTTTTTTGATCCTTACAAACTGTGTGGTCCTCGAACAGCGGACCACACATCCCCGTCCGGCAAATGGTAAAATTAAAATAAAAAAAAAATCATAAAATTGAATAATTTCTTCTACATTGTTTGTGTTACAGAAAAAGGTGCCCAGAAGTAAAAAATCTCGTGGAAGTGAGAAAGATGTGGGGGAATATACAATTAGGCAGAAACAAAATTTTGAGCGTTCAGGTCGAAAACCTATGTTGTTAGCACCTATATTACCTGTTTATTTTCATAATTCATTATGATTGTAAATATATAAATAAATAAATAAAATTTTGAGCACAATATTATCTGGGAGAATTTTTTTAAGCATATAATATTTTTGGGTGCAAAATGCTTCCAAACATATTATATGTTCACATAATAACATACTTGTTTTTGGAAGACAACATTATTGAATTTGGATGCAAAAATACAAAATGTTTGGAACTTAGACTACCCAAACATATATTGTTTAGACTAATATGTTTTCAAACATATTATATATTGGAAGAGATCAAACATATAAATGTTTGGGCAATACCCAAAAATGTATATGCTTGAAGCAAAATATATTTGGGAGTATATGTTACAGAAGCGATTTTTTGTGAGCGTGTAGAAATTGTCCTTAAATTAACTTAAATATTGAAACTTTAGATTTAAGATAAAAACGCTTCAAATATGGGCTAATAGTTATTTTAAGGATTTATCGTCGATGGTTTAAAGTTTTTTTTTTTTTTTGTAATTAAGAAAATATTTTTTACTTTGAAGTATCCATTATAATTTGGATTTTTAAACTGGCATTTGCTTGTACGTAAGTACCTTTATTAATAAACCGCGAAAAGAGAATGAGAATTTGGTAAATGAGATCTGTATTCTAATTTTAATTTTATTGGTACTAGATATAAATCCAGATAAGTAGCTAAAAAATCTTTATTTTAAAGAAGCTGCATCGTTGGATCGGAATCAATACCAAAATCCTTAAGGAAAGGTCAAAAACTTTGGATCAAAGTAATCTTTTTTTGTTTGTTAGTGTACATTTTGTTGGGCACCGTGGAGCAATGGTTAGTACATAATTGCATACCAAGGGTTGTGCGTTCGATCCCTGCTTCGACCGAACACCAAAAACCTTTTCTTTTGTTTTTTTTTTTACATATATTCTAGATATGTTCGGAAGATGTTCAACATTACATTCTACTATATTACATTTTTACTACGAAACTGTAAAATGTGTCTTATTACAGACTTAAAGTCAGATAAGAACAGTGCTTGATACAAACGAAATGGACTGTGTTGTTGGTTCAAAAATAATTTTTTTATTGGAAAAATTAAAATTTTGTAACAAACGTTTTTTTTTTTGTGATAAAAGTTTAAAATTTTCGAAGAAATTCAAAAAACTCTAATAAAAGAAAAACATTGTCGGTACACGTTTTCCAAACGTTGTTTTTTCTATGCGTGTCCATATGGAACGCCAAGAAAGAAACATGGCTAATAACTTTATATTTTAAGATTGATTTTACGCTTGAAAATTGTCGGATTTGGATATAGTTTCCATACAAAAAAATATTTATATCTTCCCCAACGAAATTTAAAACAAACTAATATCATTTGCGATTTTCTTTTCGTGGCAAAATTTTGTATGAAGAACATGTAGAATTTTTTGTTTGTTTTTCGTGTGCTTATATGATATGTGATACCTATTTTTGCCAAATGGGCATTATATTCGCCAAAAATATAATTTCGCTATATTTTCACTTATAATGTCACCAAACAATTATTTTACAACTGACTTCAAAGAAATTTGTTTTAATTTTAAATTTCGTGCAAAAAAAAGTAATAGTTACAAACACCCATTGTGAATTTGATTGAATGAAATTTCTTTTGAAAAATTTGGACAACGATTAGTCATAGTGATTTTAATTTAATTAAAAGTCCCAATAAATTTATTAATAATATTTACACTGAACAGTTTTCTTTTCTGAGGAACGAAAATTTAGACAAACGAAGTTTTCGTTTAAAGCTAAAAAATTTTCTTTAAAGGCAAATAAATAAATAAATTGGGTTTTATTTGCTCTTGGAGAAAAGGGGAATTTCGCCTGTTTAAAATTTCGTCCCGGAGGAAAGTTTTTTTCTTTGGGTGTACGTATATTTAATTAAAAAGCGTTTATATTTAAGAAGACGTGTATTGCACACTATGAAAGTAATACACAATTCTTCCATAAAATGTTAAAAAAAAGGTATAACATTGCTTTCGGCGATTTATTCCATAATTATAAATTCCAAAAAAAAAAACAAGTATTACAGCAGTAAGTTCGGCCGGGCCGAATCTTAAATACCCACCACCATGAACCAAATATTAGGGTTTCTTTTGAAATTTCAGGAGGGCTTGAGGAGTTGAGGACACTTCCCGAAGATAAATTTAAAGATTTCACCTATGAGGACTATATCAGATTCTGGATTTATAAGAACCATTTTTGTTTGAGTTTTAGAGGAATCATTAACATCTCTTGCAAGTGTGCAAGAAAATTATAAAATAACGTCTTGATTTGAAATCTTAAATCTGTAGAAGTAAAATCTGGAAATTTTACATTGATTTTAAAGCAATTTTCATGATCAGTGCGCCTTCTACACCCTCAAGAAGTGAAGTCGGTCTATATGGAGGCATTACCAAATGGACCGATAAAAACTTAATCCGATACACGTTTTTGTGAGCCTAAAATACCAGAATATTTACAATTTCAGGCAAATCAGATAAAAACTACGGTTCCTAGAAACCCAAGGAGTTAAATCGGGAGATCGTTCTTATGGGGGCTATACTAAAATATGGACCGATACTCACCATTTTCGGCACACTTCTTTATGGTCCTAAAATACCTCTAGATTTCCAATTTCAGACAAATTGGATAAAAACTACGGTTTCTATATGCCCAAGACCCCAAATCGGGAGGTCGTTTTATATGGGGACCATACCAAAACATGGACCGATACTCACAATTTTTGGCACACGTATTTGTGGTTCTACAATACCTCTAGATTTCCAATTTAAGGTAAATTGAATAAAAACTGCGGTTTATATAAGCCCAAGAAATAAAATCGGGAGATCGGTCTATATGGGGGCTATACCAAAACATGGACCGATACCCACCATTTTAGGCACACATATTTGTGGTCCTACAATACCTCCAGATTTCAAATTTCAGGCAAATTGGATAAAAACTACGATTTCTATAAGCCCAAGACCCCAATTCGGGAGGTCGGTTTATATGGGGACTATATCAAAACCTTGACCGATATAGCCCATCTTCGAACTTGACCTGCCTGCAGGCAAAAGACGAGTTTGTGCGAAATTTCAGCACGATTGCTTCATTATTGAAGACTGTAGCGTCATTACAACAGACAGACAGCCAGACAGACAGACGGACATTGTTATATCGTCTTAGAATTTCTCCCTGATCAAGAATATATATACTTTATATAGTCGGAAATCGATATTTCGATGTGTTACAATCGGAATGACAAACTTATTATACCCCCGTCACCATTCTATGGTGGTGGGTATAAAAAGGCTTCATTTACTTTGAAAAAGGTTTCATTTGATTTGAAAAAGCTGTATAAAGTTAAAGGTCCGAACATTGGCGTAACTAGGGGTTCTGCGTAGACAATTGTACCATTCGATCGTTTCGAAAGTCGATACTGTGATATTTTTTCCAATATCTAATTATTTCCGATTTTAAATGTTGTTCATAAAACATGCGTATTTCAAGCGAGTTCTTCGTTTTGAAATTATGGGTCCAGCTTTGCTGAACATCCTTTCAGACTCTATGGATGTTGGTCTGCAAAAAAGAGCCAAGATTTTATCACCGATATTCTCAGCAAATCTTTGCCATTAATGCACAAAAATTATTTGACACAAAATAACAGGTTGGCTGATAAGTCCCCGGTCTGACACATAGATGGCGTCGCTATTATTAAATGCATATCATTTTTATATAGTACCAACCTTCAAATGATTCGTGTCAAAATTTGACGTCTGTAAGTCAATTAGTTTGTGAGATAGAGCGTCTTTTGTGAAGCAACTTTTGTTATTGTGAAAAAAAATGGAAAAAGGAATTTCGTGTTACTGTTTTCTGAAGGGAAAAAATACGGTGGAAGCAAAAACTTGGTTTGATAATGAGTTTCCGGACTCTGCCCCAGGGAAATCAACAATACTTGATTGGCATGCAAAATTCAAGCGTGGTGAAATGAGCACGGAGGACGGTGAACGCAGTGGATGCCCGAAAGAGGTGGCTACCGACGAAAACATAAAAAAAAAATCCACAAAATGATTTTGAATGACCGTAAAATGGAGTTGATCGAGATAGCAGAGGCCTTAAAGATATCAAAGGAACGTGTTGGTCATATCATTCATCAATATTTGGATATACGGGAGCTCTATGCAAAATGGGGCCGCGCGAGCTCACTTTTGACCAAAAACAACAACGTGTTGATGATTCTGAGCGGTGTTTGCAATTGTTAACTCGTAATACACCCGAGTTTTTCCGTCGATATGTGACAATGGATGAAATATGGCTCCATCACTACACTCCTGAGTCCAATCGACAGTCGGCTGAGTGGACAGCGACCGGTGAACCGTCTCCGAAGCGTGGAAAGACTCAAAAGTCTGCTGGCAAAGTAATGGCCTCTGTTTTTTGGGAAGCGCATGGAATAATTTTTATCGATTATATTGAGAAGGGAAACCATCAACAGTGACTATTATATGGCGTTATTGGAGCGTTTGAAGGTCGAAATCGCGACAAAACGCCCCATATGAAGAAGAAAAAAGTGTTGTTCCACCAAGGCAACGAACCGTGCCACAAGTCATTGAGAACGATGGCAAAAATTCATGAATTGGGCTTCGAATTGCTTCCCCACCCACCGTATTCTCCAGATCTGGTCCCAGCGACTTTTTCTTGTTCTCAGACCTCAAAAGGATGCTCGCAGGGAAAAAAATTTGGCTGCAATGAAGAGGTGATCGCCGAAACTGAGGCCTATTTTGAGGCAAAACCGAAGGAGTACTACCAAAATGGTATCAACAAATTGGAAGGTCGTTATAATCGTTGTATCTCTCTTGAAAGGAACTGTGTTGAATAATAAAAACGAATTTTGACAAAAAAAGTGTGTTTTTCTTTGTTAGACCGAGGATTTATCAGCCAACCTGTTACAAGAAGAGGAAATCATTACTTACCGTTTGGTTTTATGTTTATTATAATAGCAGATATTGTTAATACACGCAAAAAAATAATTCTTCCTCCCAAACGAAATTTTAGACAAACAAATAATATTTCCCTTTCGCTTTTCGCTCTAAGGAAGTTCGTTTGCAAGAAAAAAATATAATTTTTGTGACATATGTTGATTCTTTTACAAGATATAACAACAATTTCATAAAGATTAACTAAAAAAATTATTTTGTACACCCAAAGAAAAAATACTTTCCTCCGGAACGGACGTATTTTCTTTAAGAGCAAATAAACTGTAATTTATGAAGAGCGTTGTTACGATTGCCTCCAGCCTATTTTATTTATCTTTAAAGAAAATTTATCAGTGTCAAAAGAAAACTTTGTTTGTTTAAACTTTCGTTCCTCAGAAAAGAAAACTTTTTTTAGTGTAGCTAATTGTATCTTCATCTTTCCCACTCCCACGAGGTCTTTTAGTTCTGTAATACAAACAATGTAGAAGAAATTATTCGACTTTATAATTTTTTTAAGTTTTACCTTTCGCCTGGATGGAGCGGCACGATATCCACTAGAATTCGTACCTTTTTGTTTTTAGATTTTATATTTTTTTATTTTTTTTTTTTAAATGTCAAACTTTTATTACCAAAAAATTTTTTGTTATACAATAATAATAAAAATAATAATGCAATAATAAAAATAATTTTTGATCCAAAAACAGAGTCCATTTTTTTTGTCAAAATTTTCGTTTGGGATGACAGATTTTTATGTTTGCGTGTACATAATTTGATAGGTAGTTAATAACCAAGAAAACTTATGTAGATTACTTTTTCACATTATTCATAAATATACTTATCTTAATTGAATTTAACAAAACTACAATTTCTATCTATATATTAAAAAAATAAGAACACATATTTGGTCATAAGAAAAATGTTTATAAAGGGTGATATGGTCAAAATTTGGTCAAGGGAAAACGCGTGTAAATCGGTGAAATCGTTTATTTAAAAAATCAAATTAAATTTCTTTTTCAAGTTCAATTAGTATAAAATTCAGGAAAAATATTCAGTTAGGCTTTCGCTTTTCCAAATCCGAATTGCCGGGCCTCACGCTTGACACCTGCCATCAGATTTTGTACAGCCACCTTGTCCACCTTCTTCGCCGCAGAAAGCCAGTTTGCCTTGAACTGCTGCTCGTCCTTAGCAGTTTTTTTGGTCTTCTTTAGGTTCCGCTTGACAATAGCCCAGTATTTCTCAATTGGGCGGAGCTCTGGCAGGCTGGGAGGGTTCTTGTCCTTGGGAACCACCTGCACGTTGTTGGCGGCGTACCACCCCATGGCCTTTTTACCGTAATGGCAAGATGCCAAATCCGGCCAAAGCAGTACGGAACAACCGTGTTTCTTCAGGAAAGGCAGCAGACGTTTATTCAAACACTCTTTCATAAGGCCGTAGCCAGGATTTTAATTCGGGGGGGGGGGGTTCAACTTTAAAAAAAAATATATTCATATAACCTCATGTGTAGAAAATCTTATTTATGCATAAGTATGTATACAATATTTTTATAATATTAAATTGAGCCGACGGGCTTTTTGGGCAGCAAATAAATCAATGACTTCTTCAGTCGGCACATTTATTCGGCGATGAACCGACATTAATGCCAATCCATTGAGTCTACTCTCGCTAGTCGAATTTCTAAGATACGTCTTTAATCTCTTCATTGTTGAAAATGAACGTTCGGATGAGCACGTAGTAAATGCAGGGATAGAAAATGCAGTACTATAGTACTTTTTTCAATACTTTTTCACCCCGGTCAGTACCGTAGTACCCCCGCGAATGATTTAGTACCTTTTGTGTAGACATTTTTGAAATTTATGGTACAATAGCTTTGACAAAATATTTTAATATTTTGAGAAAGTCTTTATCAACCTTATTTGCTAATAGTCTTTTACAAATATGGCAAAACAGACATGTTCATGTGGGAAGAAAATCTCGATTTTGTAAAAGAAATAGTCAAAAACAGGATTTTATTGAACTTCAAGAATGTTTTAGTCGAAAAAAGAATGCGATTCTATATTATCGATTTTTTATTTTGGTAGAAAATGTTGTCAAAATTTTATTTCTATATAGAACTAGCGTAACCCGGCCCGCTTCGCTGCGCCTTCCGAAGCGTATTTGTACAAACATTTTTCGTTAACTTAGTCAACCATATCCTTCGTGCTGAAAACAAATTCGAAAAGATTTGAATTCTTTCAAACAAGTAGTCCGATTTGCCTTTTCGTTTATAGGTACAAATACGGCGGATATGCATATGTAAAACGGTTCGTCTTAAAAAATGTCGGGGAGAGGGTGTACCCTTTCCTCCAAATTTTTTTAAATAATGTTCTGTATTCAAGTAGTTGGACAATCTTCTATATTTCTTCAACATATCTGAAAATTAAGCACTACATTATAATGAAATACAAAGAATTACTGTTTCCCATCCAATAAATCGGAAAAAGCAAAAGTAGTAAAAAATTTTACCACATTAACATTTGCTAAAATGTTGGAAAATGATGCACCCTCTACGTTGGCTACCAATTTCATGTAAATTTAAGTTCTTTACTAAAAAGAAGTCTGTCAGAAGCCTGTGCAAAAATCATAAAATTATGTACCGAGTTCCCATTTACGGACAACCATCTACTTTCAATTTAAGAATTGAAAGTATATTAATTTCACAACTACTCAATGGTCCCTATAAATTCTATCGAAGTAAATAGACAAAGTTTATTTCAATTTTCCCCTTCCCCAACCAGATATCGAAAAATCATATACTAATTTAAAAATCATGTTTAAATTTAATCACCTCCTCCCACGTTCCCTGTAAATTTCAAGTAGATCGGAGATGTTTAAATTTTGCTCTATTGTTTTAAAGGAACGTCACTTTCCTCGAGACAATATCGACAAACACCGTAGTGAATAGAACCCCTAACCTTCCCTGAAAATTCTTGAAATTCAAGTGTGGGGCAAGGAAGGTTGCCTCTTCGTTCATAACCTTCCCCCACTGCTTTTGCAAATTTCAAGAAAACTTAAGAATTTTGGTTTTTTTCAGTTTTAGAGGAGGAACCCCGACCAAATATCGAAAAGTGATGTAGCGTATCTTTTGTAAACGTCCCAGAAAATGTCAAGCAAATTATAAGCCTAAAGAGGCGGATTCTCTTCCTCCAAATATCACAAAATCAGGTATCAACTATTAATATCGTAACCTCTCCCCAGTCCTCTGTAAATTTCAAGTAACTCGGTAAAGTTTAATTGTTTCTCTGTATGTACTTAAGAGAAGCGGATGTCTCCATATGCCCTTTTATTTTTATTAAAAAATCAGGAACCTGAAATAAATTTCATAACCTCACCCATTTTTCCGTAAAATTTCAGTCGGGGAGTTTAGTTTTGTTTTCATTGTACTTAAAAAAAGTCGGGCAAAGGGGTGGTCCCCCTCCCCGACCAAATATCGAAAAATAATGTAGCGGATTTTTGTCTAGATGCCAACACCAACATTCTATGAAAATTTCAAGCAAATCGCATAATTTTGTTCCAAGTTTCAAAAAGTAGGGCAAGGGGGAGGCCCCCCTCCCCGTCCACATATGAAATCATCAGGTAGCCCATATTATTCCATAACCTCACCGCTTGTTCTCTGTAAATCTCAGATAATTTAGAGAATTTTAGTTTTTCCACTGTACTTTGAAAAAAGTCGAACAAAGGGGAGGTCTCCCTCCGCCACAACCCCAACCTTCAATGCCAACCCGTTTCGGAGCCAACTCGGAACATACAAACAAACAAACAAATAAACAAACATAGATTGAATTTTATAAAAAAGTTTGTCAAAATTTTATTTCAATTGAAAATTTTGTAAACATTTTATTTCTATAGGAAATTTTTGCAAAATTTTATTTCTATAGAAAAAATTTTGCAAATTTTTTTTTTGTAGATTTTTTTTGCAAAATTTTATTTCTATAGAAAATTTTTGCAAAATTTTATTTCTATAGAAAATTTTTGCAAAATTTTATTTATATAGAAAATTTTGTCAAAATTTTATTTTCTTTAAAATTCAGTCTCTTGACAATAATCTTCCAATGAAATTTTTGTTGAAATTTAGTAAAAAGTACCTTTCCGCTCAAAAAAATACCTTTTTGTACTTCCTTAAAATTTGTATTTTCCATCCCTGAGTAACTGGCAAAGTGACCAAAGTTTTTAAAAGAATATGCACGCTGAATTAAGCAGGTTCTTTTCGCAGTTTTGCGCCATTTCATTTGCACATGTGTGTTTGGCTGTTTCATTGTTGTTGCTATGGCCAAACAAAGCGAGTCATGTTCACAAAAAGAACAACAAACGCACATAAAAAGCAGAAAGACATTTTCCAAAAATGAAATTTGTGGTACGAGAACAAAAACAATTTGTTTTTTTCGACCGTCGTTTGACGGGCTTTTCAACTAGTATTCTAGGATTTGTGCAAGTTTTATAGGTAAGCGTTTTTCAAAATAAAACCTTCAGCTTTTCTTCAACATCTTCGATAAGATTTTTCTATGCAGCTAAAAATATATATTTATTTATCTAAAAACATTCATTCATTTCGGGGGGGGGGGGGGGGTTTGATCCCCTTCACCCCCCCCCCCCCCCTGAATACGGCCTTGCTCTTTCACGTAAATTTCTTGGTTGACAGTCCCGGAAGCTATGAAAATGCTGCTCTTCAAGCCACAGGTACAGATGGCCAAACCAGATATTTCTTTGCGAACTTTGACAGTTTTATGTGCTTGAAAATATCTGCTACCTTTCCCCTTCCTTTTGCCGTATAAAACTCCTGTCCCGGAAGCTGCTTGTAGTCGGCTTTGACGTAGGTTTCGTCGTCCATTACCTCGTAGTCAAACTTCGTCAGCATCGTCGTGTACAGCCTCCTGCATCGCGCTTTGGCCGTCGTATTTAGTTTATCATCGCGATTTGGAGTCACTACCTTCTTATAAGTCGATAGCCCGGCTGGTTTTTTTGGCTCGATGCACGGTTGTAGACGATACACCCAGCTTATTTGCGGCATCTCGGAGAGAGAGGTTAGGGTTTCGCTTGAAACTACCGGCAACTCTCTTTGTCGTCTCAGCGACTTCCGGTTTTCGATTTCCCCCCGATCCAGACTTCCTGGCTGTCGACAAACGTTCCCCAAACACTTTAATTACATTTGTAACGGTTGATTTGGCAACTTTTAGCGATTTTGCCAGCTTTGCGTGCGAGTAGCTTGGATATTCGCGATGCGCGCGCAAAATTTTGATACGCTGCTCTTCTTGCTTGGACGGCATTTTGACAACTGAAGAGTGAATTCCAAAATCAAAATAGGAGCAAATTCTACACACACACATTCAAAATGAGGGGTGTTCAGGAGGGGTGTGTTTATTTATTATCTATATGTTATGTTGATACCTTTCGTCAACTGTCCATCTAAATACCTTTCTCTCGCTCTCCGAATAAGATGATTACTCGAAATTTTTAAGTATGTTTATATCCACAAAGATTATTATTATGAAAAATGTATGTCCCAAACATTTTATGCTAATTCATACATCATATCTTCGCACTTTAATATATTGTTTTTAAAAAATTCAGTTTGGCGCCTTAAAAATATATACACACAAAGAAAATTTCAATAAAATTTTTTTCTACCAGTGTATGCCTAAGATGAAACATAATATGTTTAAACAATACAAACAATATTTTGTTTCGACCAATTCTGAAAATATATATGCTTGAAGCAGAATGTGTTTTCCCATTGCAATTAGAAGGCCAAATTCAACGCGACCGGATACAATTTGTTCCTCCATGAGGGTCCAGAAGTAAAATCATGAGAGTTGGTCTATACTGGAGTTCTATAAAATTATGAACCAATTTGTTTGCATGCACCCTTACAAAAAAACCGCTTCTGTAACATACACTCCCAAACATATTTTGCTTCAAGCATATACATTTTTGGGTATTGCCCAAACATTTATATGTTTGATCTCTTCCAATATATAATATGTTTGAAAGCATATTGGTCTAAACAATATATGTTTGGGTAGTCTAAGTTCCAAACATTTTGTATTTTTGCATCCAAATTCAATAATGTTGTCTTCCAAAAAACAATATGTTATTATGTGAACATATAATATGTTTGGAAGCATTTTGCACCCAAAAATATTATATGCTTAAAAAAAATTCTCCCAAACAATATTGTGCTCAAAATTTTATTTATTTATTTATATATTTACAATCATAATGAATTATGAAAATAAACAGGTAATATAGGTGCTAACAACATAGGTTTTCGACCTAAATGCTCAAAATTTTGTTTCTGCCTAATTGTATATTCCCCCACATCTTTCTCACTTCCACGAGATTTTTTAGTTCTTAGCACCTTTTTCTGTAATACAAACATTGTAGAAGAAATTATTCAATTTTATGATTTTTTTTATTTTAATTTTACCTTTTGCCGGACGGGGATTCGAACAGCGGACCACACAGTTTGTAAGGATCAAAAAAGTAGCTGATCAATTGCCCAAGGAAAAATAAAATTTTAATTTTGTAATAACAAGCAACAGCCACCAACTTAATTCAATATCGCTCCCTGTTAAATAGCGCTCCAAGCTACTAAACAAATATATGTTTATAGGCTATTTCTAAATTAATATATGTTTGCATCCAAGCATATTATATTTACAAACATTTTATGTCCCAAACATAATATGTTCTAACATATTAACATATATGTCCCAAACATGTTATGCTAGTTTATGAACATTATATGCTTGCACTCAAAAATATTGTGTTTAAAAATGTGTGTTCCAAACATATGTAAAACAGTCTTTTTCATCCGTGTGGTTATTTAGAAGCATATAGTGGCATCACGTACCGAACTTCAACTGCATTGAATGCAATTTGGAGGTATTGGTTTATATGGGAGCTAGATATAATTATGGACCGATGCCGACCAATTTTTGTATGGTTGTCATGTTTTTAGTCAGATCAGATGAAAGTTGCTCTTCTAAGGGTCTCCTGAGACGAAATCCGGGGAGCGGTTGATAACTACAACTTGTACAAAGTTTCAAGTCTGTCTTTCGGAAGTTAGCTTGATTGTAACAGACGGACGGACGGACATCACTAGATCGACTCAAAATTTCACTCGACCCAGAATATACATGCTTAATGGGGTCTGAAATCACTATTTCGATGTGTTACAAACGGAATGACAAAGTTATGACATACTGTGATGGAGGGTACACAGAAAAAAGTAAACTGTTTTATAGCAAGAATGAACTACGTCGTACGAAAATTCAACTAAATTATACTCCACATTTTGAGGATTCCACAAAGCCTTGTTAAAGTCAGGGAAATTTAAAGCCCTGGTGTACTTTTTAACTTTAATTCACGAAATTACATCCAATCATAGAAGAAGAGATGAAGTAAAAGCAAAGAAGAAAATCATTGGCGCCAAATCATGACCATTTTAACCATACAGTAGTTCATTCTTACTATTTTTTAGAATCGTACGACAATTTTCTTTTGCTTTAGTTCATATTGAACTTATGTGTACGGTCATTGAACTTTCTACCCAAGTTTAGTTCATAAAATATTTGAGACATGCTTAAAACAGGAAATTTTCATTGGGCTGTGGAAGATTTCGAAAACAAAAATAATAAAATTTAACTCAAATGATTTTTTTTTTTGCAATAAAAGCAAGTTTAATTTACCGTTAGTTTAACTTCGGATTTTTTTTTTTTGGTGTATAAAAATTAACTTGTTGGTAGAAAAAATAGCTTAGAGGTCCAATAATTTATTAAAACTAGTTGTCTGACACGAAAGAATTCGTCACTTGAAAAGAATAAAAACTAATTTTTTTAATTTTAACTTGCCTTTTTTGTTATATATTTATAAATTTCTAGTTGTGATATAGATTTAAAACTGCATCATAAAGTCGACATAGGACATTTTTAAAGAAAGGTAACGTTGTGTGTATCCTGATTTATATTTTGTAACTTTTAGTTCACATTTTACTCATATCCCTCATCTATGAGACTTTTTATAGTTGACAAAAACGTCCCCACATCCAAATGTTAAATGTTAATAAAAATAGTTTTCATTCCTCATGTATTTTGGCTTATAACACCCCTGCCAACATTGTCTTGTGGATTTAAGAACAGCTAGGTATTTTTCATCGGTGCACTTAGTATGAACAAACATGAAAATATTAGGACACAAAGCGTATAGGCTATGGAATCAATCGGACTGGCTGAAATTCTATTACAGTCTTTAATAAAATATCGAAATAAAAATTGTTGTAAATTCTTCCCATTACTTCATTACTTTTAAAGTGCATTAAAAAATGATAACCGATAATCGTAGCCTTATCCATTTTTGTCTAGACACTAGGTGTCTCTTGTCTGTTGGTAGACAGCATTGCCAATTTGGCGGTTCCCGTGGATGGATGGACTGATGGATCTGAACATATGTTGTTAGACATAGTACCATAAGTGATTAGATGTGACTATCTATCTAGAAAGATCCGAAAAATTGTAATCAGAGAATGAAGCCGACCCATTTTTGTCGGCGGAGGCTGCCACTAATTTTTTGCCTCCGGTGGCTTGACGACTAAGCCGATATAAATTTGCCTATTCGGCGGAGGACAATTATCCATTATAAAAAAATTTGAAATTATCCGACTGGTAATAAGATTTGTTGTACAACCAATCATTTACATTTCATTCAAATTTTTTAGATAAATTTTGCGAAATTATAGCAACTTGATACACGCAAAAAAATAATTCTTTCCTCCCAAACGAAAATTTAGACAAGCAAAGGTCGTTTCTCATTTGCTTTTCGCTGTAAGGAAGTTTATTTGGAAGAAAAGTATATAGTTTTTTATGATAAACGTTTATTCTTTTCCAGGATGTAAAAACAATTTCATAAAGACTAACTCAAACAAGTAAGGAAAGCCTAAATTCGGGCGGGGCCGACTGTATTATACCCTGCACCTCTTTGTGGATCTAAATTTTCGGTACCATATCACATCCGTCAAATGTGTTGGGGGCTATATATAAAGGTTTGTCCCAAATACATACATTTAAATATCACTCGATCTGGAAAGAATTTGATAGACTTCTACAAAATCTATAGACTCAAAATTTAAGTCGGCTAATGCACTATGGTGGAACACAATGTTATTTAAAAAAGTGGGAAACATTTA
This sequence comes from Haematobia irritans, assembly GCF_050003625.1. NCBI lineage: Eukaryota > Metazoa > Arthropoda > Insecta > Diptera > Muscidae > Haematobia > Haematobia irritans. The sequence goes on from NC_134398.1 coordinate 87,425,015, forward strand.
AATCTGAAGCAATTTTAAGGAAATTTCGCAAAAGTTTATTTATGATTTATCGCTCGATATATATGTATTAGAAGTTTAGGAAAATTAGGGTAATTTTTACAACTTTTCGACTAAGCAGTGGCGATTTTACACGGAAAATGTTGGTATTTTGACCATTTTTGTCGAAATCAGAATAACATATATATGGGAGCTATATTTAAATCTGAACCGATTTCAACCACATTTGACACGCATAGCTACAATGCTAATTCTACTCCCTGTGCAAAATTTCAACTAAATCGGAGCAAAAAATTGGCCTCTGAGGTCATATGAGTGTAAATCGGGCGAAAGCTATATATGGGAGTTATATCTAAATCTGAACCGATTTCAACCAAATTTGGCACGCATAGCTACAATGCTAATTCTACTCTCTGTGCAAAATTTCAATTAAATAGGAGTAAAAGATTGGCCACTGTGGTAATATGAGTGTAAATCGGGCGAACGATATATATGGGAGCTATATCTAAATCTGAACCGATTTCAATAAAATTTGGCTCACTTGACTACACTACTAATTGTACTCCTAGTGCAAAATTTCAACCAAATTGGGGTAAAACTCTGGCTTCTGGGACAGTATTAGTCCATATCGGGCGAAATATATATATGGGAGCTATATCTAAATCTGAACCGATTTCTTCCAAAATCAATAGGGTTCTATTCTGAGCCAAAACATATACGTGTGCCAAATTTGAAGTTGATTGGACTAAAACTGCGACCTAGACTTTGATTACAAAAATGTGTTCACGGACAGACGGACATGGACATATCAACTCAGGAGCCCACCCTGAGCATTTTTGCCAAAGACATCATGTGCCTATCTCGCCTCCTTCTGGGTGTTGCAAACATATGCACTAAAGGGTGATACGGTCAAAATTTGGTCAATATAAACTTGACGTATTTCTTTCAATTTTGCATTTAAAAAACCTGAACACCCCTCATTTTGAAGGTGTGTGTGTGTAGAATGTTGATCCTCTTTTGATTTTGGAATTCACTCTTCAGTTGTGAAAATGCCGTCCAAGCAAGAAGAGCAGCGTATCAAAATTTTGCTCGCGCATCGCGAAAATCCGAGCTACTCGCACGCAAAGCTGGCAAAATCGCTAAAAGTTGCCAAATCAACCGTTACAAATGTAATTAAAGTGTTTGGGGAACGTTTGTCGCCAGTCAGGAAGTCTGGATCGGGGGGAAATCGAAAACCGGAAGCCGCTGAGACGACAAAGAGAGTTGCCGGTAGTTTCAAGCGAAACCCTAACCTCTCTCTCCGAGATGCCGCAAATAAGCTGGGTGTATCGTCTACAACCGTGCATCGAGCCAAAAAACGAGCCGGACTATCGACTTACAAGAAGGTAGTGACTCCAAATCGCGATGATAAACAAAATACGACGGCCAAAGCGCGATCCCGGAGGCTGTACACGACGATGCTGACGAAGTTTGATTGCGTGGTAATGGACGACGAAACCTACGTCAAAGCCGACTACAAGCAGCTTCCGGGACAGGAGTTTTATACGGCAAAAGGAAGGGGAAAGGTAGCAGATATTTTCAAGCACATAAAACTGTCAAAGTTCGCAAAGAAATATCTGGTTTGGCAAGCCATCTGTACCTGTGGCTTGAAAAGCAGCATTTTCATAGCTTCCGGGACTGTCAACTAAGAAATTTACGTGAAAGAAAGTTTGAATAAACGTCTGCTGCCTTTCCTGAAGAAACACGGTTGTCCCGTACTGTTTTGGCCGGATTTGGCATCTTGCCATTACGGTAAAAAGGCCATGGAGTGGTACGCCACCAACAACGTGCAGGTGGTTCCCAAGGACAAGAACCCTCCCAACACGCCAGAGCTCCGCCCAATTGCGAAATACTGGGCTATTGTCAAGCGGAACCTAAAGAAGACCAAAAAAACTGCTAAGGACGAGCAGCAGTTCAAGGCAAACTGCCTTCTGCGGCGAAGAAGGTGGACAAAGTGGCTGTACAAAATCTGATGGCAGGTGTCAAGCGTGAGGCCCGGCAATTCGGATTTGGAAAAGCGAAAGCCTAACTGAATATTTTTCCTGAATTTTATACTAATTGAACTTGAAAAAGAAATTTAATTTGATTTTTTAAATAAACGATTTCACCGATTTACACGCGTTTTCACTTGACCAAATTTTGACCGTATCACCCTTTAACGTATAATACCCTGTTCCACAGTGTGGCGCAGGGCATAAAAAACAATCTTTTCTGGCTAATTGCTCACATCTTTCTCACTTCCACGAGGTTTTTTAGTTCTTAGCACATTATCCTGTAATACAAACAATGTAGAGAAATTATTCTATTTTATAAACTTTTATTTTAAATTTTACCATTCCACTCCACTGGGCTACGTTGCTGTTATTGTCATCAATAGACAATTATGCTTAAAAGTTATATTTATTAGATTAAACAAATTTTATTTAACAGAAACATACATTAGTTGAGCACCGTGGAGCAGAGGTTGGTACATTCGCCTTGCATACCAAGGGTCTAGGGTTCGATCAACACCAAAAAGTTTTTTTATTTTTTTTTTTACATATATTCCAGATATGTTCGTAAGATTCCGAAAAGATGTTCAACATTACATACTACTATATTAAATGTTTACTATGAAACTATAAAATGTGTCTTATTAAAGACTTAAAGTGAGAAAAGTACAGTGCTTGATATAAACGGAATGTACTGTGTTGTTGGTTCAAAAATTGTTTTTTATTGAAAAAATACAAATTTTGTAACAAACGAATTGTTTTGGTGAAAAAAGTTTACAATTTTCGAAGAAATTGTTTGTGTGTACTGACTGATTTTGGGTGGAAAGTTCAATATTTTGACAAAAAATACAACAATTATTAATATTTTTCTGATTTAAATCAATATTTTTAATTATTTTGCTGCTAAATATGAGTCGACATATTCTGTGGCAGCTTCGACTGCCAAAATCTGGTCGGCATCGACTAAAATCGGCGGCGCGAATCCGCGCTGACATTCTCTGATGGTAATATGTGATAAGATATAATTTTTTAGGAATTAGATTTGACCACACTGAAAGAAGAGTTTTCTTTTCTGAGGAACGAAATTTTACACAAAGTTTTCTTTTAAAGCTAACAAAATTTTCTTTAAAGGCAAATAAAAAAAATTAGAGGCAATTGTTGCATCATTTCTAATATATTCGAGTTTATTTGCTCTTAAATTAAAAGGGAATTTACATATACATTAAAGGGGAATCTCGTTTTCTATTTTGTTTTTCTTTGAGTGCAGATCTCAAATTTGACTGACATTTAATTATAATTAGATGTAAATATATTAAATTATGTATAATTTTATCAACAAATTATAAAATTGTGTCGTCACTTTCTTATTTAGATATATCAGCCTGCACAGAAAAAAAGTAAATTGTTTTATAGCAAGAATGAAAAATGAACTATATTACTACTCATTTTGAAATTTCCATAAAGCTTTGTTAAAACAAGGAAAATTTAATGCGCTGGTGTACTTTTTAACTACTCAGAAAAAAATTTCCGTAGTTAAACTAACGTTAAATTAAACTTTTTTTAATTGCAAAAAAATTATTTGTTTATAGTTAAATTTTATCATTTTTTGCGCAATTTTCCACAGCCCAATGAAAATTTCGTTTTTTTAGTATGTCTCAAACATTTTAAGAACTAAACGTGAGTATAAAGTTCAATAACCGTACACATAAGTTCAATATGAACTAAAGCAAATGAAAATTTTCGTACGATTCCCAAAAATAGTATAAAATGAACTATGTATGAGATGATGTAATTTCGTAATTAATTTCGTAAGTAATTTCGAGAACTGCAGTTAAAAAGTATAACGGGGCATTAAATTTTCCTGGCTTTAACAACGCTTTGTGGAAATCTCAAAATGTGGGGTAAAATTTAGTTCAATTTTCGTACGAGTTAGTTTATTCTTTACTTTCTTTTCGGTGTACAACTCACGAAATTACACCCTCTGATAGGAGAAAACATGAGCTAAAAGTAAATAAACAAATCATTGGCACCAAATCATGACCGTTTTAACCATACTGTAATTCATTCTTACAATTTGTGAGAATAGTACGAAAATTTTCTTTTGCGTTTGCCACGTTTAGTTCATAAATTTTGGAGACATACTTCAAAAAAAGTATATTTCATTAGCCTGTGGAAATTTTTGAAAAAAAAAATAATAAATTTAACTACAAACAAATAATTCTTTTGCAATTAGTATAAGTTAAATTTAGCTTTTGTTTAACTACGGAATTTTTTCGTGTGTATATTTCTTGAGAATATGCGTTCGGTTTCGCTGGGTGTTGGTAAACAACTACTAGACATTTGGTTGAAAAAAAGGTGCCTGGCGAATATAGAAACGTACAACTACACAGAAAAAAACGTGTCTCGTAAATTTAAGCAAATTTTTACAATTATTTATTACAAGAATTTTCCAGAATTTTAGTTCATTTTTCGTAATTTCAACGAAAATTAACAACTCGAAAGGAAATTTTACAAATTTTAAGTAGCAATCGTTTAGTTCATGGCCTACAAAATACGATGGAAATTTCCTTAAAAATTTTCTTAACTGGTAGTTAAAAATTCTTTCGTCATACTATAAAACTACTTATGAAATGTAAAATTGTTTCTAAATTTTTATTATTCGCGAATGGTTTATTTGTCTGGATGAGGTGTTGTTTTCAATGAAAGCACATGTGTTTTTATTTTTGGTTTTTGTTTTGTTTGGCATGCTTCAGTTGTATAGTTGGCGTTGGCGTGTGCTGTTGCATCTTTTTAGCAGGTATGTAACAAGGGAATATAAAGGTATGAACTATTTTGGTTTTTTGAGACATATATTGGTGTTTGTTTATTAAACCTTTTAAATGAAAGTTATTAATATTTTAGCGACGAGAATGTGCAATATTTAGGAAAAAAATACTGAAATGGAAAGAATATTGAAATTGCTTTATCCAAATCAATTTTTATTATTCAATGTAAAAAATAAATATTCAATTTCAGAGTAACTCCAGATGAATTTAGAAAATTTTTTGTTACACCTCAGCGTATAATCACAAATTGGTAAGTATTCCTTTTAAAATGTGGGTTTCTTTTATTTATTTATTCAGCTATGGTAAGCCAGATTGAAGATAAATTCAATAATACAATAAGTTTATAATTACGTTAAAGTTAAAAAAAAATACGGACCAAAAAAAAAACTGGGTTTTATGAACAAAATATATAGATTCAACTTCTTTAAAATGTGACTATTACAACCAGAAAAAAAGAAGTTGAGAAGAAAAAAAAACTGGTGTACGTTGGCATAATAACGGAATAGTCACAAGCCGGAACAAAAAAATGTAAGCCGGTGACAGGAACAAATGAAGTGATCAGATTACAGGAAATCGGTGAGACGACATTCAGGAAACAGTAAATAGAAGAGACAAAGGGAACGGTAGAGACAGGAACAATTTGCTGACAGATGAGATAGGTTAGCAGGAACAACTTGGAAGGCAGGAACAGTGATACGATCAGAACAGCAGAGAAGTTTACTGGAACAATTCTCGAGACAGCCAATTTTCAAGGTACAGGGAAAAAAGACTTAGTTAGAATTATAACGAAGTTCCATGGCAAAGCTTAAAGTGGTGTTCGATGCTGGGCGACGTGTATCCAAACCCGTTTAACAGTATGTATCGGATCAGATAAATCAAATACGTTGCTAAATTCATTATAATGTTTACAGAGCCGGTAAAAGGAACTGTGTTCCTCGTAATTATTTCTAAATACGGGTAGTTTCAATGGAAAATATTGTCGCGTAACACGTGAAGGACCATTAAAGTCAAGTTTACTAATCAATTGTTGTGAGTTAATTTCACCTTTCAAGAGTCTACTAATAAAAACCACATCAAACACTAAACGTCTTCGCTCCAGAGTCGGTAAATCTATCAACTTGAAGCGATTGGCATAAGGCGGGAGATCCAAAGGATCAGCCCAACCTAAACCACGTAACGCAAAAAGTAGAAATCTCTTCTGAAGGTATTCTATCCACTGGCGTAGTTCTTATAGTCACCAATAGACAATTATCGTTATAAGTTACATTTATATAGCATAGTTTGCAGCGCCCACGAGCCGATGCAAACAAAACATTATTCAACAGAAACGTACATTTGTTGAACAATGGTTAGCATGTCCACCTAGTATGCAAAGGGTCCTGGGTTCAATCCCTGCTCCGACCGAACACCAAAATTTTTGTTTTAATTTATATATTTATTTATTTATTTGTATATTTCTACACAGCAAGACAATGTCTTATAATTATAGTGCAGATTTCAATAGTTGAAATAATATCCATCTTAATTAGGATTACAATAATTCATATTATGGGAAATTTTATAAAAAAAAAAAAAATTGAGGAAAAACATTTCTTTTAAATATTAATAATTTATATAATAAATAATTTTTGAAAAGTAATGTGTTATTAGTATTCATAATAATATCGAAGAAAAATTTTACAATTAAATGCAAAGGCGTGATAGTATGTAAATAGAAGTTTATGATATTTGGTTTTTAAAAATAAAGGGGTTGCTGATGCTTTGTATGTTGCTCGGTAATGTGTTCCAAAGACGTATTGTACTGATAAAGAAATGCCATTCGGAAACAAGACAACGACGCCTAAATGGTATTATTTTTCTTCCTCTGCTTGATCTTGCAAATCTCAATTTGTAATACAAGTTATCCGGTGTCCGTTTTACTATAAGTTTCTGCAAAAATATCAAAGCCTTTGAATTGAGGAGAGTCTGAAAACTGAATCCATAAAAAGAATTCGCTAGATGTGCGACCCGTTGTCGCCTATTCAGTCCATACACATAACGGATGATGCTATTGAAGGCAACATTTAACCTCCGTAGACTCCCCGAGTCACAATTAGCAAAAAGTTCACAGCCATAAATCAGTCCTGGTACTAGTAAAGTTTTCGCCAAGAGAATTCGTATGTTCAGTGGCGTATAGGAATGGCTTAACCACAGCGCTCTTAACCTAGCATAAGTCTGGCCCGCAGCAGAATTGACATGATCTGTCCAACTAAGTGAACTATTGAAAATTACTCCTAAATTCTTCGCTCTGGTGACAACATCTACCTTCTGACCATTTATAATAATATCCGGCGCATGTGGGTGGAAATGCTTGTTCCTGTGTATTATAAGGCATTTCGATTTAGTAGGGTTCAGCAATAATCCGTTAGCCTTCGCCCAATTAAATACACGGTTAAGATCATAGTTAAGCCTCTCTACAGTGTCCCTGATACTGCCAACATTGCCGCTCAGGAAAACCAGGACGTCATCAGCTACATTACAGTCTAATTGTAGGGGGAGATCGTTGGCATATAGTGAGAATAATAACGGACCTATAATGGACCCCTGTGGTACACCCCTATATACAGGTAGAGGTCCCGATCTATCGCCTCCACTATAAACTGTTTGAATCCTGTCCTTAAGGTACGACGTAATCAGGTCCAATGCGGTTGATGAGAATTTAAAGAAACGTCTCAATTTCATGGCCAGATATTGATGATCAACAGAATCAAACGCTTTTGAGTGGTCCAAAAGTACAAGAAATCCAACTTTGTTGTCATCAATATCTCCTCTCAACGATTCTGAAACCTCCGCCAGGGCAGTGATGCAACTATGGTCCGGGCGAAACCCAGACTGCCTACCAGTCAACAGTGACTCCCGGTGAAGATATTCTGACATCTGAGAGTGCAATATCTTCTCGAAAACCTTCGACAAGTAGCTGAGTATAGATATGGGACGGAAATCCAAATTAGATTTAGGAACCGGAATGATTTTCGCATGTTTCCACATAGTGGGGTACATACTTGTGGTTAAAATCGTATTAAAAAAATGGGTAACAAAAGGCAAAATCGTTGGAAGTATGATCCTAATAAATTTTGGATCAATACCATCAAGACCAACGGCGTTAGACTTCACTTTGGAGAAGCTAATAACCACCTCATCATATGAGACACATCGAAATTCAAAAGAGCCATAAATATCAGAATCGTCCGCAGTTCTATTACTATTACCATAAAAGGAAACATCAATTGGTATGGTCGGAACATTAACGAAGGCCTTGTTAAGTTCATCAAGATCTCCGCAGTGCTGAGAAAGATACCTGGACTTACCAACACTTATATCCCGTATATTACAATGAAACTTCGAAATGTGTGTTAATAAAGATTTACAGTCAGAAACAGTGTTTGATATAAACGAAATGGACTGAGCCTTTGGATAAAATATTATTTTTTATTGCAAAAATAACAATTTTGTAACAAAAAAATGTTTTGGTATAAAAGTTTTAAATTTTCGAATAAATTCAAAAACTATAACAAAAGATGAAAGTCGAGTATAAACATAATAATTTTATAATATACTATGTTATAAACACTAAGTTATAATACAGTTTGCCAAAAAAGTTATGTTATTCTGCTTTTAGAGATTCGAGTTTAGCCGCTAAACTGAAAAATAATTTTTGCAGCAAAACTCGAACTTAATGCCCCCTTTTATTTTTGAAAGTGTCCGTCAACTCCTCCTGGACTACTTATTAATAAAGAGTAACTAAACTTATTTTCTTTCTGAAGATCGCTTTATAATTGTTATGTATTTCCCCCATGTTTATACCCTAAACCACATAGTGGTCAGGGTATAATAAGTTTGATCGGCCAAAAAATGTGCCTACCAGAAATATTGATTTTAGACCCCATAAAATATATACCGATCGACTCAGAATCACCTCCTGAGTCGTTCTAGCGCTTGGTGTCCGTCCGTCCGTTCGTCTGTCCATGTATTTGTTGTTCACAGGATTCCGGTCGCAATTATTAACCGATTTTGATGAAATTTGGTACAGGGAGTTTTTTGGGCACAAGGACGAACGCTATTGAATTTGGAAGAAATCGGATCAAATTTAGATATAGCTCCCATATATATGTATCGCCCGATTTCGACAAATGGGGTCACGTTGCACTTTTTTTACTAACCGATCGTCGTCAAATTTAGCACAAAATAATCTTCTGCATCACCCTTTAAGTCTGCAAAATTTCATCGAAATCGGTTCAGATTTAGATATAGCTTCCATATATATGCATCGCCCGATTTTGCCAAATTAGGACATAAAACGTTTATTTATCAACCGATCTTAACCCTGGACAGTCATCCTTATTTTTTGTACACTAACGTCATCCTTCGTCATCGGTTCACATTTAGCTATAGCTCCCATATATATGTACCGCCCGATTTTTCTAAATTTGGCCATAAAACCCTTATTTATTAACCGATCTTACTCAAGGTTGGCTAAATCTAATCTTCTATAGCACTTACTATATGTGCAAAAAATCATCGAAATCGGTTCAGATTGAGATATAGCTCCCATATAAAGGGTGATTCTTTTGAGGTTAGGATTTTCATGCATTAGTATTTGACAGATCACGTGGGATTTCAGACATGGTGTCAAAGAGAAAGATGCTCAGTATGCTTTGACATTTCATCATGAATAGACTTACTAACGAGCCACAACGTCGAATTTTCAGTGAATGGGCCCTAGAAAAGTTGGCAGAAAATCCGCTTTTTTATCGACAAATTTTGTTCAGCGATGAGGCTCATTTCTGGTTGAATGGCTACGTAAATAAGCAAAATTGCCGCATTTGGAGTGAAGAGCAACCAGAAGCCGAAAAATGCACTGTTTGGTGTGGTTTGTACGCTGGTGGAATCATTGGACCGTATTTTTTCAAAGATGCTGTTGGACGCAACGTTACGGTGAATGGCGATCGCTATCGTTCGATGCTAACAAACTTTTTGTTGCCAAAAATGGAAGAACTGAACTTGGTTGACATGTGGTTTCAACAAGATGGCGCTACATGCCACACAGCTCGCGATTCTATGGCCATTTTGAGGGAAAACTTCGGAGAACAATTCATCTCAAGAAATGGACCGGTAAGTTGGCCACCAAGATCATGCGATTTGACGCCTTTAGACTATTTTTTGTGGGGCTACGTCAAGTCTAAAGTCTACAGAAATAAGCCAGCAACTATTCCAGCTTTGGAAGACAACATTTCCGAAGAAATTCGGGCTATTCCGGCCGAAATGCTCGAAAAAGTTGCCCAAAATTGGACTTTCCGAATGGACCACCTAAGACGCAGCCGCGGTCAACATTTAAATGAAATTATCTTCAAAAAGTAAATGTCATGGACCAATCTAACGTTTCAAATAAAGAACCGATGAGATTTTGCAAATTTTATGCGTTTTTTTTAAAAAAAAAGTTATCAAGCTCTTAACAAATCACCCTTTATATGTATAGTCCGATTTTCCCAAATTTGGCCATATAACCCTTATTTATTATCCGATCTTACTTAAAGTTGACTAGATCCAGTCCTCTGTAGTACTAACGGTATGTTCATCGAAATCGGTTCAGATTTAGATATAGCTCCCATATATGTATCGACCGATTTTGAAAAATTTGCCCATAATAACCTTATGTTTGACCATAGAGGACTCATTTCATAACTGATCTTACTCAAGTTTTGCACAAAGTAACCTTTTGTGGTATTAATCAAACCCGCAAAATATTATGCAAATTTGTACATTTTGGTGGCTCTAGAGGAGGAAATTAGAAGCCGGCAAGGCTTGATCTTTAACAATGTGTGGTAACAACATTTACCACTCGTGCCAAAAAAAATCTAACAGAATTTGAAGATTACCACAAATTTACCAAACAAATATTTCTATAGAAATTTTTGTCAAAACTTTATTCCTGTAGAAAATTTTGTCAACATTTTATTTCTATAGAAAATTTTGTCAAAATTGTATTTATATTTTTTCACAATATTATTTCTATAAAAATTTTCTCAAATCTTTATTTCTATGGATTTTTTTCTCAAAATTTTATTTCTATAGAATTTATTATCAAAATTTTATTTCTATAGAAAATTTTCTCCAAAAAATTTGTTTATAGAAACTTTTTCCAAAATTTTATTTGTGTAGATATTTAACAAAAAAATTAACTGTTACTAAAATACATAAACTAAATCTTTACTTATTTTTAATCATTGAAAATATTTATATGTTCAAAATTATATTTTAGTTATATGTCTAAATAAAATTTAGATAGTTTTTTTAACTAATACGACAGTATTGCCATTGTTTATTAAAACTGGCTCTAATCTGTGACGCATAGAACTTACCACGTTTTTCAGAATTGCCATATCTTCAGTTCTCTGGGTGTTGTATATTGCTTGGACTTCGCAAATACCTTAGCATATAATAGTACCCAGAGATCTTCTATAGGATTTAGATCGGGACTTAGCGATGGCCAGTCCAGTAAAGGTATATCACGAAACTTAAAAAATATTTTTGTGAGGCGTGCAACATGGAAGGAAGCTTTATCTTGTTGGACAGTCCAATCTCACCATATAACTCATCTGAAAAATCTAGTAAATTGTTCTCCCATTTCACACACTGTCCATTATTGTTGTGCAATTATGTGGACTGTAAGCGAAAACAACTGTATTAAGATATATATTTATATACCCAGCAAAAAAAGCGTCGCCAAAAAAGTAATGAAAATGTTCTTTTTGGATCCGGAAGTTGTGCATAATTAACGCACACGGATGAAAAAGGCTGTTTTTCATATGTTTGGCTATAAACATTATATGTTTGGAACACAAATTTTTAAACACAATATTTTTGAGTGCAAGCATATAATGTTCATAAACTAGCATAACATGTTTGGGACATATATGTTAATATGTTAGAACATATTATGTTTGGGACATAAAATGTTTGTAAATATAATATGCTTGGATGCAAACATATATTAATTTAGAAATAGCCTATAAACATATATGTGTTTAGTAGCTTGGAGCGCTATTTAACAGGGAGCGATATTGAATTAAGTTGGTGGTTGTTGCTTGTTATTACAAAATTAACATTTTAATTTTCCTTGGGCAATTGATCAGCTACTTCTTTGATCCTTACAATCTGTGTGGTCCGCTGTTCGAATCCCCGTCCGGCAAAAGGTAAAATTAAAATAAAAAAATCATACAATTGAATAATTTCTTCTACAATGTTTGTATTACAGAAAAAGGTGCTAAGAACTAAAAAATCTCGTGGAACTGAGAAAGATGTGGGGGAATATACAATTGGGCAGAAACAAAATTTTGAGCACTCAGGTCGAAAACCTATGTTGTTAGCACCTATATTACCTGTTTATTTTCGTAATTCGTTATGATTGTAAATATATAAATAAATAAATAAAATTTTGAGCACAATATTGTTTGGGAGAATTTTTTTTAAGCATATAATATTTTTGGGTGCAAAATGCTTCCAAACATATTATATGTTCACATAATAACATATTGTTTTTTGGAAGACAACATTATTGAATTTGGACGCAAAAATACAAAATGTTTGGAACTTAGACTACCCAAACATATATTGTTTAGACTAATATGCTTTCAAACATATTATATATTGGAAGAGATCAAACATATAAATGTTTGGGCAATACCCAAAAATGTATATGCTTGAAGCAAAATATGTTTGGGAGTATATGTTACAGAAGCGATTTTTTGTGAGCGTGCAGAAGCGATGAATTTAACATGGGCTTGTCATAGGACGGAAGTCCTCCATTTCAACAGCCGTTGCACTGAATTTGCATCACTTCTTTGGGTGTGATCCGAATTCAATGTTTTGAATGGAAATCAAAAAATTCTGTGATATTTTGTCAAATAAATATTTTTTTAAATTTTTTATAATTTTTAATGGATTCTAAAGCTTGTAGGAAACGTTTGACCTCAAATATTTTCAAAAATTCACAATGTTTTCAGATTGGATTTAGAATTTTTTTTCGACAAAATTTAAAATTATTTGTACCCTTTTATGAATTCTTACTCCGTTTTTAATGCATTTGAAACAAGAAAGTTAAAATTACCCATTAAAAGTATGAAAAAACCACGTTATAGAAAATTGAATTAAAAGAACCTCCCGAGTAGTTAAAATAAAGAACATCATTGGGAGTACATCTTCTGGAAGTGTTTTTAAAGTTGTGCCTTTGGATGATCTTCCAAATTTTTTTGCTGGGTATTATTAGATATTGTTCATAAAACTAGATATACACCCTCACAAAAAATCGCTTCTGTAACATATACTCCCAAACATATTTTGCTTCAAGCATATACATTTTTGGGTATTGCCCAAACATTTATATGTTTGATCTCTTCCAATATATAATATGTTTAAAGCATATTGGTCTAAACAATATATGTTTGGGTAGTCTAAGTTCCAAACATTTTGTATTTTTGCATCCAAATTCAATAATGTTGTCTTCCAAAAAACAATATGTTATTATGTGAACATATAATATGTTTGGAAGCATTTTGCACCCAAAAATATTATATGCTTAAAAAAAAAACTCCCAAACAATATTGTGCTCAAAATTTTATTTATTTATTTATATATTTACAATCATAATGAATTATGAAAATAAACAGGTAATATAGGTGCTAACAACATAGGTTTTCGACCTGAATGCTCAAAATTTTGTTTCTGCCCAATTGTATATTCCCCCACATCTTTCTCACTTCCACGAGATTTTTTAGTTCTTAGCACCTTTTTCTGTAATACAAACATTGTAGAAGAAATTATTCAATTGTATGATTTTTTTTATTTTAATTTTACCTTTTGCCGGACGGGGATTCGAACAGCGGACCACACAGTTTGTAAGGATCAAAGAAGTAGCTGATCAATTGCCCAAGGAAAAATAAAATGTTAATTTTGTAATAACAAGCAACAACCACCAACTTAATTTAATATCGTTGCCTGTTAAATAGCGCTCCAAGCTACTAAACACATATATGTTTATAGGCTATTTCTAAATTATTATATGTTTGCATCCAAGCATATTATATTTACAAACATTTTATGTCCCAAACATAATATGTTCTAACATATTAACATATATGTCCCAAACATGTTATGCTAGTTTATGAACATTATATGCTTGCACTCAAAAATATTGTGTTTAAAAATTTGTGTTCCAAACATATAATGTTTATAGCCAAACATATGAAAAACAGCCTTTTTCATCCGTGTATATATATATATATATATATATATATATATATATATATATATATATATATATATATATATATATATATATATATATATATATATATATATATATATATATATATATATATATATATATATATATATATATATATATATATATATATATATATAAAGGGTGATTTGTTAAGAGCTTGATAACTTTTTTTTTAAAAAAAACGCATAAAATTTGCAAAATCTCATCGGTTCTTTATTTGAAACGTTAGATTGGTCCATGACATTTACTTTTTGAAGATAATTTCATTTAAATGTTGACCGCGGCTGCGTCTTAGGTGGTCCATTCGGAAAGTCCAATTTTGGGCAACTTTTTCGAGCATTTCGGCCGGAATAGCCCGAATTTCTTCGGAAATGTTGTCTTCCAAAGCTGGAATAGTTGCTGGCTTATTTCTGTAGACTTTAGACTTGACGTAGCCCCACAAAAAATAGTCTAAAGGCGTCAAATCGCATGATCTTGGTGGCCAACTTACCGGTCCATTTCTTGAGATGAATTGTTCTCCGAAGTTTTCCCTCAAAATGGCCATAGAATCGCGAGCTGTGTGGCATGTAGCGCCATCTTGTTGAAACCACATGTCAACCAAGTTCAGTTCTTCCATTTTTGGCAACAAAAAGTTTGTTAGCATCGAACGATAGCGATCGCCATTCACCGTAACGTTGCGTCCAACAGCATCTTTGAAAAAATACGGTCCAATGATTCCACCAGCGTACAAACCACACCAAACAGTGCATTTTTCGGGATGCATGGGCAGTTCTTGAACGGCTTCTGGTTGCTCTTCACTCCAAATGCGGCAATTTTGCTTATTTACGTAGCCATTCAACCAGAAATGAGCCTCATCGCTGAACAAAATTTGTCGATAAAAAAGCGGATTTTCTGCCAACTTTTCTACGGCCCATTCACTGAAAATTCGACGTTGTGGCTCGTTAGTAAGTCTATTCATGATGAAATGTCAAAGCATACTGAGCATCTTTCTCTTTGACACCATGTCTGAAATCCCACGTGATCTGTCAAATACTAATGCATGAAAATCCTAACCTCAAAAAAATCACCCTTTATATATATATATATATATATATATATATATATATATATATATATATATATATATATATATATATATATATATATATATATATATATATATATATATATATATATATATATATATATATATATATATATTCTGGGATGCGACATTACATCTAATCATATCTAACACAATATGTTCCCTATCGATGTGGATATAATTAAATCTACAACAATATCTGATCAGTTATAATTAGATACACACACAAAACAAATTTATTGTGCGAAACAATTTGTTTGCAAATTATTCAGTCTCATCTACTATCAGAATATAACCGACAAATTTTTTTAAAGCAACCACCCAGCAAAAAAATTTGATAGTTCTTCTAAAGGCACAACTTTAACAGCACTTCCAAAAGTGTTCACTCAAAGAACATCTTTATTTTAACTGCACAGGAAGTTCATTTGAGTCAATTTTTTATAACTCGCTTTTTTCATGTTTTTAATGGGAAAAACTGACCAAGAATTAATAATTATATATTAATATACAAATTATTTAAATTTTGCCGAAAAATGTAAATCCATTCTAGAAAACTTGCGAGTTTTTGAAAATATTTGATGTCAAACATTCCAGACAAGCGTTAGAATGAATTAAAAATCATAAAAATTTTAAAATTTATTTAATTGTCAAAATATCGCAAAATTTCTTAATTCACATCCAAAACATTGAATTCGAATCACACCTTTAGAAGTGATGCAAATTCAGTGCAACAGCTGTTGAAGTGGTGGACATCCGTCTTATGACAAGCCCATGTTGAATTCATCGCTTCTGCGCCAATTTTGCACCACTTCCGGATCCAAAAAGGACAACTTCTTTACTTTTTGGGCGACGCTTTTTTTGCTGGGCAACTGTTGTCCATTCCAACTATACATAAAATTTTTTGGCTAACAATAATTTGGACACATTAACAGTCTAATTGGCAATCACAACCAATAAGATTTCATTCGTTTGTTAATGCTTCTGAAATTAAAGAAACCATCCGTGGATTCATTTTAGTTTTTATTTAATTTTATTGTAAAGGGTGATACGGTCAAAATTTGGTCAAGGGAAAACGCGTGTAAATCGGTGAAATCGTTTATTTAAAAAATCAAATTAAATTTCTTTTTCAAGTTCAATTAGTATAAAATTCAGGAAAAATATTCAGTTAGGCTTTCGCTTTTCCAAATCCGAATTGCCGGGCCTCACGCTTGACACCTGCCATCAGATTTTGTACAGCCACCTTGTCCACCTTCTTCGCCGCAGAAAGCCAGTTTGCCTTGAACTGCTGCTCGTCCTTAGCAGTTTTTTGGTCTTCTTTAGGTTCCGCTTGACAATAGCCCAGTCAGGTACATGATATTCCCGACCGTGTAATGGTCTCCAATTCTATCATTTAAATAATAGGACATGTTTGCGGCATTTCAGAATAATTTAAATGCTTCTTGCCGACATATATTTTTTTCCGCTCGAAAATTATTTTTAAAAAGACAAAATACACAATTACATACTCTAGATAAGCATTAAATGGATGTGGCAACCATGTCCAAACATGTTTTTTTCTGTGCGTGCACGCATTTTTGGTTCGATTTCCAATTTTGTTTCTTGGTGGACAGTTCTAGAAGAATCGTTATTGAAATTCTGGAAGAAAAATAATATGCATAATATTATAAATTTCCAAATTGAATCAAGTAAACATTGTTTAATGTTAGATCTTGAGATAAAGAACAAAGTCCTTCATCCACTTCAAACAGATTGCATAGAAACGAAAATTGTCTAAAATTAAAATATTCAGAAGTTTGTCATTTACCAAATGCTGAACTGTGTTTAAAAGTGTCAGCCTTACATGATCACATATGGTATGTCATTAGATTGGAGTCCATAAAGCAATTCCAATGTATCTAAAACACCAACCGAGTTTAACTACTGAAACATTTCCATTATCATCACCGGAAGCATAAGTGGCATGTTCCACAGGAAATGAAGTATTTGAATGTGCCCCACTGCCACTTATACGTGCGCGTGCGAATATCTTTTATAGTTTGTGAGTATAAGCCCCACAACTTATTTTTTTGTGCAAAATTTTATCAAAATGGGTTCAGTATTTTGAAACTAGAAAGGGGAAGGCGGATTATTGTTTTCTTTTCTTTACTTCATTGCCTACAAAATTCTACGCATTTTAGAGGAATAAATTGTGTACCCATGTGCTTTAGATTTGGAATTTCAAAAAAAAAAAAATTGCCCAATTTTTTCGGAAAATGCACCTACATTCATTTTATTTTTTTTATTTTTATTTTTTCTAGACTTCTCCCAATTTTTGCTTATTTCTTATAGAACACCAAATAAGAATACGTTTTAAGCTTTTAACTGCCATTTAGGTCAAGTCGTACACGCACGAAAAAGACTGTCTTGCATATGTTCCTTTATAAAACTTATGTGTTTCGAACTCGAATTTTTAGCTCATTTATTTTTAAGTACAAGCATATATATTAGATCATATTATGTTTGGAAGATCACATTTTCTTAAAAATAATGTTTCTGGATACAAATATATATTAATTTAGAAATTCAAAGAGAGAATAGAGAAAAAAGATAAAGATGGCGACGTAGATAGATAACAAAAGACATCAACTTAACATCTGCTTGAACACCATTCTTGCATTCGTCAAAATCAACAATTTGAAATGCTTAACTCTAAACATTATTCAATTTGTATATTCGGAGCCTTAAACAAAATATCGTTAGGGCGAAACATAAAATACGTTTACACAAATTCTGAAAATATACGTGGATGAAGAATATGCTTGGCAATTTGTAAAAAAGAAAAAACAAATTTTTAAAGAAGTCTCATTTGTCAAAGCATCGATTGCTAAGCCGATATCTTTTCCGAAATACCTTATATGCCCACTAATTAACTGTAAAGGGTTTCAACATCCTACCGGCAAACTGCTCAGAAATATGCAAATTACATTGTTTTAATATATGTCCCCAGTTTGGGGATCTTCGATACGAATTTTGGGAATGATATATTCAGCAATATTTCATAGTGATATCATAATTAGTTCAAAATGTATAAAAATTTCACATCATATTTTTCATTCCCACACTGTTAGAAATATATGTTTTTCATATGTTCCGATATAAACAAAATGTGTTTCGGTCACAATTTTTAAACACAATATATTTAAGTGCAAACATGTAATTTTCCTAAACTAACACTAAATGTTTGGGACACGTATGTTACAGAGAACTGCAACCGGTGGCTTTTTTTCGTATTGCAATCTTACCCACAAAATGTCGGTGGCAGTGAGTAAGACACCTATTACCATGCGATCTTTTACATTGATACAAATGCGAGAATAAAAACACCAATAATATATAACAATGTTCGTATGCATTGTCTTGCAATCATAAACCAATAGACATCGTAACAACGCTCGGTAAACAAAAAACGAGGTTGGCACTTAAGTGTGATTGCACTCAACGACAACAATTACTAGCAATTGGCATTAGCTGAAGAGAATTGAGAGAGTAATAAATAAGAGAATACCAAACTGCTGAGATATGCACCCTCAAAAAAATCGCTTCTCTAACATATGTTCCAAACATATTTTGCAGGAAGCACAGATGCCGAAATATTAATATGTTTGTTTTATGTAAACATATTATATGTTTGGAAGCATTTTGAGCCCGAAAATACTATATGCTTGGAAGAATTTTCCCAAAGAAGATTGTGCTCATTCCCTCCCATAATTTTTTTTCCACGATTTTTTTTTAATTCTTGGCACCTTTTTCTGTAATGCAAATAATGTTGAAGAAATTATTAAATTTTATATATTTTTTTAAATTTTAGCTTTCGCCTGGACGGAGAATCGAACCATACAGTTTGTAAGCCAACACACTATCCACTGGGCTACGTAGCTGTTATAGTCACCAGTAGACAATTATCGTTATCAGTTACATTTATATAGCATAGTTTGCAGCGCCCACGAGCCCATGCAAACATAACATTATTTAACTGAAACATACATTTGTTTGCCACGTGGAGCAGTGGCTAGCATGTCTGCCTTGCATGCAAAGGGTCGTGGGTTCAATCCCTGCTCCGACCGAACCATTTTTTTTAATTTAATTTAAATTTTTATAATGAATCTTCGAAATGTGGATTTTTAAAGATTTACAGTTAGAAACAATGCTTGATATAAACGAAATGGATTGAGCTTTTGGATAAAATATTATTTTTTTATTGCAAAAATAACAATTTTGTAACAAAAACCTGTTTTTGGTATAAAAGTTTGAAATTTTGGAAGGAATTCAAAAACTCTAACAAAATAAGAACGTGGAGTCGAGTATAAACATACATAAATAATTTTATAATATACACATAAATTTATTTCTTTCTCTATACTCTCTCACTCTCTCTCTCTCTCTGTCGCTCTCTGAATAAAATATCACAACATATATATGTTTACTCGAAATTTGTAAATTTATATATGTTTACATTCACACACATTATTTTTATGAAACATTCTTGACCCAAACATAATATATTGTAACATATTAACATATGTGTCCCAAACATTTAGTATTAGTTTAGGAACATTACATGTTTGCACTTAAATAAATTGTGTTTAAAAATTGTGGCCGAAACACATTTTATTTATATCGGAACATATAAAAAACATATTTTTCTAACAGTGTGGGTAACCAATTTGTGTGATTGCTTTACTACGGTGTTTTCGAGAGACCAACACTCATACTAACAAACACCGACAGTCGTCGGTTGCATTGGATATTGGTGGTTGAATTTTTTTTTTACCAATTGGTGTTTTAAGATTGCAGATGTTGGTGTTTACTAAATACACTGTTCGATTGCGGTAGATCGCAGCCGTTCTCTGGTATGTTAATATGTTAGAATATATTTTGTTTGGGGCATGAATGTTTCATAAAAATAATATGTAAACATATATAAATTTACAAATTTCTAGTAAACATATATATGTTGTGATATTTTATTCAGAGAGCGACAGAGAGAGAGTATAGAGAAAGAAAGGAGGGTTGACGAAAGATATCAACATAACACAGCGAGAGAATCAAAGAAAAGAAGAAAAAAATTCTGTGAAACCGCTTGTATGTTGTTTCGGAAATCTGTCTTATGGCCAAAAATTGCATATGCTTAAGTCTAAATATTATTTAATTTGAATATTAAAATTAGTATTCGGCGTAAAGAGAATAGACATTAAAAAAAAAAACAGCATGTGTTTTCGCCTTGAGAGCAGCATTTTATGTATGTGTGGACATGTGTTTTGTTTATCATTTTGGCATTATGGGCACAATTTTTTTCTTGGTTCGTTAAAAGAAATCGGAACGTACAAGGGGTAAATCTAAATAGTCAGGCAAAGGAAATTAAAAAAAAAAAAAAAAAAACGGTGGAAAATACACAAAAATTACAAAGGGATCTTCATAAAAATAACGAAAGGGCACTATACTCTTTTTAGAGTTGGGACAGTAAAATTAAAAAATTAAAATTAAATTAAACAGTAAAATGTATAAAGACAAAGTTTAGTTCCTCTTTATTAATAAGTAGTCTGAGAGGAGTTGACGGACACCTTCAAATATAAAAGCGGGCATTAAGTTCGAGTTTTGCAGCAAAAACAATTTAAAAAGTTTATTTTCTTTAAAATGAATTATTAAAGAAAACTAAAAGGCATTTTAGAGCGATGGTGTTAAATGCTAGTAAAAAACTGTTCAAAATTTATGTTTATATTATAAAATTATTTATGTATGTTTATACTCGGCTCCACGTTCTTCTTTTGTTAGAGTTTTTGAATTCCTTCCAAATTTTAAAGTTTTGTACCAAAAACACTTTTTTGTTACAAAATTGTTATTTTTGCAATAAAAAAAAAATAATAATTTATCCAAAAATCAGTCAATTTCGTTTATATCAAGCACTGTTACTGGCTACAAATCTTTAATAACCCACATTTCGAAGTTTCATTATAAAAATTTAATATAGTATAAATATAAATGTGTAAATTAAAAACAAGTATATACGGCCGTAAGTTCGGCCAGGCCGAAGCTTATGTACCCTCCATCATGGATTGCGTAGAAACTTCCTCTAAACACTGCCATCCAGAATCGAATTACTTAAGTTGCGGTAACGCTTGCCGATGGCAAGGTATCTTAAAACCTCCTAACACCATCTTCTAAATTGATGTAAGTCCATACGTGGTATATATTAAATCAAAAAGATCGATCCAATACGTATATAATTCAGTTTGACAAAGTAGACATAAAATTTTGACAAAATTTTCTACAGAAATAAAATTTTCACAAAATTTTCTATAGAAATAAAAATTTTGACAAAATTTTCTATAGAAAGAAAATTTTGACAAAATTTTCTACAGAAATAAAATTTTAACAAAATTTTCTATAGAAATAAACTTTTGACAAAATTTTCTATAGAAATAAAATCTTGGTAGATTATTTTTGGCTCGAGTGGCAACCATGATTATGAACCGAATAAAATTTGAACAAAATCTTCTATAGAAATAAAATTTTGACAAAATTTTCTATAGAAATAAAATTTTGACAATGATGAAAATTTTATTATGAACCGAATAAAATTTTAACAAAACTTTCTCTAGAAATAAAATTTTGACAAAATTTTCTCTAGAAATAAAATTTTGGTAGATTATTTTTGCCTCTAGTGGCAACCATGATTATGAACCGATATGGACCAATTTTTGTGTGATTGGACCAATTTTGGTATGGTTGTTAGCGACCATATACTAACACCACGTTCCTAATTTGAACCGGATCGGATGAATTTTGCTCCTCCAAGAGGCTCCGGATGTCAAATCTGGAGAACGTTTTACATGGGGGCTATATATAATTACGGACCGATATGGACCAATTCTGCCACGGTTGTTAAAGATCATATACTAACACCATGTTCCAAATTACAACCGGATTGGATGAAATTTGCTTCTCGTGGAGACTTCGCAAGCCAAATCTGGGGATCGGTTTATATGGGGGCTATATATAATTATGAACCGATGTGGACCAATTTTTGCATGGTTGTTAGAGACCATATACCAATATCATGTACCAAATTTCAGGCGGATCGGATGAAATTTGCTTCTCTTTGAGGCTCCGCAACCCAAATCTGGGGATCGGTTTATATGGGCGCTATATATAATTATGGACCGATGTGAACCAATTTTTGCACGGTCGTTAGAGACCTTATACCAATACCATGTACCAAATTTCAGCCGGATCGGATGCAATTTGCTTCTCTTTGAGGCTTCGCAAGCCAAATCTGGAGATCGGTTTATATGGGGTCTATATATAATTATGGACCGATGTGGACCAATTTTTGCATGGTTGTTAGAGACCATATACCAACATAATGTACCAAATTTCAGCCGGATCGGATGACATTTGCTTCTCTTTGAGGCTCCGCAAGCCAAATCTGGGGATCGGTTTATATGGGGGCTATATATAATTATGGACCGATGTGAACCAATTTTTGCATGGTTGTTAGAGACCATATACCAACATCATGTACCAAATTTCAGCCGGATCGGATGAAATTTGCTTCTTTTAGAGGCTCCACAAGCCAAATCTGGGGATCGGTTTATATGGGGGCTATATATAATTAAGGACCGATATGGACCAATTTTTGCACGGTTGTTAGAGACCATATACCAACACCATGTACCAAATTTCAGCCGGATCAGATGAAATTTGCTTCTCTTTTAGGCTCCGCAAGCCAAATCTGGGGATCGGTTTATATGGGGGCTATATATAATTATGAACCGATGTGGACCAATTTTTGCATGGTTGTTAGAGACCATATACCAACACCATATACCAAATTTCAGCCGGATCGGATGAAATATGCTTCTGTTAGAGGCTCCACAAGCCAAATCTGAGGGTCCCTTTATATGGGGGCTATACGTAAAAGTGGACCGATGTGGCCCATTTTCAATACCATCCGACCTACATCGATAACAACTACTTGTGCCAAGTTTCAAGTCGATAGCTTGTTTCGTTCGGAAGTTAGCGTGATTTCAACAGACGGACGGACGGACGGACGGACATGCTTAGATCGACTCAGAATTTCACCACGACCCAGAATATATATACTTTATGGGGTCTTAGAGCAATATTTCGATGTGTTACAAACGGAATGACAAAGTTAATATACCCCCATCCTATGATGGAGGGTATAAAAAAGTGTTCGGTCGGAGCAGGGATTGTACCCACGACCCTTTGCATGCAAGACAGACATGCCTTGCTTCCAAACATATAATATGTTCACATAAAACAAACATATTAATGTTTCGGCAGTATCCAATAATATATGTGCTTCCTGCAAAATATGTTTGGAACATATGTTAAAGAAGCGAATTTTTCGAGGGTGTACCTGCAAAATATTATACAAATTGGTTCAGATTTAAATATAGCTCCCATTTATATGCATCGATTTTCCCAAATTTGGCCATAATACTTTTATTTATTAACCAATTGTACTCAAATTCCAAATTTAGATGTACTAGCTTATATATAGGCTTATATATAGCTCTTACATAATAATATTGCCCGAGTTGTCCAAATTTGGATTTATTACCCACATCTAATTGAGCGATTTCCTTTTTTTTAATAATGACTCAATATTTGTGGCATACTAACTCTGCAGGTGCAAAATCAACTATACACCCTCAAAAAAAATCGCTTCTGTAACATATACTCCCAAACATATTTTGCTTCAAGCATATCAATTTTTGGGTATTGCCCAAACATTTATATGTTTGGTTTCTTCCAATATATAATATGTTTGAAAGCATATTGGTCTAAACAATATAATATGTTTGGGTAGTCTAAGTTCCAAACATTTTGCATTTTTCCATCCAAATTCAATAATGTTGTCTTCAAAAAACTATATGTTATTATGTGAACATATAATATGTTTGGAGGCATTTTGGATCCAAAAATATTATATGCTGAGAAGAATTTTCTCCAAAAGAATATTGTGCTCAAAATTTTTTATCTGCCTAATTGTATATTTCCTCACATATTTTTCACTTTCATGAGTTTTTTTAGTTCTTAGCACCTTTATCTGTAATACAAACATTGTAGAAGAAACTATTAAATTTTATAATTTTTTTTAATTTTACCTTTTGCCGGACGGGGATTCGAACAGCGGACCACACAGTTTGTAAGCCAGCACACTAACCACTGGCCTACGTAGCTGTTATGGTCATCAAGAGATAATTATCGTTATAAGTTGTATTTATATAGCATAGCTTGCGGCGCCCACGAGCCGATGCAAACATAACATTGTTTAACAACATAACATTGTTAAACATACATTTGTTGGCAGCGTGGAGCAGTGGTTGGTCGTCCGCCTTGCGTGACAGGGGTCCTGGGTTCGATCCCTGCTTCGACCAACACCATTTTTTTTATTTTTTTTTTAATATATTTTTTAACATATATTCCGGATACGTTCGCAAGTTCCCGAAAAGGTGTTCGCATTACATACTATTACATTAAATTTTTACTACGAAATTGTAAAGTGTGTTTTATAAAAGATTTAAAGTCAGAAAAGAAAAGTGCTTGATATAAACGAAATGGACTGAGTTCAAATCAAATATTATTATTTTATTGCAAAAATAAAAATTGTGTAACAAATAAAGGTTTTTGTATACAATTTTAAAATTTTCGAAGAAATTCAAAAACTCTTACAAAAGAAGAACGTGAAGTCGAGTATATATAAATATTTTTCCATCGAATGCTAAGGTTAACGATAACCATTCAAAAGCACATTTTATTTAAATTCTAAACAGTAATTTTACAACAGCGCATAAATTTATTTTGGCGTGAACAATTGTTTGCTAGCATGTTACACCATTAATTTAGAAATACAAATAAATATGAATTTCTATTAACGAATAATTTTGTACTTAATTTAATTCTTAAGGCCGGTATAAATTGGCATTATCACGTTAAAATGGCCATGTTTACCTTTTTAGTTTTCTTTAATAATTTCTTTAAAGAAAATAAACTAATTCAATTGTTGCTTTGGATCTTTCCCCACCATGTTATAATACAATTTACCGGAAAAAGTTGTAATGTTATTCTGGTTTTGCCGCTAAAATGAGAAATAATTTTAGCGGCAAAACTCGAACTCAATGCCCACTTTTATTTTCGAAAAAATCCGTCAACTCCTCTTGGACTACTCATTAATAAAGAGGAACTAATCTTTGTTTTTATAGATCTTACTGTTTAATTTTTCACTGTTTCCCCCTGTTTTCATTTTACTTTCACAACTCTAAAAAGCACTGAAAAAATATTGTCGTGAGGCCAACGAGTTCATGTCCTTAAAATAAGAATACAACTTTTGCTTAGCTTAGAAGACGCATTTCTCTAATATAAAGTTTTTTTCCATGTTCAAAGGTCGATACTTTCAATGAAGTCGTGTAAAAAATAGGATATGTTTTTCAATACATTTTTTACTTGAAACATAGCATAATTTCTACTGGAAGTCTTATTTTTAACGGACATTTTATAGCATATGAAAAAAAGCTGAAAAAGCGAAAAATTGAAATGTGCTTCGTAGAGCCAAGTACACAAAACCCCATTTAAAAAGAATTGTGTCTTAAAAGCATCCTTACTTGTATTCTCCGCTTCTTTGGTTCGGAATCAATACAAAAATTGTTAAAGTGGAGACACAATCTTTGGAACCGGACATGCTTTTTGTTCAGTGTATAGTGCCCTTTCGTTAGTTTTTATGAAGGTCCCTTTAATTACCTTTGTTTGAATATTTTGACTCACTCGTCCTACGTTCCGATTTGTTTTGACGAAACAAAAAAATTGTGCCCGTAATGCGAAAATGATAAACAAAACTCATGCTCTTTTGTTTCAAATATATTTTATCTTGGTTCCGAATGAATTTTCTCTCCGAATACTCATTTTAATATTTTACTTAAGCATATACAATTTTTGGCGAAGTCTTATATCACAACATATGTATGTTTACTCATAATATATAAATTTATACTTGTTTATATTCACACATAGTATTTTTCCTATATTTAATGAAATTTTCTTTGTGTATATATATTTGTAATGCGCCAATTGGTTACTTTCATTATTTTACTTCCAGCATACACTTTGTCTCTGTTTGTAAACACATATATGTTTATGGGCTATTTCTAAATTAATATATGTTTGCATCCAAGCATATTATATTTACAAACATTTTATGTCCCAAACATAATATGTTCTAACATATTAACATATATGTCCCAAACATATTATGCTAGTTTATGAACATTATATGTTTGCACTCAAAAATATTGTGTTTAAAAATTTGAGTTCCAAACATATAATGTTTATACCCAAACATATGAAAAACAGTCTTTTTCGTCCGTGTAGCTCCTGATATCAGACATTGCTGCTCAGTTTGTGACAAGACTCCCATAAATATGTTCTTAAATATGGAGATGCGTTTTATCTCCAAAAGCTATACCAATGATAAAAACTATACCAAATGCTAATGTTTACTAATTCAGTAGGGGTGGTTTAGGGTATGATATAGTCGGTCCCGCCCGTCTTTTTATTTTACTTACTTGTTTTAAAATTATTTTTGTTTGTTTTTTTTATTCTTATTAAATATTAATTAATTACATTTTTATTGAAAAGTTGCTTTTTTTTTGCGTTAATAGTAGCGAAAATTACATTTCAGAGACAATTGCAACATATTTATTTATAATGCCAATAAAATACACCCTTGTTTTCTTAAGTTGTATAGGCAATCATTTATATTGCAAAATTACATCATTGAATAAATCCATTCCGTGGAGTAGGGTATAGTGTGTTGGACTACAAAACAAAAGGTCTGAGTTCGATTCCTCCTGGCGTCACACACTGTGTCCGCTGCGGCAATAAATCATTTTGGACCTGCTCTCCGATTTTGATGATTTTTGCACAGTTGGTTAAACTATATTACAAAGGTCATGTGTGTAAAATTTTATGCAAATATCTCCATTGGTTTTCTGTCCCGAGCAGCGCAAAGTTGACATATGTCAACAAGTCTCAAATAGGTTAGTTTTCTATGTCATATTTAAAACATTGTTACTATACACCGGGTGTACCTTATAGAAATTTTTTTCACTTTAAATAGGCATCAAGCATTATGTAAGTTAAAAAAAAAAATTAAAATTAAAAAAAAAAACAACAAATTATTTTTTTTTATTTTGGGCCAAAAAAATAAACATTTATGATTTTCCTTTAAACTTTTAGTTGTGTGCGAAGCAGTGCGAAACATGGAGTCCTATACCAAAAAATTACAGTAAAAAATATGAGTTATTTTACGAATGCATCAACAACTGCGCACTCTTTCTTTCGTTACAGCTTGTTGTTGTTTTGCCTGTGTGCATGTCTATTACTATAAATAGTATATTTGTAAGATAATAGTGTATAAAGTGCTCGTACACTGAAATTAAAATCATATCAGTTATTATTTTTTTTTTTTAAATAAATTTTTACATACCATAATGAAAACTTGAGCATGAGTTGGGCTCGAACTCCAGATGTTCGCACACCAGCCGCCAACTCTATCCACTGAGCTATTAAAGACGTTGGGATTGAATGAATAATAACGTCACTTATTATTACACGCAATGTGTAGAATCTTTTAAAATTGTAGCAGTTCTTGCAGTCATTCTAAAAATAGAACCTATGTTGATGTGCATTTTATTTTTGCAAAATTAGAAAATATAACGCTATATATATCAGTTATTATTTTTTTTTAAATAAATTTTTACATACCATAATGAAGCAGGAAGCGAGGAATAAAGACTATAAACATTATAGGCTATATAACTCGCGCAAGACTGGGCGCTGTTCTACTAACGAAGACGTAATGCATCATTTGTTGATATCCTCCGACCCATACATCAATTCATTAAGAACGAAATTGAAGCTTAAAAAATTAGATTATCACGAAGATGTGAAAATGTTGTTAATAAATTAAATAGAGTGAACTGTACAATTTTTGTATGGGGGTTGTACGGGGGACGGGTGTTACAGTGGGCTGATTTTCTTCATATTTTCAAAACAG
The DNA here is from genome assembly GCF_050003625.1 of Haematobia irritans. Lineage (NCBI taxonomy): Eukaryota > Metazoa > Arthropoda > Insecta > Diptera > Muscidae > Haematobia > Haematobia irritans. The sequence continues at coordinate 87,453,393 of NC_134398.1, forward strand.
CATTTAATAGATGCTGTATGCATTTTTGCGAAAAATAAACATTCTAATTATAAATTTACAGAAGATATGGCATTTTTGAAATATTATTTGTATGGGAAAGATATATACGGGAGCAATATCTAAATCTGAACCGATTTCAATAAAATTTGGCACACTAGACTATGCTACTCATTGTACTCCTAGTGCAAAATTTCAACCAAATTGGGGTAAAACTCTGGCTTCTAGGGCCGTATAAGTTCATATCGGACGAAAGATATATATGGGAGCTATATCTAAATCTGAACCGATTTCAATAAAATTTGGCACACTAGACTATGCTACTCATTGTACTCCTAGTGCAAAATTTCAACCAAATTGGGGTAAAACTCTGGCTTCTAGGGCCGTATAAGTTCATATCGGACGAAAGATATATATGGGAGCTATATCTAAATCTGAACCGATTTCAATAAAATTTGGCACACTAGACTATGCTACTCATTGTACTCCTAGTGCAAAATTTCAACCAAATTGGGGTAAAACTCTGGCTTCTAGGGCCGTATAAGTGCATATCGGACGAAAGATATATATGGGAGCTATATCTAAATCTGAACCGATTTTGTCGATACTTTGAAATTTTCTTAATTCTATTATATTAGGAACTCGTGCCAAATTTCATTACTCTCGTACAACTCCTTCTATTTTTGGCCGTCGAATGTATGGGAAGGACACACTGTGCGTCATAGAGATTTCAAAGTACAAATTGTACCATAAGTATAAAAAGAGCGAGAGAAAGGGGTAAACCAAGACCGAGAATATGAACTAACTTATAAGAGAGAATAAAATCTATAAATAGATATGAGAGCAGCAACTCACTCGCTCTTTTTGAGACTATTTACGATAAACTTATTATTTTTGAAGAGCTGGTATGCTTGTGACGAAGTACTTATTTTTCGACTGCTGGCATGCTTGCACCGAAGTACTTTCCTCCAATGTCATGCCCACACGCACAGAAAAAACATGTTTTGACATGGTTGCCGCATCCATTTAATGCTTATTTAGAGTATGTAATTGTCCCGAAAACCATGTATTTTGTCTTTGTAAAAATAATTTTCGAGCGGAGAAAAATATATGTTGGTAATAAGCATTTAAATGGTTCTCAAATGCCGCAAACATGTTCTATTATTTAAATGATAGAATTTGAGACCATTATATGGTCAGGAAAATCATGTATCTGACCATTCAATTTTTTGACTTTTTTGCAGAGAAAAAAATATTTTTATAGTTTACGTATAGACATGTCTACAACCATTACATGGCCATAAAGACCATGTACATTGTTTTCGTGACCATTTAATTTATTAATTTTTTTGCAGCGACAAGAATTTTATAAAAACATTGAGCAGGTACACACGATTTTCATTTTGCGCGTCAGTCGTGTGTTGATTGTTTCTTGGAATGGACGGAGAATACGGAATTATTGTGTTTTGTGTTAATTTATTTATTCAGAAATGGCACGTGGTTTTATGTGAATACAAAAAAGGAAAGTGTAATTGAAAAAAATATACCTGGTTTTTGTTCTGCATTTTGATATATGGTATAATTTATTTTTATTTGCAGTTACATGATGTCTGCGTTTGTACATTTGATGGGCACGAAGTAAATATGGAATGATTACTTATTGTTGAAATTGAACCAAACTAGAGTGTGTAAAAATATGTGAAGTTTGCTTGCACGACATTATAAATACAAATAAACAATGAATTAGTTTATAAATAAATAAAAACAAATAAATAAAGTTGATTTTGTGTTTTCTTTTCTCAAGTGGCGTCCTTTTTTCGACGACGAAAAAAGTTTTTTCATAAAAATCAAAACATTTTAGGTTGTGACCATGTTCTTTTAACTAGAAGAAAAACATTTTTGACGAATAACATAACATTTTAGATCGTGACCATTGTCTTTTAATGGAAACAAAATTCTTTTTATCAATATAATAACATTTTAGATGAGGACAATTGTATTTTTCTTAGAACCATGTTCACTGAGCCAACATGGTTGCAGGTTCAAATGTTACATGGTCGCCGCAAAAATAGCTGCTATCATATTATTTTGCTCTTCGAATATGATTGTGACAATCATGTTTCTTCTCTGCGTGCATGTAATAGTATTACTGCTGATATATGTACGAAGAAGTTGTTACTTATTTGGCGCAGGCATACTTGTACTCATACATGGTAATCAGTGTTGCCAGTATTGGGGATTTTCCCCCAAATTGGGGATATTTTTTCGTGAATGCGGATCAGTGTTGCCAATTTAGCTATTTTCCCGCTAGATTTGACTTTTTTTTTTGAAGACGTTTAGCGGGAAAAATGCATTTAGTTTTTAGCTTTTTTCTGGCTTTTTTTCATGACTCTTTTAGCTATTTTTGGCTTTTTTATTTTCGTGTCCACATATTTCAAAACTCAATTGAAACATTGATAATGGTTCCAGCCATTATGCGGGCATTTTTGCAGTAAATACACCTTGTTGTAAAGTTTTTTCCTCATATTCATAAAAGTTATCGTAAACTTTAAATCTACCATTACCATACAGATTCCTTAAACTGTCAGTAAATTATTAGGAATATTAGCATTTGACTCGTTTATCATTTTTATTTTAAAAAAGTAGATGTGAATTGCTTTGTACACTGAAAAAATATTGTCGTGAGGCGAAAGATTTCATGTTCTTAAAATAGGAACGCGAATTTTGATTATAATAGCATTTGTGAATTTCTCTTATATAAACTGTTTTCCTTGTCCCAAAGGCGATAAAGTTGTTTTTTCCTAATAGTTAAGAGATTCAACTTAAAAATGGGTAACTTTACATGGAAGAATGCTAGGGTCAATTCTAAAAACTTCTTAAAGTTAATGAAATAGTCTTTAAATTTGTGGAGTTTTTGTATCTTGACCGCATCCCAAAAAAGCGTTCAAAAATAGAAGATGTTTTTCAACACCTTATTTCATTTCATTCACGAAGAAAAAGCTGAAACGAATAAATTCAAATTTGACTCGGAATCAATACCAAAATCATTAGTGTACAAAATCTTTGGAATCGGACATGTTTGTTTTCAGTGTATGTAAGAAATAATTAAGGAAATAAAGTTTTGAATTTTTTTTGGTATTAGTTTTTCACACCACAAAAAAATAAATAAAAAACAATCGTATTGATAGGATCAAAACATTATTAAACGCGCGATAACAACAAATCGTCTATTTATTAATGGAATGGATTAACATTTACGAAAACTGGACAACAATAAGTTTGTTTGGGTAATTTCCCAATAAAGGTTATTCTGTATAAACTTGTAAGACAGTAAAAATGGGTTTTATTCTCTTGGGTAAAATTAGGAGCAGTGTACACGTTCACGAATTTATCATTAATTCAGCGGTTTTAAACCAATTAAAACGAAATGTATTGATATTTTCGAATGCACTTCTATGTGACATTGTGCAATATATTGCACATTGGATTTGTTGATGATTAACCAGCTGATAATTGCAAGTTTTTACTGGGAAATGTAAACGAAGGACTTACAGTAAAAATTGTGATATCAATCAAAATGTATCGAGTACGCAAACAGAGCTCATATGGCTTAGATATTGTCACAGTCTCACAGAAGTAGATTTAAAATGAATACAATTAAAATAAAATGCATTTTAAGTGAAATAAAACCTTTAAGTTTGTTAAATTTCAATCAAAAATGTGACTTTTGATACAAAAAAAATTTGCTTTGTTTCTAGCTATTTTTTTAGCATTTTTAAGCTTTTCTTAGCTATTTTTTGGGCAAATCTTGCGGTTTTTGGTGAAACAATTCTGGCAACGCTGATGGGGATAGAATTTCTGAGTTGGAACATAAGGATTTGGTGGGGAATTTCCACACTCAGAAAAAAATGACCCCTTCTTTAAGTTAAAAAGAACTCATTGTGAAGAAAGTTGAACTTCGTATAGCGCCAAAGACACTTTTATTTGTTTGAACTATATGATTTTCGTAGAAATTAGGTAGAATGCATTCCATATATTAGTTAACATTTTCCTATATTTATGTACCACTATACTACAGAATGGAAAAATTTAACTGAATTGAATTCATTTCATTTGGACAAATCTTACATATTTGTGGTAAACCTTCTACTTCAAAATTAGAACTGCTTAACTTTGTTTTTAAATACAATTTTATGTGTTTATATAAGCAACTTTTTCTTCAATAAAAGACATGTTTTATTAATATATTAAATATATTAATTTAGAATCAACAGAATCGACTGGCCTTGAAATATTAAAACACATTTTTTTCTTCTTCTAGTACCTTTCACTTTGAATAAGTTGCTGCCTAGCAATGTTGTCCACACGCAGAGAAGGAATATGATCAACTCAAACATGTTTCAAGAGCAAAATGTTATTTTTGTATGGTGACCATGTAACATGTTTGTCACTAAAATGTTATTTTCTCGCCAAATATAACCTGCTTGCCGAAAACAGATACATGATTTGCGAGAAAATAACATGGTTGCGAAAACCATGTTACATGGTCACCACCCAAAAATAACATTTTGCTCTTAAAACATGTTTGAGGTGATCATATTCCTTCTCTGGGTGCACCTTTTACAATTTCAATACCTACAAATATAAACAAAAAAATCCTAAACCAATTTTTTCACAAAAGGTTAGCGTCACTGAATTTTACCTGATAATTGAAATTCCAAAACGAAGACGAATGAAGGGGTTGCTATACTGCTGGTGTTTTCTTTTTTTATAAACCAATTTTCAAAAAACGAACATTTTTCTCACTAATCTCAAATAACAAATATTTTATATATTTTATTTGTTTTTTATTATATTATTTTACTATATTATTTTTTAACAATCTCTCCGTATACCATAACAACGCGATTCCAACTAAAAAAACAACCCACGCGCAAACATGTCGATTACATCGATGGCACACTGTTAGAAAAATATGTTTTTCATATGTTCCGATATAAACAAAATGTGTTTCGGGCGCAATTTTAAAACACAATATATTTAAGTGCAAACATGTAATGTTCCTAAACTAACACAAAATGTTTGGGACAAATATGTTAATATGTTAGAATATATTATGTTTGGGGCATGAATGTTTCATAAAAATAATATGCGTGAATGTAAACATATATAAATTTACAAATTTCGAGTAAACATATATATGTTGTGATACTTTATTCAGAGAGCGACACAGAGAAAGAGTTAGTATAGAGAAAGAAATAGAGATGGAAACCGGGAGGGTTGAATAAAAAGATATCAACATAACACAGCGAGAGAATGAAATGAGAGCAATTTCTGTGAAACCGCTTGTATGTTGTTTCGGAAAACTGTTTTATGATAAGGCCATAAATATTATTTAATTTGAATAAAGAGAATAGACATTCGGAACAAAGAGAATAGACTTTTGAAAAACAAACAGCATATTTTTTCGCCTTGAGAGCAGCATTTTATGTATGTGTGGACATGTGTTTTGTTTATCATTTTGGCATTATGGGCACAATTTTTTTCTTGGTTCGTTAAAAGAAATCAGGGGTCTTCATAAAAATTACAAAAGGGCACTATACTCTTTTTAAAGTTGGGACAGTAAAATGAAATAAGGAGGAAATAGTGAAAAATGACCCAGTAAAATGTATAAAAACAAAGTTTAGTTCCTCTTTATTAATAAGTAGTCCACGAGGAGTTGACGGGCATTAAGTTCGAGTTTTGCAGCTAAAACAATTTAAAAAGTTTATTTTCTTTAAAATAAATTATTAAAGAAAAATAAAAGGCATTTTAGAGCGAATGTGTTAAATACTAGTAAAAAACTGTTCACGCCTAAATAAGTTTATGTTTATATTATAAAATTATTTATGTATGTTTATACTCGACTCCACGTTCTTCTTTTGTTAGAGTTTTTTAATTCCTTCCAAATTTTCAAGTTTTGTACCAAAAACAGTTTTTTTTTTACAAAATTATTATTTTTTTTGGCAATAAAAAAATAATATTTTATCCAAAAATCAGTCAATTTTGTTTATATCAAGCACTGTTACTGACTATAAATCTTTAATAACCCACATTTCGAAGTTTCATTATAAAAATTTAATATAGTATAGATATAAATGTGTAAATAAAAAAAAATGTTCGGTCGGAGCAGGAATTGAACCCACGACCCTTTGCATGCAAGGCAGACATGCTAACCACTGCTCCACGTGGCAAACAAATGTATGTTTCTGTTAAATAATGTTATGTTTGCATGGGCTCGTGGGCGCTGCAAACTATGCTATATAAATGTAACTTATAACAATAATTATCTACTGGCGACTATAACAGCTACGTAGCCCAGTGGATTGTGTGTTGGCTTACAAATTGTATGGTCCTCGGTTCGATTCTCCGTGCAGGCAAAAGGTAAAATTTAAGAAAATTATAAGAGTGAATAATTTCTTCAACATTATTTGTATTACAGAAAAAGGTGCCAAGAACTAAAATATTTCGTGGAAGTGAAAATTACGAGTATGGTAGGCAATGAGCACAATCGTCTTTGGGAAAAATTCTTCCAAGCATATAATATTTTTGGGCTCAAAATGCTTCCAAACATATAATATGTTCACATAAAACAAACATATTAATGTTTCGGCAGTATCCAATAATATATGCTTCCTGCAAAATATGTTTGGAACATATGTTAAAGAAGCGATTTTTTTTGAGGGTGCAGGTATCGATTACAGGTAGATAAAGAAATGTAGGAAATTTTCCTATATTATAACAAGTGTGTTTCCTTAAGTTTTGAAAGGATTAAATACTTCTTAGTACGTAACGTACGTCTTAGTAGTAAATTTTACTAAATTTGAGGAAGCTTGGTTTTACTTCGGCTTTTGTTTATTTTTACGAATGCTTTAATATCAGTGAATAAAATTTTCTTTTTCAGTAGTAAATTATTATACTCATCAAAGAAAACAGTATTAGTAAAATTCCATGCCTTATTCTAGTTAATGAACTATTCGTAACTGCTTTCAGTTTAGGATTTTTTTACTGAAACAAGTAAATTTTATTATTTCACACAAAAATGTAACTGAATGGAAACAAAATGGCTAAACTAAATTGATGAACTTTTTTCCTTTAGTTTTGAAGACACTTTTTTCTGCGTGGATAAATGTGGGAATTTTTGTGGGGATTTTTTTTTTCGAGAAATCGTTTTATTCCTTTTTAACAAAATTTTATTTCTATAGGAAATTTGGTCAAAAATCTATTTCTATAGACAATTTTGCCAAAATTTTATTTCTATAGAAAATTTTGTAAAAAATTTATTTCTATAGATAATTTTGTCGAAATTTTATCAAATTTTGAATTTTGTTTTTTTTTTTTTTGTTTATGTCATATGTCTATAGAAAACGTCAAAACTTCTACCAATCTATAAAACAATAAAAAAACTAAAATTTCTGGTAGAATTCTACCAACTTTGGCCACACAATTTTTCTACTTTAAAATATTTTTTGTTTTCAAAAAAAAAAAAACTTGTATTGGAGATTTTTGTGCGGAATTTAAATTGGGTATTTTTGGGGAGGAAAATATCATAATTTGGGGTCACTGATGGTAATAGGAGTTTTTGGTTATTCTATTAAAAACAAGTAAAGAAAAAATCAATTAATAAATATTTAATAAGAATAAAAAAAGGTTTCAACAGGATTCGAACCCGGACCTCAAGATACGATTTTAATTACTGGAATTAATAAAAGGAATCACTTTTGGTCTACACAAGTAAGTTATTATTTTTAAATCGTAAGTAACAGGTTGGCTGATAAGTCCCCGGTCTGACACATAGATGGCGTCGCTAGTATTAAATGCATATTATTTTTATATACTACCAACCTTCAAATGATTGGTGTCACGAATCTGTAAGTCAATTAGTTTGTGAGATAGAGCGTCTGTTGTGAATCAACTTTTGTTATTGTGACAAAAATGGAAAAAGAAGGAATTTCGTGTTTTGATAAAATACTGTTTTCTGAAGGGAAAAAATACGGTGGAAGCAAAAACTTGGCTTGATAATGAGTTTCCGGGCTCTGCCCCAGGGAAATCAACAATAATTGATTGGTATGAAAAATTCAAGCGTGGTGAAATGAGCACGGAGGACGGTGAACGCAGTGGACGCCCGAAAGAGGTGGTTACCGACGAAAATATCAAAAAAAAATCAACAAAATGATTTTGAATGACCGTAAAATGAAGTTGCTCGAGATAGCAGAGGCCTTAAAGATATCAACGGAACGTGTTGGTCATATCATTCATCAATATTTGGATATGCGGAAGCTCTGTGCAAAATGGGTGCCGCGCGAGCTCACATTTGACCAAAACAATAACGTGTTGATGATTCTGAGCGGTGTTTGCAGTTGTTAACTCGTAATACACCCGCGTTTTTTCGTCTCCGAAGTGTGGAAAGACTCAAAAGTCCGCTGGCAAAGTAATGGCCTCTGTTTTTTGGGATGCGCATGGAATAATTTTTATCGATTTTCTTAAGAAGGGAAAAACCATCAACAGTGACTATTATATGGCGTTATTGGAGCGTTTGAAGGTCGAAATCGCAGCAAAACGGCCCCATATGAAGAAGAAACAAGTAAGGAAAGTTTAAAGTCGGGCGGGGCCGACTATATTATACCCTGCACCACTTTGTAGATCTAAATTTTCGATACCATATCATATCCGTCAAATGTGTTGGGGGCTATATATAAAGGTTTGTCCCAAATACATACATTTAAATATCACTCGATCTGGACAGAATTTAACAGACTTCTACAAAATCTATAGACTCAAAATTTAAGTCGGCTATACACTAGGGTGGAACACAATGTTAGTAAAAAATATGGGAAACATTTAAATCTTAAGCAATTTTAAGGAAACTTCGCAAAAGTTTATTTATGATTTATCGCTCGATATATATGTATTAGAAGTTTAGGAAAATTAGAGTCATTTTTACAACTTTTCGACTAAGCAGTGGCGATTTTACAAGGAAAATGTTGGTATTTTGACCATTTTTGTCGAAATCAGAAAAACATGTGTATGGGAGCTATATCTAAATCTGAACCGATTTCAACCGATTTGGCACGCATAGCTACAATGCTAATTCTATACCGTGTGCAAAATTTCAACTAAATCGGAGTAAAAAATTGGCCTCTGTGGTCATATGAGTGTAAATCGGGCGAAAGCTATATATGGGAGCTATGTATAAATCTGAACCGATTTCAAACAAATTTGGCACGCATAGCTACAGTGCTAAATCTACTCTCTGTGCAAAATTTCAACCAAATTGGGCCAAAACTCTGGCTATTAGAATCATATTAGTCCATATCGGGCGAAAGATATATATGGGAGCTATATCTAAATTTGGACCGATTTCAATCAAATTTTGCACACTTAACTGCACTACTAATTGTACTGCTACTGCAAAATTTCAAACAAATTGGGCCAAGACTCTGGCTTCTAGGACCATATTAGTCCATATCCGGCGAAAGATATATATGGTAGCTATATCTAAATCTGAATCGATTTCAACCAAATTTTGCACACTTGACTATACTACTAATTGTACTCCTAGTGCAAAATTTCAAACAAATTTGCCCAAAACTCTGGCTTCTAGGACCATATTAGTCCATATCCGGCGAAAGATATATATGGGAGCTATATCTAAATCTGAACCGATTTCAATCAAATTTTGCTCACTTTACTATACGACAAAGTGTTATGTTTGTACAAAATTTCAAGCAAATCGGTACAAAACTCTGGCTGCTGGGTCCATATTAGTGCATATCGGGCGAAAGATATATATGGGAGCTATATCTAAATCTGAACCGATTTCCTCCAAAATCAATAGGGTTCTATTCTGACCCAAATTAGGAACATGTGCCAATTTTGAAGGCGATTGGACTTAAATTGCGACCTAGACTTTGATCACAAAAATGTGTTCACAGACAGACGGACGGACGGACAGACGAACATGGTTATATCGACTCAGGGACCCACCCTGAGCATTATTGTCAAAGACACCATGTGTCTATCTCGTCTCCTTCTGGGTGTTACAAACATGTGCACTAACTTATAATACCCTGTTCCACAGTTTGGCGCTGGGTATAAAAAGTGTTGTTCCACCAAGACAACGCACCGTGCCACAAGTCATTGAGAACGATGACAAAAATTCATGAATTGGGCTTCGATTTGCTTCCCCACCCACCGTATTCTCCAGATCTGACCCCCAACGACTTTTCTTGTTCGCAGACCTCAAAAGGATGCTCGGAGGGAAAAAATTTGGCTGCAATGAAGAGGTGATCGCCGAAACTGAGGCCTATTTTGAGGCAAAACCGAAGGAGTACTACCAAAATGGTATCAAAAAATTGGAACGTCGTTATAATCGTTGTATCGTTCTTGAAGGGAACTATTTTGAATAATAAAAACGAATTTTGACAAAAAAAATGTGTTTGTCTTTGTTAGACCGGGGACTTATCAGCCAACCTGTTATTACTACAAGTGGTAAGTTTTTGATTACCGGTGTTACTGGAAGAACCACAAGTGCTTACCCAGGTTTTGCTGGGTAAGTACCTTTCCAACGATATATTTAGACCGTTGCTTAACAAACTGCTCCAAAAATTTGCCCTAAAACTCACCAACTCGGGTGAAATAGATCAACTAAATTGGGCATGCACACCTAGAATATAGAATATAGAGCTATTTCTAAAGCTGAACCGATGTCCACCAAATTTAGCACACTTGACTAATTCTAATCCTTGTGCAAAATTGAAAGTAAACCCAGTAGAAAAAGAGCTTCCAAAAAAGTAGTTTGAATACCCAATTTGTGATCCGGAAGTAGTGCAAACTTGGATCATCTCCTATGAATTTTACATGGGCTTGTCATAGAACGCAAGTACACCATTTTTGGATACTTTGCATTGCTTTAGAAGTTGTGCCTTCACGCACAGAAAAAAACATGTGTGGTCATGGTTGCCGCATCCATTTAATGCTTATCTGGAGTATGTAATTGTCGCGAAAACCATGTATTTTGTATTTGTAAAAATAATTTTCGAGCAGAGAAAAATGTATGCTGGCAATAAGCATTTAAATGGTTCTCAAATGCTGCAAACATGTTCTATTATTTAAATGATAGAATTTGAGACCATTACATGGTCAGGAAAATCATGTACCTGACCATTCAATTTTTCGATTTTTTCATGGAAAAAAATATTTTTGTAGGTTAGGTATAAACATGTCTAGAACCATTACATGGCCATAAAGACCATGTACATTTTTGAGACCATTATTTTTTTAACTTTTTTGCAGCGAAAAGAATTTTATAAAAACATTGAGTAGATACACACGATTTTCATTTTGCGCGTCAGTCGCGTGTTGATTTTTGCTTGGAATAGACGGAGAATACGGAATTACAGTGTTTTGTGTTAATTTATTTATTCAGAAGAGGCACGTGCTTTTATGTGAACACAAAAAAGGAAAGTGTAATTGAAAAAAAAGTTACCTGGTTTTTGTTCTGCATTTTGCTTATGGTATAATTTATTTTTATTTTCAGTTACATGATGCCTGCGTTTGAACCAAAAACAATGGAAGATGAAGATGGGAAAATGGCAGCAGAGGGTATCAAACCATTGACGGCGTTCGATGCAAACGTGTCGTTTATGATTTTTTGTTCCACAAATTAAACTAAGAATAAAAAGAAATTTATATCGGGGAATGACGTAGAACAATCGGTCAAAAGTTTCTCATTATTATTTACACAAAATTTAACATAATTTGTGAGTTTTTAACAAAAAATATTGCAAATTAAAAATGAACGAACGTGTATGTATCGAACACCGTAAATGCAACTTTTGGTATGACGTCGCCCATTCTCCCGTCTTCATCATCTATTGTTTTTGGTTTGAACCAAAAACAATGGAAGATGAAGATGGGAAAATGGCAGCAGAGGGTATCAAACCATTGACGGCGTTCGATGCAAACGTGTCGTTTATGATTTTTTGTTCCACAAATTAAACTAAGAATAAAAAGAAATTTATATCAGGGAATGACGTAGAACAATCGGTCAAAAGTTTCTCATTATTATTTACACAAAATTTAACATAATTTGTGAGTTTTTAACAAAAAATATTGCAAATTAAAAATGAACGAACGTGTATGTATCGAACACCGTAAATGCAACTTTTGGTATGACGTCGCCCATTCTCCCGTCTTCATCATCTATTGTTTTTGGTTTGAACATTTGATGGGCAAATAAAAACAAATAAATAAAGTTAACTTGGTGTTTTCTTTTCTCAAGTGACGTCCTTTTTTCGACGACGAAAAAAGTGTTTTCATAAAGATCAAAATATTTTAGATCGTGACCATTGTCTTTTGATTCAAACAAAATAATTTTTTATCAATATAGTAACATTTTAGATGAGGACAATTTTATTTTTCTTAGAACCACGTTCACTGAGCAAACATGGTTGCAGGTGAAAATGTTACATGGTCGCCGCAAAAATATCCCTTATCATATTATTTTGCTCTTCGAATATGATTGTGACAATCATGTTTCTTCTCTGCGTGTTGGATGAAGAAATTTAAGAAATTAAAAAACAATTTTGTTGTTCACTTTTTATTTTTATCACTTTTTATTTTTTTTGTTCACTTTTTATTTTTATCAATATTTTTTGTTACACTTTTATTTTCTTATTATATAATTTTTACAAATTGAAAAACTTCATCGCTTCTACCGGGGGTTGAATCTGGGACTGTTGGCACAATAACAGAACGCCTTATCACACTCAGCCACAAACGCCATTGAACAAAGGGGCATCAAAACGTCTATTGAAATGTTTGTAACATGAACCTAATATGACACCACGGCATGACATTCTAACAGCTTCCTAAGATGTTCTTTTATATTATGAATGAAAAAATAAAGAACGCTGATACAAATCTCAGCAACGGAAATTTAATTTATTAAATATTTTTCTAAAAAAAAGTATTCTTTTTTTTGGATCTTATACATATATTTTTGCATAACATTATTTTTTCCACTAAAAATCAACAAAAAATAACAAATTATCGTAATTTGCAAGACATTCTCAAAATAACTCCCATGGAAGTGAAAAAGTGTATGTGTTTGTTATTAGCGGATGGTTTATTTATCTGTATGTTGTTTTTAAGGAAGGACCCTATGTGTATTATTTTTTTGTAGTAGGAATCAAAAACAATCGAAAAGGAAGATTGGAAAATGGGCGACGTCATACCAAAAGTTGCATTTACGGTGTTCGATACATACACGTTCGTTCATTTTTAATTTGCAATATTTTTTGTTAAAAACTCACAAGTGATGTTAAATTTTGTGTAAATAATAATGAGAAACTTTTGACCGATTGTTCTACGTCATTCCCTGATATAAATTTCTTTTTATTCTTAGTTTAATTTGTGGAACAAAAAATCATAAACGACACGTTTGCAGATACCCTCTGCTGCCATTTTCCCATCTTCATCTTCCATTGTTTTTGGTAGGAATCAAAGACAATAAACTCTAGGAAGATAGGGAATTGGCTACTGAGGAGATCAAACCATTTACTGTGTTAGTTTCATACTTTTCGTTTATCGAACTAAACTCGTTTACGACAAATATTGACATAACATTAAAATGCAAATAAAAAGAAATTAACAGAACGAAATAAATTTCGATAAAGGGGAAAATGTAATTTTTTTGTTGTTGCCTAAAATTTAACATTGTTTCATTAAGAAAATTAAGTTTTTCATTTAAAAAATAAAAACAAATAAAAAAATTACAAACATGTATTGAACTAACATGGTAAATGCAACATTTGGTATGACGCAAGCCAATTTCCTATCTTCCTAGAGTTTATTGTCTTTGATCAGAATAACCTACACTGAAAAAACAGTGAACCCACCAGGAAGAACAATTTTGGTTAATTTTAGAAAATTTCGATTATTTTTACAAAAATTTAACTAAACAGTATTACAAACGTTGACATCACGCCGACATCAAAGAAATAAGTAAATATTTTTCGGCAAATTCAAGAAAATTTTTTAGACGTAATTAACTTTTTTCGCTTGCTAAAGAAAATTTTGTTGTTTGAAGGAAAAAAATTGGAGTTCAAAATTGCAAGAATGTCTTTAGTGACATACGAAGTTCACGATAGACGCATTATTGGTAAAATTTACAAATTTTAAGAAATTCTGCACTATTTTGTGGGAGACACGAATTTAGTTAATCTTTATGCTTTATTTGTGTATAATTTTTTCCTCTGTTTTAGTTAATTTAACTAATGTACACAAAAAAATAATAAAGTAATGGAATAATTCTGAAAAAGCAATAATTCCATGAACTAAAAGAGAGTTAAATCGGCTTTAGTGAAATATAGGGTTCACTTTTTTTTGAGTGTAGTGTTCAATATATTTCGAAAGTTTTTCACTTCTGATGGGGTTCGTGCCAAAAACGAAACAGATTCCCAAAATTTTGTCCGAGACTGGTTCATGGGTGCTCCTACTAAATTGTCCCAGGACGTGTCCGTTGGAATGAGTCCAAGACGAGTCAAAAAGTGTAAATTTACCCCTTCCATGACAAACCTATGTTATGTTATATGAGTTGAGTTCCACCACGTGGTTTGACCTAGAAAACGATGTCCAACTTTCTTCACAATTAGTTCATTTTAACTTAAAGAAGGGGTGACTTTTTTCTAGTTGTATGAGAGGAACAATGATCAATTCCTGAAGTCGTCTTTATCAAATAACATGCAACTGCAAAGTTTCAACGTCGTATCTCCCATGATATTGGATTTTTTAAATTTCTAGTTGTGTGACCCAAAGACAATAAACTTGAGAAAGATAGGAAATTGGCTTGCGTCATACCAAATGTTGCATTTATGTTAGTTCCATACATGTTTGTAATTTTTTTATTTGTTTTTCGTTTTTATTTTTTAAATGAAAAACTTAATTTTCTTAATGAAACAATGTTAAATTTTAGGCAACAAAAAAAAATTACATTTTCCCGTTTAAGAAAATTTATTTCGTGCAATTAATTTCTTTTTATTTGCATTTTAATGCTATGTCAATACATGTAGTATACGCTTTTGGTTCGAGTATGAAACTAACACGGTAAATGGTTTGATCTCCTCAGTAGCCAATTTCCTATCTTCCTAGAGTTTGTTGTCTTTGCTGTGACCACTCCCACGTTTGTTTGTTAAATATCCCACACTAAATCGTTCAAATGCCATGAACCGTTTTCCCAATCACCGACCTCAAAATTCAATATCACCATTTTTATATATTTACATTAGAATAGGGAGATAGTTACATATTTAAAAAAGTTATTGTGACTTTACAACTTTAATATTTACAAGAGAGTTTGATCTTACTATATTAAGTGTATCAGTGACGGAATGAAAAAGGCCAAATAACCTTACAAACATATTTTATTAAAACAAACAAACTAAAAGCTATTATTTATGTATGGAATGGTTGAGGAATTTTAAGAAAAAACAAGTATATACGGCCGCAAGTTCGGCCAGGCCGAATCTTATGTACCCACCACCATGGATTGCGTAGAAACCTACGAAAGACTATCATCCACAATCGAATTACTTGGGTTGTGGTATCTTAAAACTTCTTAACATCGTTTTCTAAATTGTGATTTAGTCCATACAAAGTATATATTAGACAAAAAAGGTATGTATAGTTAAGTCTACAAATAATTACGAATCGATATGGACTTTTTGTACGTAGAGAGCCAGAATTGAAATATGGGGGTCGCTTATATGGGGGCTACATACAATTATGAACTTGATATGGACCAATTTTTGTGTGATTGGGGATCGATTTATCTGAGGGCCATATATAACTATAGACCGATATGGACCTAGTTAGGCATGGTTGTTAACGACCATATACTAGCACAATGTACCAAATTTCAACTCACTCGGATGAAATTTGCTCCTCCAAGAGGTTCCAAAACCAAATCTCGGGATCGGTTTATATGGGGTATGTACGATTATGGACTGATATGGACCACTTTTGGCATGGTTGTTAAATATCATATACTACCACCACGTACCAAATTTCAACCAGATCGGATGAATTTTGCTTCTCCAAAAGGCACCGAAGGTCAAATCTGGGCATCGGTTTATATGGGACTATATATAATTATGGACTGATATGAACCAATTCCTGCATGGTTGTTGGATACCATATACTAACATCACGTACCAAATTCCAACCGAATGGGAAGAATTTTGCTCTTCCAAGGGGCTCTGGAGGTCAAATCTGGGGATCGGTTTATATGGGGGCTATATATAATTATGAACCGATGTGGACCAATTTTTGCATGGTTGTTAGAGACCATATACTAACATCACGTACCAAATTTCAGCTGGATCGGATGAAATTTGCTTCTCTTAGAGGCCTCGCAAGCCAAATCGGGGGATCGGTTTATATGGGGGCTATATATAATTATGGACCGATGTGGACCAATTTTTGCATGGTTGTTAGAGACCATATACTGACACCATGTACCAAATTTCAGCCGGATCGGATGAAATTTGCTTCTCTTAGGGGCCTCGCAAGCCAAATCGGGGGATCGGTTTATATGGGGGCTATATATAATTATGGACCGTTGTGGACCAATTTTTACATGGTTGTTAGAGACCATATACTGACACCATGTACCAAATTTCAGCCGGATCGGATGAAATTTTGCATGGTTGTTAGAGACCATATACTAACACCATATACCAAATTTCAAAAAATTTGCTTCTCTTAGAGGCCTCGCAAGCCAAATTTTGAGGTCCGTTTATATGGGGGCTATACGTAAAAGTGGACCGATATGGCCCATTTGCAATACCATCCGACCTACATCAATAACAACTACTTGTGCCAAGTTTCAAGTCGATAGCTTGTTTCGTTCGGAAGTTAGCGTGATTTCAACAGACGGTCGGACGGACGGACGGACGGACATGCTCAGATCGACTCAGAATTTCACCACGACCCAGAATATATATACTTTATGGGGTCTTAGAGCAATATTTCGATGTGTTACAAACGGAATGACAAAGTTAATATACCCCCCCATCATATGGTGGTGGGTATAAAAATGAGTTTTTGTGAATATGAAATAAATATTTTTACAAAAAAAATTCTTTCTTTCATTTACGTATGTCCGGCAAATCCAACTAAAGAGCGTTCTGGCCCCTTTTTTACATATTCTGGGTAGGACGAATACGTCTTACAGCTTTTCCATGCCAAAATTACTTAATTCCTTGTTTTTGTAGTTTTCGTAAAGGATTACTGCTTCTTAGTCTTTGAAGTATATATTATGTTGCCATATGTGACAAATTCTTCAACTGATGAAGAAATTGGCAATGCCATCTCTCATCATTATTCCATTATCACAAATAGTGCTAAAATGTTTGTTATGAAGTGTTGCAATTCATCATTCTCGAATTATCCAAAATCAAAGCAAAAACTTTTCAATGGATTTGTGCTTTGTGAGTGGTAGTCGGTAACCTCACACACGTAATGGTGAAGAGAGCTGTTAGTGGAAACACATTGCACGCAATCATGTTCCACAAACTGAGGAGAGATTTGTAAATGAGTTGAGTTCCACCACGTGGTTTGACCTAAAAACAAAGAATCGATGTGTATTCAAGCTGACCGTGTTGAAATACCAAATTTCCCCTTAAGGGAGTGGGTAATTTCTCCTCAAAAGAGTAGAGTCGCAGCTAATATCTTTCGAAATATTGTTTCCATTCGTATTGAAACGAATGCTTTCAGTAAAACTTATTCAACTTGATATATCCTATATTTGTATCCAGTTAAAACATGAAAGCAATTGACAAAGTCAGTGATGCCAATTTGGTGCTTTTGGTGTTTTTTTTTTTTAATTTGAACAGTATTAATTTCAATTGACGATATATTTTCATTTAAAAATTCGGATTAGACTTTCAAAATCTTAAACTCAACTACATTGCCAAATGTAAATTTGTGAACTTGATAAAGATGTAATTAAAAACGTTTGTATTAAATTAACAAAAGCACTCATAACTGAAATAAATATTAATATTTCCAAATTTAATGTAAAAAAATTTTTTTTCTCCTTTAAAAAAATATTTTGAAATTTGAAAGACATTACTGACCAAAATGAATTGGATGAAAGCATTCAAAGTGATCAAGGTGTACATTTGAATAGAGGTTCATAACTTCATAAAAGTACAAATGCGTCAAATCAATACACGAAATCTTCTATAATATACCTTAGGAGTTTTTTTTAGTAGAGCATTGAATTTTAGTTGGTGTTAGTAGTTTTTGTGGTGGGAGGTGGTATGTCAGAATTTATAATACAGTTTTGGTGCTTTTTGCCTTCCGGGAGTTGGCATCACTGGACAAAGTAGCATAAGAGTATACTACGTCTGCGAGGAGAACAATGTAACATCGTTTATTTATCAAGTCTCTATAACGTTAATTGAGGCCAGATAATATTAACTTAGATCTGTAAAACAACTTTGGTCATACATTGAAAAAAATATTGTCGTGAGGCCAAAGATTGCATGTCCTTAAAATACGAGTGTGAATTTTTCTTAGTATAAAAGACATATTTCTCTGATATAAAGTTTTTTTCCTTGTCCAATATCCGATAAACTTAATTATTTTTAATTTTAAATTAATTTTGTCCCTATAGTTAGGTGATTCGATTTAAAAATGGGTATCTTTACATGAAAGAAAATTTTGTTTGACTAAGGTCAACTTGATTTTAAAAATTCTAAAGAATTCTTCAAACTTAATGAAATAGTTTTTAATTTTTTTTTTTTTTGACTTTTTGTATATTTACTACAAAACAAAAAAGCGTTGAAATATAATATATATAGATGAAACAAACTGGAAAAAACGAATAAATTAAAATTTGTTTACTAGAAAAACTCGAAACTTAAAAGAAAATTGTGTCTTAAATGTATCCTTACATCAGTTCTACGCTTCTTTGGCTCGGAATGAATACCAAATTCATTAGTGTAACGACAAAATCTTTGGAACCGTGCGTGCTTTTTTGAGCATGTACTGAGATTATAGTAACAACTGCTACACTGGGACATTCAAGTTATATTACATGTGAAGTTAGTTGCGCCAGACGATGGAAGTGGTCGTTGCTCTCTGTGCAATTATGTTGAATCACACCGTGGTGCAATGGTTAGCATGCCCGCCTTGCATACACAAGGTCGTGGGGTCAACTCCTGCTTCGACCGAACACCAAAAAGTTTTGTCAGCGGTGGATCATCCCACCTCCCGGTGACATTTCTGAAGGTTTCAAAGCTTCTATAAGTGGTTTCACTGTAATGTGGAACGCCGTTCGGTCTCGGCTATAAAAAGGAGGTCCCTTGTATTGAGCGTAACATGGAATCGGGCAGCACTCAGTGATAAGAGAGAAGTTCACCAATATGGTATCACAATGGACTGAATAGTCTAAGTGAGCCTGATACATCGGGCTGCCACATAACCAACCTAACAGAACATAACTTTCAAAGCATCCACGATCAAATTGAAAATTAATTTTTCCCCAAAGTATTGACAGAAAAGTACAATATTGAAAGAAAAGTCTAGTGACTTACGACCATTCCAATTGGTCTTTAATTACGAATGATGAAGAAAATTTCGTTGACAGTACGTATAGTTTACGATAAAAGTTAGTGTAGGGTATTTAGTACAAAATTTATTTATTTATTTCGTATTTGAGTAAAAAGTTCTTCACAATATTTACGAAATTCGGTAACTATTTCAAGGGAGAATATACAAAGAATAGTTAGTTAAATTATCTAATAGAATTCTTCCTATATATAATTCCACGCATCCTGAACCTTTAGAAATAATTTTGGAAAATGTATTAAATACGCACGAACATCTTTTAAAGACGGTTAGAAATGTCGTGAGTTACGAAAAATATCTTGACTCAAGAAAAATGTCGTGACTCATGAGAAATGACTCATGACAATTTTATGAGTAATTCACCTGTGGGACCCAACTGAAAACATGAGCATGATTATGAATTCTCGTAAGCGTTTTATGCTCGAGAGCGGGATTACTTTCATTACTCACGCACACTCACGAAGATATCATTTTTGTGACTCAAGCACGACATTTGGGTGGTTAATCACGCTCACGCACACTCACACCGTGCCATCAGAGTAACTCACGTGTTAGACATGACAATTTCTTGTCACGGGCATACCTCTATTTCATACTGGTCTGTAAGTAGATAAGATTGAAAAATAAACACATCGATATAAGACCAGATTACCAGGACTAAGTGGCCCACAGGAAAATGCGTTTGCTTCGAAAACGCAGGGTTCGTGTTTCAGAAGGTTCTTGCTCCGTCCGAACAGAAGGAGACATTACAGCAATCTATGAAATTGAATATATGTTTCTAAATTGTTTGAATTATAGAAGAGCAAGTGTAGATGACAAAACCAATCATGTGGAAATAAGGAAGATAACCCACCCACAAAACAAAATTGTTTATTGTGAAGTTTAAATAACAGCCTATTTCTGTTATCCGAATTCTAGTCTTCGTTCGCATACAAAACGAAAATCTGCAGATTGGGGTTTCTCTAAGCTCTCTTTAAACGACAAGTGAGACGACAATCAATGCGAACGAAAACGTAATTTTAACCACCAAAATTGGGTTTCTCTAACCCAATTCGTTCGCATTTTGTCGAACAGAAATGTCAAATCCAGTCACTTTGCACAAACCTTTCGTTTTGTGGAAAAAGGCATTCATAAATAAGAAAAAACTTCATAATCGATAAACTTTATTAACGCATTTGACAGTAACGTAAGTCATGCGAACGAACGAAAGGAAGTTACGGAAACCCAAATCTAGACGAAAGTGAGTGATTTTCAGGATTGGTCAAAACAAAATATTGTTTGTATTGTTCAAATATATTATGTTTCACCCTAGCATACAATGGTAGAAGAAAACTTTTAATGAAACTTTCTTTGTGTGTACATTTTTTTGGATTTCTGTGAAAATTTTAAATTTTTATCACCAAAAAAAAAATTTGTTTTTTACAAAATTTTTATGTTTTCAATAAAATAAAACATTATTTTTGAACCAAAAACACAGTCCCTTTCGTTCATATCAAGCACTTTTCTGACTTTAAGTTTCATAGTAAAAATTTAATATAGTAGTATGTAAGGTTGAACATATTTTCCGAATGTTCCGAGCACATCTGGAATATATGTAAACAAAAACTTTTTGGTGTTCGGTCGAAGCAGGATCCTTCACGCAAAGAAAAAAACGTTTGGAAAACGTGTACCGAAAACATCTTTCTTTTGTTAGAGTTTTTTGAATTGCTTCGAAAATTTTAAACTTTTATCACCAAAAAAATTCGTTTTTTACAAAATTTTTATTTTTTCAATAAAAAAAGTTATTTTTGAAACAACAACACAGTCTGTTAATGCGCCCAGCTGACACTTGTTGAATGATTTCACACACCTTTTCTTGTTCGTTTTGAAATTCGATTTTATTCAATGTCTTATTTCTCGGATAAAATGTGTTTTAATCTTCTGGTTAATACACGGACGAAAAAGACTGTTTTTCATATGTTTGGGTATAAACATTATATGTTTGGAACTCAAATGTTTAAACACAATATTTTTGAGTGCAAACATATAATGTTCATAAACTAGCATAATATGTTTGTGACTTATATGTTACTATGTTAGAACATATTATGTTTGGGACATAAAATGTTTGTAAATATAATATGCTTGGATTCAAACATATATTAATTTAGAAATAGCCCATAAACATATATGTGTTTACAAAGAGAGACAAAGTGTACGCTGGAAGTAAAATAATGAAAGTAACCAATTGGCGCATCACAAATATATATACACAAAGAAAATTTCATTAAATATAGGAAAAATACTACGTGTGAATATAAACAAGTATAAATTTACATATTATGAGTAAACATATATATGTTGTGATATAAGACTTCGCCAAAAATTGTATATGCTTAAGTAAAATATTAAAATGAGTATTCGGAGAGAAAATTCATTCGGAACCAAGATAAAATATATTTGAAAAAAAGAGCATGAGTTTTGTTTATCAATTTCGCATTACGGGCACAATTTTTTTGTTTCGTCAAAACAAATCGGAGCGTAGGACGAGTAAGTCAAAATATTCAAACAAAGGTAATTAAAGGGATCTTCATAAAAACTAACGAAAGGGCACTATACACTGAACAAAAAGCATGTCCGGTTCCAAAGATTGTGTCTCCACTTTAACAATTTTTGTATTGATTCCGAACCAAAGAAGCGGAGAATACAAGTAAGGATGCTTTTAAGACACAATCCTCGTTTAAGTGGGGTTTTGTGTACTTGACTCTACGAAGCACATTTCAATTTTTCGCTTTTTCAGTTTTTTTTTTCATATGCTATAAAATGTCCGTTAAAAACAAGACTTCCAGTAGAAATTATGCTATGTTTCAAGTAAAAAATGTCTTTAAAATAAAGTATTGAAAAACATATCCTATTTTTTAATGATTTTTGCCTTGTAGTCAAGATGCAAAAATGCAACAAATTTAAAGACAGTTTCATTAATTTTAAAGAATTTTTCTGAATTATTAAAGTCAAGTTGACCTTAGTCCAAAAATTTGTTCTTTCATGTTATGATACCCATTTTTAAGTCAAATCACTTAATTATAACGACAACACGACTTCATTGAAAGTATCGACCTTTGAACATGGAAAAAACTTTATATTAGAGAAATGCGTCTTCTAAGCTAAGCAAAAGTTGTATTCTTATTTTAAGGACATGAACTCTTTGGCCTCACGACAATATTTTTTCAGTGCACTCTTTTTAGAGTTGTGAAAGTAAAATGAAAACAGGGCGAAACAGTGAAAAATTAAACAGTAAGATCTATAAAAACAAAGATTAGTTCATCTTTATTAATGAGTAGTCCAAGAGGAGTTGACGGATTTTTTCGAAAATAAAATAAAAAAATTATTTCTCATTTTAGCGACAAAACCAGAATAACATTACAACTTTTTCCGGTAAATTGTATTATAACATGGTGGGGAAAGATCCAAAGTAACAATTGAATAAGTTTATTTTCTTTAAAAGAAATTATTAAAGAAAAGTAAAAGGGTAAACATTGCCATTTTAACGCGATAATACCAATTTATACCGGCCTTAAGAATTAAATTAAGTACAAAATTATTCGTTAATAAAAATTCATATTTATTTGTATTTCTATATTAATAATAAATTAATAATAAATTTATGTGCTGTTGTAAAATTACTGTTTAGAATTTAAATATAATGTGCTTTTGAATGGTTATCGTTAACCTTAGGATTCGATGGAAAAATATTTTTATATACTCGAATTCACGTTCTTCTTTTGTAAGAGTTTTTGAATTTTTTCGAAAATTTTAAACTTGTATACAAAAACCTTTATTTGTTACACAATTTTTATTTTTGCAATAAAAAAATAATATTTGATTTGAACTCAGTCCATTTCGTTTATATCAAGCATTTTTCTTTTCTGACTTTAAATCTTTTATAAAACACACTTTACAATTTCGTAGTAAAAATTTAATATAATAGTATGTAATGCTGAACACCTTTTCGGGAACTTCCGAACGAATCTGGAATATATGTTAAAAAATATATTTAAAAAAAATGGTGTTGGTCGAAGCAGGGATCGAACCCAGGACCCCTGTCACGCAAGGCGGACGACCAACCACTGCTCCAAGCTGCCAACAAATGTATGTTTAACAATGTTATGATGTTAAACAATGTTATGTTTGCATCGGCTCGTGGGCGCCGCAAGCTATGCTATATAAATATAATTTATAACGATAATTATCTCTTGATGACCATAACAGCTACGTAGCCCAGTGGTTAGTGTGCTGGCTTACAAACTGTGTGGTCCGCTGTTCGAATCCCCGTCCGGCAAAAGGTAAAATTGAAAAAAAAAATTATAAAATTTAATAATTTCTTCTACAACGTTTGTATTACAGAAAAAGGTGCTAAGAATTAAAAAAACTCATAGAAGTGAAAAAAATGTGGGGCAATATACAATTAGGCAAAAAAAAATTTTGAGCATAATATTCTTTGGGAGAAAAGTTTTCTCAGCATATAATATTTTTGGGTCCAAAATGCCTCCAAGCATATTATATGTTCACATAATAACATATAGTTTTTTGGAAGACAACATTATTGAATTTGGATGGAAAAATACAAAATGTTTGGAACTTAGACTACCCAAACATATTATATTGTTTAGACCAATATGCTTTCAAAAATATTATATATTGGAAGAAATCAAACATATAAATGTTTGGGCAATACCCAAAAATGTATATGCTTGAAACAAAATATGTTTGGGAGTATATGTTACAGAAGCGATTTTTTTGAGGGTGTATATACACAGTTTAATACAATTCACTGTCACTAAGTTTAATGTAATTCATTTATATATATATATATATATATATATATATATATATATATATATATATATATATATATATATATATATATATATATATATATATATATATATATATATATATATATATATATATATATATATATATATATATATATATATATATATATATATATATATATATATATATATATATATATATATATATATATATATATATATATATATATATATATATATATATATATATATATATATTTTTTTTTTTTTTTTTATTTTCCCTTTATGTTACGTACGTCCTTCTCTGTACCATATTTGGCCCGTGGCGTAGACACAGTCCATTTCGTTTATATCAAACACTGTTCTTTTCTGACTTTAGGTCTTTAGTAATACACATTTTACAGTTCAAAATTTAATACAGTACAATGTAATGTTGAACAAAACAAAAAAATCTTGGTCGAAGCAGGGATCGAACCCACGACCCTTGGCATGCAAGTCGGACGTAGCAACCACTGCTCCACGGTGCCAAACTAAATGTTTGTTTCTGTTAAATAAACTTTGTTTATTCAGTTCGTGGGCGCCGCAAGCTATGCTATATAAATATAACTTATATGGATAATTATCTATTGATGACCATAACAGGTACATAGCTCAGTGGTTAGTGTGTTGGCTTACAAAGTGCATGGTCCGCGGTTCGATTCTCCGTCGAGGCGAAATGTAAAAAAATTTAATTTATAAAATCGTATAATTTCTTCTACATCGTTGGTATTACAGAAAAAGGTGTTAAGAACTAAAAAACCTCGTGCATGTGAGAAAGATGTGAGGGAAATGCAATTATCAAGAAAACAATGTTTTTTTTGAGTTAGTCTTTATGAAAATGTTTTTACATCTTGGAAAAGAATAAACGTTTATCACAAAAAGTATATACTTTTCTTCCAAATACACTGCCTTGCAGCGAAAAGCAAATGAGAAACGAACTTTGTTTGTCTAAAATTTCGTTTGGGAGGAAAGAATTAATTTTTTGCGTGTTGGTATACAAGGCGGACGTCTATTATAAAAAGTTTGTTTAATCGTCTCGTGGGCGCCGCAAACTATGCTATATAAATATAACTTATAACCATAATTGTCTATTGATGTCAATAACAGCTACGTAGCCCAGTGGATAGTGTGTTGGCTTACAAATTGCATGGTCCGCGGTCATAAGCGTAGGAAGGCCTCTGGGGAGGGGGCTTCGACCCCCCCAGAAAAATTTTAGCCCCCCCAGAATTTGAAAACCTATTTACGATTTTACATTTTTATAAAAATTAAACAAGTATATACTCGTACAACGCACAAAGTTTCACTAAAGACTTTCATGCACAATCGAATTACTTGGGTTGTGGTAGAAGTCTGATATTTATGAAATAAAGCTGTGGTTGAACTTATGATTTAGTTGAATAAAAAATAGTAATTGATATTAAAACTATTCTTTCATAAATTTATACCTTAATGCTGCAAAAAAGAAGTGAAAATGTTCTTTTTGGATCTGGAAGTGGTACAAAATTGGCGGAGAAGCGATGAATGTAATATGAACTTGTCATAGAACGAATGTCCACCGTTTCAACAACTGTTGCAATGAATTTGCATCACTTCTTAAGGTGTGATCTGAATTCAGTGTTTTGAATGTGAATTAAGAATTTTGTGATATTTTCCCAAATAAATAATTTTATACTTTTTTATGATTTTTAATGCATTCTAACGCTTGTTTGAAACGTTTTTTTTTAAATATTATCGATTTTTCTATAATGGATTTAGTATTTTTTTTTGCAAAATTTGAATAATTTGTACCATTTTATTTATTCTTACTCTTTTTTTAAACTATTTAAAAAAGAAAACAAAAAATTACGCATTAAAATATAAAAAAATTAAGTAAAAAAACTTCCTGTGTAGTTAAAATAGTTAACTTCTTTGTGAGGACATTTTTGGAAGTGCTTTTAAAGTTGTGCCTTTAGAACAACTCCCAATTTTTTTCTGGGAAAAGTGTGGAACTACCCTACGGGAAATGGATCAACCACAGAACTGGTACAGGACTAGTCACTGGTGTGTATGGACCAGTCCCAGTTCTGATCAAAACGTATGGAAGGGACCGTCCACTTTAACATTGGTTTGTCATTGACGGAGTAAACTTACATTTTAGGACGCGTCTTGGACTCATCCCAAAGGACACGTCCTGGGACAATTTAGCAGGAGCAACCCATAAACAGGTCCTCAGGAACCAGTCTCGGACAAACTCTTAGAAATCTCTTTCAATTTGGGCTCCTAATCGAACCCGAAATGAAAAAAAAAAAAACTTTTGAAATATGTCGAACAAAAGGATATTCTGATAATTTTATTTCACTAAATGTGAAAATTGCAACTAACTGGACCACACGTACCAGTTCTGTGATAGGTCTGTCAGTGGCAATTTGCACCAATTTCCCGTAGGGTACTTTTAGTTGCTTTATTATGAATTAATTGTCGAGTTATATTGATGTCTATTTTTTTATTCAATTTTATGAAATAAAACATTAGTTGAACCTATAAGTTCAGTCTATAAAGTTTTAGCTAGGGGGGCTATAGCCCCCCCTAGGAAAATTGCCTAGCTACGCTAATGTCCGCGGTTTGATTCTCCGTCCAGGCGAAAGGTAAAAAAGGTAAAAATTATAAAATCGAATAATTTCTTCTACATTGTTTGTATTACATGAAAAGGTGCTAAGACCTAAAAAACCTCGTGGAAGGGAGAAAGATGTGAAGGGAAAATCCAATTTGCCAGAAAAGGTTCTTTTTTAGTTTAGACTTTGTGAAATACGTCTTTTCTTCCAAATAAACTTCCTTACAGCGAAAAGCAAATGAGAAACGATCTTTGTTTGTCTAAAATTTCGTTTGGGAGGAAAAAATTTTTTTATTATAACTGATAAAAATATGTCGTTAAAGGCCAGAAATTTCATTCAAAAAATATCTTCTTCTCCTTTACAGGCGCATTGTTTTCCATTAAGTTCCTTCTATTCAATTGGTAAATTTATGAACTAATGCGCTATGCTAATTTGTCTTAATTTCGGGAGCCTTGTGGCTGGGACAACATTCGACTAGGCAGTCGTTGATGATTAATTTGATTCAGCAACATTGGAAAGGCGTTCCAAAGAACAGATCTGGTTGCAGCATCACACGATTAGCATGCACGCACTTACATTTTTAAGGACATGCATTCTTTACACACCATTGAACGTTACGAAATCCGGTCCGAGCGTCACAAACAGTTATTTTTGTCCATTGCACTCCATTAGGTTACCAGCAATTACGCCAAGCCATCTTCGCCCAGTCCATTTCCTCTGGACTAATTGATACCATGTCACTGTGGCCACTGTATGTAAAGGGTGATTCTTTTGAGGTTAGGATTTTCATGCATTAGTATTTGACAGATCACGTGGGATTTCAGACATGGTGTCAAAGAGAAAGATGCTCAGTATGCTTTGACATTTCATCATGAATAGACTTAGTAACGAGCAACGCTTGCAAATCATTGAATTTTATTACCAAAATCAGTGTTCGGTTCGAAATGTGTTTCGCGCTTTACGTCCGACAAATTTTGTTCAGCGATGAGGCTCATTTCTGGTTGAATGGCTACGTAAATAAGCAAAATTGCCGCATTTGGAGTGAAGAGCAACCAGAAGCCGTTCAAGAACTGCCCATGCATCCCGAAAAATGCACTGTTTGGTGTGGTTTGTACGCTGGTGGAATCATTGGACCGTATTTTTTCAAAGATGCTGTTGGACGCAACGTTACGGTGAATGGCGATCGCTATCGTTCGATGCTAACAAACTTTTTGTTGCCAAAAATGGAAGAACTGAACTTGGTTGACATGTGGTTTCAACAAGATGGCGCTACATGCCACACAGCTCGCGATTCTATGGCCATTTTGAGGGAAAACTTCGGAGAACAATTCATCTCAAGAAATGGACCATGACATTTACTTTTTGAAGATAATTTCATTTAAATGTTGACCGCGGCTGCGTCTTAGGTGGTCCATTCGGAAAGTCCAATTTTGGGCAACTTTTTCGAGCATTTCGGCCGGAATAGCCCGAATTTCTTCGGAAATGTTGTCTTCCAAAGCTGGAATAGTTGCTGGCTTATTTCTGTAGACTTTAGACTTGACGTAGCCCCACAAAAAATAGTCTAAAGGCGTCAAATCGCATGATCTTGGTGGCCAACTTACCGGTCCATTTCTTGAGATGAATTGTTCTCCGAAGTTTTCCCTCAAAATGGCCATAGAATCGCGAGCTGTGTGGCATGTAGCGCCATCTTGTTGAAACCACATGTCAACCAAGTTCAGTTCTTCCATTTTTGGCAACAAAAAGTTTGTTAGCATCGAACGATAGCGATCGCCATTCACCGTAACCTTGCGTCCAACAGCATCTTTGAAAAAATACGGTCCAATGATTCCACCAGCGTACAAACCACACCAAACAGTGCATTTTTCGGGATGCATGGGCAGTTCTTGAACGGCTTCTGGTTGCTCTTCACTCCAAATGCGGCAATTTTGCTTATTTACGTAGCCATTCAACCAGAAATGAGCCTCATCGCTGAACAAAATTTGTCGATAAAAAAGCGGATTTTCTGCCAACTTTTCTAGGGCCCATTCACTGAAAATTCGACGTTGTGGCTCGTTAGTAAGTCTATTCATGATGAAATGTCAAAGCATACTGAGCATCTTTCTCTTTGACACCATGTCTGAAATCCCACGTGATCTGTCAAATACTAATGCATGAAAATCCTAACCTCAAAAGAATCACCCTTTATTACCAAAATCAGTGTTCGGTTCGAAATGTGTTTCGCGCTTTACGTCCGACTTATGGTCTACATAATCGACCAAGTGAGCAAACAATTAATGCGATTGTGACCAAGTTTCGCACTCAGTTTACTTTATTGGACATTAAACCAACCACACGAATGCGTACAGTGCGTACAGAAGAGAATATTGCGTCTGTTTCTGAGAGTGTTGCTGAAGACCGTGAAATGTCGATGAATGAAATGTCGCAGCAATTGGGTTTGTGTTATTCGACCACATGGAAGATTTTACGCAAAGATCTTGGTGTAAAACCGTATAAAATACAGCTCGTGCAAGAACTGAAGCCGAACGATCTGCCACAACGACGAATTTTCAGTGAATGGGCCCTAGAAAAGTTGGCAGAAAATCCGCTTTTTTATCGACAAATTTTGTTCAGCGATGAGGCTCATTTCTGGTTGAATGGCTACGTAAATAAGCAAAATTGCCGCATTTGGAGTGAAGAGCAACCAGAAGCCGTTCAAGAACTGCCCATGCATCCCGAAAAATGCACTGTTTGGTGTGGTTTGTACGCTGGTGGAATCATTGGACCGTATTTTTTCAAAGATGCTGTTGGACGCAACGTTACGGTGAATGGCGATCGCTATCGTTCGATGCTAACAAACTTTTTGTTGCCAAAAATGGAAGAACTGAACTTGGTTGACATGTGGTTTCAACAAGATGGCGCTACATGCCACACAGCTCGCGATTCTATGGCCATTTTGAGGGAAAACTTCGGAGAACAATTCATCTCAAGAAATGGACCGGTAAGTTGGCCACCAAGATCATGCGATTTGACGCCTTTAGACTATTTTTTGGGGGCTACGTCAAGTCTAAAGTCTACAGAAATAAGCCAGCAACTATTCCAGCTTTGGAAGACAACATTTCCGAAGAAATTCGGGCTATTCCGGCCGAAATGCTCGAAAAAGTTGCCCAAAATTGGACTTTCCGAATGGACCACCTAAGACGCAGCCGCGGTCAACATTTAAATGAAATTATCTTCAAAAAGTAAATGTCATGGACCGATCTAACGTTTCAAATAAAGAACCGATGAGATTTTGCAAATTTTATGCGTTTTTTTTAAAAAAAGTTATCAAGCTCTTAACAAATCACCCTTTATTTCTGTTCTTAACACCTTTTTCTGTTAACAATGTACAATAAATTATTCGCCTGGACGGAGAATCGAACGGCGGACCACAGAGTTTGTAAGCCAACACATTATCTTCTGGGCTACGTAACTGTTATTGTCATCAGTATACAATTAAACTAGTTTACAAAATAAAATTTTTTCATGTACATTTGATGAGAGGTGACTATGTAGTTTGATCTGCTGAATTCGAAAATGGAGGTTAACAATTTTTTTTATGGAACAGTTTTTGAGATATCCCGTTATTTTTAGTTTTTCGCTATTTTTTGTTTTGGGCCCTGCTTCGACCGAACATCAAAGAGTTTTGTTTTTACATATACTCCAAAAATGTTCGGAAGATTCCGAAAAGATGTTCGACATTACATACTCGTATATTAAATTTTTACTATGAAACTTCAAAATGTGTCTTATTAAAGGCTTAAAGTCAGAAAAGAACAGTGCTTGATATAAACGAAATGGACTGTGTTTTTCGATCAAAAATTATTTTTGGTTGCAAAAACCGACATATAAATTTATTTAGAACTATTTTTTACCAGCATTTAAAAACATTTTGATTGCATTAAAAATTTTATCGTACTTAGAAACACTAATAAATATGAATTTTATTGTTTTATAGTTTTAATTTTTTTTAATTTCCTTTGTATGCATATTTTGACTTATTCGTTGTACGTGTCGATTTGTTTTGACGAACCAAGAAGAAACAAGTATATACGTCATTAAGTTCGGCCCGGCCAAATATTACATACACACCACCATGACTCAAATGTAATACACACAAAAAAATAATACATTTATTTTATGAATAGTGTTCATAAAAGTTTTCCAACAACGGGATTCATAAATTATATGAAAACAATTCATAAAATAAACAAGTATATACAGCACTAAGTTCGGCCGGGCCGAATCTTAAATACCCACCACCATGAACCAAATATTAGGGTTTCCTTTGAAATTTCAGGAGGGCTTGAGGACTTGAGGACACTTCCCGAAGATAAATTTAAAGATTTCACCTATGAGGACTATATCAGATTCTGGATTTATAAGAACCATTTTTGTTTGAGTTTTAGAGGAATCATTAACATCTCTTGCAAGTGTGCAAGAAAATTATAAAATAACGTCTTGATTTGAAATCTTAAATCTGTAGAAGTAAAATCTGGAAATTTTACATTGTCTCTATGGAAGCATTACCAAATGGACCGATAAAAACTTAATCCGATACACGTTTTTGTCAGCCTAAAATACCAGAATATTTCCAATTTCAGGCAAATAGGATAAAAACTTCGGTTTCTAGAAACCCAAGGAGTTAAATCGGGAGATCGTTCTTATGGGGACTATACCAAAATATGGACCGATACTCACCATTTTCAGCACACCTCCTTATGGTCCTAATATACCTCTAGATTTCCAATTCCAGACAAATTGGATAAAAACTACGGTTTCTAAAAGCCCAAGACCCCAAATCGGGAGGTCGTTTTATATGGGGACCATACCAAAACATGGACCGATACTCACAATTTTTGGCACACGCATTTGTGGTCCTACAATACCTCTAGATTTCCAATTTCAGGTAAATTGAATAAAAACTGCGGTTTCTATAAGCCCAAGAAGTAAAATCGGGAGATCGGTCTATATGGGGGCTATACCAAAACATGGACCGATACTCACCATTTTTGTCACACCTCTTCATGGTCATAAAATACCTCTAGATTTCAAATTTCAGGCAAATTGGATGAAAACTACGATTTCTATAAGCCCAAGACCCCAAATCGTGAGGTCGGTTTATATGGGGACTATATCAAAACCTGGACCGATATAGCCCATCTTCGAACTTGACCTGCCTGCAGACAAAAGTCGAGTTTGTGCAAAATTTCAGCACGATTGCTTCATTATTGCATGACTGTAGCGTGATTACAACAGACAGACAGACAGAATATATCAAGAATATATATACTTTATATAGTCGGAAATCGATATTTCGATGTGTTACAAACGGAATGACAAACTTATTATACCCCCGTCACCATTCTATGGTGGTGGGTATAAAAATACAGGTTTTCATTTACCAAGAATGTATACATAATACACCCTCAAAAAAATCGCTTCTTTAACATATATTCCAAACATATTTTGCAGGAAGCACATATATTATTGGATACTGCCGAAACATTAATATGTTTGTTTTATGTGAACATATTATATGTTTGGAAGCATTTTGAGCCCAAAAATATTATATGCTTGGAAGAATTTTTCCCAAAGACGATTGTGCTCATTGCCTAACATACTCGTAATTTTCACTTCCACGAAATATTTTAGTTCTTGGCACCTTTTTCTGTAATACAAATAATGATGAAGAAATTATTCACTTTTTTAATTTTTTTTTTAATTTTACCTTTCGCCTGCACGGAGAATCGAACCGAGGACCATACAATTTGTAAGCCAACACACTATCCACTGGGCTACGTAGCTGTTATAGTCACCAGTAGATAATTATCGTTATAAGTTACATTTATATAGCATAGTTTGCAGCGCCCACGAGCCCATGCAAACATAACATTATTTAACAGAAACATACATTTGTTTGCCACGTGGAGCAGTGGTTAGCATGTCTGCCTTGCATACAAAGGGTCGTGGGTTCAATTCCTGCTCCGACCGAACATTTTTTTTTTATTTACACATTTATATCTATACTATATTAAATTTTTATAATGAAACTTCGAAATGTGGCTTATTAAAGATTTATAGTCAATAACAGTGCTTGATATAAACGAAATTGACTGATTTTTGGTAAATTATTATTTTTTTATTGCAAAAATAACAATTTTGTAACAAAAAACTGTTTTTGGCACAAAACTTTAAAATTTGGAAGGAATTTAAAAACTCTAACAAAAGAAGAAGAATATAAACATAAATTTATTTAGGCGTGAACAGTTTTTTACTAGCATTTAACACCATCGCTCTAAAATGTCTTTTATTTTTCTTTAATAATTAATTTTAAAGAAAATAAACTTTTTATATTGTTTTAGCTGCAAAACTCGAACTTAATGCCCGCTTTTATATTTGAAGGTGTCTGTCAACTCCTCATGGACTACTTATTAATAAAGAGGAACTAAACTTTGTTTTTATACATTTTACTGTGTAATTTTTCACTATTTCCTCCTTATTTCATTTTACTGTCCCAACTCTAAAAAGAGTATAGTGCCCTTTCGTTATTTTTATGAAGACCCCTGATTTCTTTTAACGAACCAAGAAAAAAATTGTGCCCATAATGCCAAATTGATAATCAAAACACATGCCCACACATACATAAAATGCTGCTCTCAAGGCGAAAACATATGCCTTCAAATGTCTATTCTCTTGGTTCCGAATGTCTATTCCCTTTATTCAAATTAAATATTCAAATTAAGTAATATTTAGACTTAAGCATATCAAATTTTTGGCCTTATCATAAAAGCGGTTTAACAAAAATTGTTCTCTTTTGATTCTTTCGCTGTGTTATGTTGATATCTTTCGTCAACTCTCCCGGTTTCCATCTCTATTTCTTTTTCTATACTCTCTCTGTCGCTTTGAATAAAATATCACAACATATGTATGTTTAGTCGAAATTTGTAAATTTATACATGTTTGCATTCACACATATGATTTTTATGAAACATTCATGCCACAAACATAATATATTCTAACATATTAACATAGATGTCCCAAACATTTAGTGTTAGTTTAGGAACATTATATGTTTGCACTTAAATATATTGTGTTTTAAAATTGTGCCCGAAACACATTTTATTTATATCGGAACATATGAAAAACATATTTTTCTAACAGTGTATGAATGGAGTTTTTAATATTATAAATGAAGTATACATATTTTTCGTCATTGAAAAATATGTACTTTTACATATATATACTACAATCGTCATGCAGTACATGTAACTTTTCTTTTAGATTTTTCCCCTTTCAAGCCTGCATAATTGGTCAAAATGTATCAACCCATTTACGAAAAATCGCAAGTCCAGCCAGTAAAGAACATAATTTTATCATATTTTATATTACTTATGATCACCAGCGCTTCCATTTAATATTGTTTCTGTTTTACAGCAATAAATAATCTTCGAATCGTGACGGCGACTCAAACTGTACTGAAAAACTCAAACACACGTATTGCCTCCAATACGTCATGTTTCCTTTTTTGTCTCATATTATATGCTTGTATTGTTATATATGAGAGTAACTCTATGTTGTGGCTCTCTCACGCTAAGAGAAAACCAGTATTTTTTTCATATATTAAGTAAAGTTTCATTAATTTTATGAAACCGTCCATATATATTATTAAAAAATTCATAATTTCACAACAAGTATTTACGAAAACAATATTTTTGTTGTTTTTTGTTTTGGAAAAAATAAAAATTTCATTCGTTTTGTTTTGTTATTGTTGGTTTCTTTCTTTAATCATTGTTGTTGTTTTTGATTTCAGCTTAAAACCATGTATCGACTAAACTACAAGTGTAGCTTAACCAACAGAGGAAAAGAATGTTTGTCAAATGTATTTGGGCAAAGCCCAAATACATGGATGGACGCACGTTTCGGAATTACCACATTACTCATCATCATCCTCTACTCTACCATCAAATCATCGATTTGAGTGCAGTTGGCTGGGTTTTTTGAGCGTGCTTCCTCTTACTTCATTCGTGTTTTGTTTTTATTGGTGGTTTCTACTTCTATAGTCTATGGTCATTCTTACTATGGGCTAGTTCATTTTTCGTAAACTATAGTTCACTCTTTTTCGGTTTTAAGTGCTGAGTGTTCCTAAATAAAGTTCGATAAATGATTGAATTAAGAAAAGGTCGTTCTTAAAATCAGCAATGTATTTACAAAACTTAAGTACCTTTCATACTTAAATTAAGAACAAATGATGACAAATTTGAGACATGTTCATGATTGAATCGAGTACTAAATAGATTGAATTGATAACTGTTTAACGTAAATCAAGAACTGAGCCGGCATAAACAATAATATAAATAATAACAATAATGAAAACAGCTTCGGATCGGATTAATGCAAGCATTAAATGTCTTCATTCAAGATAGCTCATTGAGTTATGTACGGCTCGTTGCTATTCCGTTTCTTAAAAAATAGTAATTGCATATTATAAAATATAATGGAAATATTTTGGTGTTATTTTTTGCTGTGTAAAGTCAACATGGCTTAATTAATAAAAGAAAAATGCTTTAAAATTAATTAAATCGTCTTTGAATTAATTGACTTTTTGTATCTTTGCTGCAAAGCAAAAAAGCGTTCAAAATAGGAGATATTTTTCAATACTTTACACCCAAAGAAAAAATACTTTCCTCAGGAACGAAATTTTAGACAAACGATATTCCCTTTCTAATAAACTATATTCTTTTAGACCAAACAAAGCCAAATTTATGATATCTGATTCAACGATAGTCTCTAATTGGTTTTGTTTTACTTTAAAGAAAATTCTTTAGCGGCAAAAGAAAACTTTGCTTGTCTAAATCTTAGCTCCTCAGAAAAGAAAACTCTTCTTTCAGTGTAGTTATTACTTGAAACATAGGATAATTTCTACTTGAAGCCGAGTCTGAATTTGGATATGTAAGTTGCCTTTAAAACTTTTTTAAAGATCTTTGATAGCTCCTTAAGAAAAAAAGTTGAAAAAGACTAATTTAAATTTTGTTTCCTAGAATCAAGTACGTCAAATTCAATTTTAAATGAGAATTGTGTCTTTTCTTTTAAATTTTATGAGAGTATCCTTACTTCAATTGTCCGCTTTTTTGGCTTGGAATTTTGTTTTATTTTATTTTTAAAATGTTTTAAGAATTTTTCTCAATGAAATTATCTTTATTCCAAGTATATCTCAAAAATTTTGTGAACAACAATAGCAAGTATATTGAAATACGGCATGGTTAATATGGTAATGATTTAATGCCAATGATTTTTTTTTTTGTTTTTATGAGAAGGATGGATTTTGCAAATGGTACACACAGAGAAGGAATATGATCACCTCAAACATGTTTTAAGAGCAAAATGTAATTTTTGGGTGGTGACCATGTAACATGGTTTTCGCAACCATGTTATTTTGTCGGAAATCATGTATCTGATATATGACGAGAAAATATCATTTTAGTGACAAACATGTTCATGGTCACCATACAAAAATAACATTTTGCTCTTGAAACATGTTTGAGGTGATCATATTCATTCTCTGCGTGCAGTTACAAATTCCAATATATCAGTGAATTCTCGTTAACAACGTATTATGGAAATTTCAAAATATGAATACAATTCAGTTCAATTTTCGCACAGGGTAGTTCATTTTCACC
Organism: Haematobia irritans; assembly: GCF_050003625.1. Lineage (NCBI taxonomy): Eukaryota > Metazoa > Arthropoda > Insecta > Diptera > Muscidae > Haematobia > Haematobia irritans. Next base: position 87,490,206 of record NC_134398.1, read on the forward strand.
ACAACTGAATTAACTTTTTTTTTCAGTGTGTAGAGTTATTCGTTGAAATTTGTATAGCGTAATAGCCTAATCTTTTGAACTTGAAGGGCATGACAAAAAAATCAAAATAAATAAAATTCAGATTTATCCGCCAAAGAGCCACAATGGGATGAAAGAAATCTACTCCGAAATTCCTGAGAGTATTGCTAATGTCAAAGGCAAGGATGGTACGACGACAACCCTACTGAAGCGATGCATCGACAAATTGGAAGAACCTACCGCCCACACTCTCCCGCACGCATTCTGCATTGTCTCACAAATTTTATGCGAACACATGTATTTCAACTGCCTCGATGGTAACAGATACAATTGAAAACGAACATATACAGATAATCTCATGTCGTATAAATTAATTTAAAAAGCAAAAGGTTTTAACTATAAAGGTGAGTACGAGTATTAAGTTCGAGTTTAGCCGCTAAAGTGAAAACTAAATCAGTAAAAAAGGTATAAAATTATACATACCCAGCAAAAAAAGCGCCGCCAAAAAACTAATGAAAATTTTCTTTTTGGATCCGGAAGTGGTGCAAAAAAAAAAAAACGTTTGGAAAACGTGTACCGAAAACGTTTTTCTTTTGTTAGAGTTTTTTGAATTGCTTCGAAAATTTTAAACTTTTATCACCAAAAAATTCGTTTGTTACAAAATTTTTATTTTTTCAATAAAAAAAGTTATTTTTGAAACAACAACACAGTCCATTTCGTTTATATCAAACACTGTTCTTTTCTGACTTTAGGTCTTTAATAAGACACATTTTACACTTCAAAATTTAATATAGTACAATGTAATGTTGAACATTTTTTCGGAATCTTCTGAACATATCTGAAATATATGTAAAAAAACTTTGGTCGAAGCAGGGATCGAACCCACGTACCAAACTAAATGTTTGTTTCTGTTAAATAAACTTTGTTTATTCGGTTCGTGGGCGCCGCAAGCTATGCTATATAAATATAACTTATATGGATAATTATCTATTGATGACCATAACAGGTACATAGCTCAGTAGTTAGTGTGTTGGTTTACAAAGTGCATGGTCCGCGGTTCGATTCTCCGTCCAGGCGAAAGGTAAAAAAAAAATTAGAAATTTATAAAATCGTATAATTTCTTCTACATTGTTGGTATTACAGGTAAAGGTGCTAAGAACTAAAAAACCTCGTGGATGTAAGAAAGATATGAGGGAAAATGCAATTAGCAAGAAAACAATGTTTTTTTTTTTGAGTTAGTCTTTATGAGAAAGAACTTTGTTTGTCTAAAATTTCGTTTGGGGGAAACAATTATTTTTTTGCGTGTAGGACGGAAGTCCTCCATTTCAACAGCCGGTGCACTGACTTTGCATCACTTCTTTAGGTGTGATCTGAATTCAATGTTTTGGATGTAAATTAAAAAATTCTGTAATATTTTGTCAAATAAATAAATTTTGTAATTTTTAATGAATTCTAACGCTTGTCGGAAACGTTTGACCTCAAATATTTTCAAAAATTAACAATTTTTTCAGATTGGATTTAGCCTTTTTTTTTGCCAAAATTTAAATAATGTGTACCATTTTATGAATTCTTACTCTGTTTTTAACCAATTTGAAACAAGAAATTTAAAATTACCCATTAAGAGTATGAAAAACCCAAATATAAAGCATTGAATTAAAAGAACTTCCTGGGTAGTTAAATAAAGAACATCATTGGGAGTGCATCTTCTGGAAGTGCTTTTAAAGTTATGCCTTTGGAAGAACTTCCAAATTTTTTTGCTGAGTATTTGTTGCAAATTTTATTATAACTTGGTGTGGAATGGCACAAAGAACAAAGTTTGTATTCCTTAAAATGGATAAAGAAAATGGGTAATCGTGAAAAATGACGATTTATGCGGCTAAACTCGACCTTAAGAGGGGATAAATCAACACGCTTTATATGAATACTGTACTGTAAAGGTGTGTGCGTAAGTGCAATTTGGCTCACACTCACCCACGTTCAAGCAACAAAATGTTTATTCAGGCATGCTCACGCACGTCAAGCTATTTTCGTGCCACGCGCACAAGTACCAACTGACAGAATTAAAACATAAGAACGATAAACTACACCCTCAAAAAAATCGCCTCTCTAACATATGTTTTTTGTATTTTGCATGAAGCACATATATTATTGGATACTGCTGAAACATTAATATGTTTGTTTAATGTGAACATATTATATGTTTGGAAGCATTTTGAGCCCAAAAATATTAGTTGCAGAGCCCACGAGCCCTTGCAAACATAACACTATTCAACAGAAACATACATTTGTTGGCCACGTGGAGCAGTGGTTAGCATGTCTGCCATGTATGCAAAGAGTCGTGGGTTCAATTTACACATTTATATTTATACTGTAAGAAATTTTTTATAGTGAAACTTCGAAATGTGGGTTATTAAAGATTTACTGTACACTGAAAAAACAGTGAACCCTTTTCCATTGCAAAATGAACTAAACTGTAGTAATATTGACCATGATTTAGCCCTTAAGATTTTTTTCAACTTGTCTAGTTTATAATTCTCTTAAATTTTAGTTAATCTATAAGATTGTATTTTAGTTCATTTTTACAACACCATAAGATTTATATACCCCTACCAAGTTAAAAAGTCAGTATTATTTTGGTTTACTTGCTTATTTTTTGGGAAACCCGATAATAAAAATTGGTTAACAGTCTCTTTAAAATGTCGACGACTAAACTATTTTTAAATCAATCATTCCACAGTACAGAGAAATTAAATAATTAAATGAACAACAAACCGTTATACTATTACGAAAATGTTCATACATTAAAAGTAAACTTTCTTTAAGCAAAAGTAGTTTATTATAAAAAACTTATGATGGAAGTTCTTAATACAATGTTTTTGTGAATGAAAATTGTGACCACGTGGAAAAAGAAAGTAGTTTATTTTAACTCGCTTTTCGGACATTTTGACTTTTCCTTAGTTTTTTATTCATCGTAAGTATATTTTTCACATATCTTGCTGAAAAAAATGGAAGGAATAATGAAAATGGTTAAAAATTAACATGTAATAAATATAATTTTTTAGCTCTTTTAATTAGATTGTAACTTACCATATTTGGGGGCATTTTATTAAACGTACCTCATAAAGTTGGTACCTGAAACAATTAGAGAAATAATGAATTAAGTAATATATTAACTCATAAAATTGTGTTGTTATCGATGTGAAGGACATAATACAATAAATATTCTTGTTAAAAGAAAGCCAAAGTTTTAATTTAAAACTTACCAATTCTCTATTACATTGTACGCTGAGGTTAAAAAGTTATCGAAATTCATTTGGGGTTACCCTGAAATTAAATATTTATTTTCTACATTAAATAAAAAACATTAAATTGGTTTCCAAAAATCTAATTAAAGAAATAATATGCATAAAAAAAGTAAATATTCTGGTTAAAAAATCTTAAATAAAGCTTACCAATTCATAAAAATGTTTCCAAATTGTTGTTCTGAAATTAGATATTTGTTTTTTACATTAAAAATATTAAATTGGTTTCCAAAAATATTTGATTAAATTAATACTAAAACAAGTATATACGGCCGTAAGTTCGGCCAGGCCAAAGCTTATGTACCCTCCATCATGGATTGCGTAGAACCTTCATCTAAACACTGCCATCCACAATCGAATTACTTAAGTTGCGGTAAAGTAGACATACAATTTTGACAAAATTTTCTACAGAAATAAAATTTTAACAAAATTTTCTATAGAAATAAAATTTTCACAAAATTTTCTATAGAAATAAAAATTTTGACAAAATTTTCTATAGAAAGAAAATTTTGACAAAAATTTCTATAGAAATAAAATTTTAACAAAATTTTCTATAGAAATAAACTTTTGACAAAATTTTCTATAGAAATAAAATCTTGGTAGATTATTTTTGGCTCGAGTGGCAACCATGATTATGAACCGAATAAAATTTGAACAAAATTTTCTATAGAAATAAAATTTTGACAAAATTTTTTATAGAAATAAAATTATGACAATGATGAAAATTTTATTATGAACCGAATAAAATTTTAACAAAATTTCTATAGAAATAAAATTTTTACAAAATTTTCTACAGAAATAAAATTTTGACAAAATTTTCTATAGAAATAAAATTTTGGTAGATTATTTTTGGCTCTAGTGGCAACCATGATTATGAACCGATATGGACCAATTTTTGTGTGATTGGACCAATTTTGGTATGGTTGTTAGTGACCATATACCAATATCATGTACCAAATTTCAGGCGAATCGGATGAAATTTGCTTCTCTTTGAGGCTCCGCAAGCCAAATCTGGGGATCGGTTTATATGGGGGCTATATATAATTATGGACCGATGTGGATCAATTTTTGTATGATTGTTAGAGACCATATACCAACACCATGTACCAAATTTCAGCCGAATCGGATGAAATATGCTTCTCTTAGAGGCTCCACAAGCCAAATCTGGGGATCGGTTTATATGGGGGCTATATATAATTATGGACCGATGTGGACCAATTTTTGCATGGTTATTAGAGACCATATACCAACATCATGTACCAAATTTCAGCCGGATCGGATGAAATTTGCTTCTCTTTGAGGCTCCGCAAGACAAATCTGGGGATCGGTTTATATGGGGGCTATATATAATTATGGACCGATGTGAACCAATTTTTGCATGGTTGTTAGAGACCATATACCAACACCATATACCAAATTTCAGCCGGATCGGATGAAATATGCTTCTGTTAGAGGCTCCACAAGCCAAATCTGAGGGTCCCTTTATATGGGGGCTATACGTAAAAGTGGACCGATATGGCCCATTTTCAATACCATCCGACCTACATCGATAACAACTACTTGTGCCAAGTTTCAAGTCGATAGCTTGATTCGTTCGGAAGTTAGCGTGATTTCAACAGACGGACGGACGGACGGACGGACGGACGGACATGCTTAGATCGACTCAGAATTTCACCACGACCCAGAATATATATACTTTATGGGGTCTTAGAGCAATATTTCGATGTGTTACAAACGGAATGACAAAGTTAATATACCCCCATCCTATGATGGAGGGTATAATAAAGTATTAAAAACATGTAATTTTGATAATAAAAAGGTCATAAAAACGTAAATATTCTAGTGAAAAGAAAGCCAATTTTTAAAAGAAAACTTATCACTTCTCTATTAAATTATACCCTGAGGAGAAATATAAAAATTCGCCCGAATCCATCTGGGGTTGCTCTTAAATTAAATATTTTTTTACAACAAAGAATAATAATAATAATTAGCAAATAATAATATACATAAAGAATATTATTTTTTAAAAGAAACCCACATTGAAAAAAGAACACTTAACTATTTATAATTAAACTATACGCTGAGGTGTAACAAATAATTTTTCAAATTCATCTGGAGTTACTCTGAAATTGAATACTTATTTTTTACATTGAATAATAAAAATTAAATTAGATAAAACAATTTCAATATACTTTCCATTTCAGCATTTTGAACATTCTTAATAACTTTTTTCTACCGACCATCACTTCGCCATTGTACACCTCATCGCTAAAATATTAATAACTTTCATTTAAAAGTTTTAATAAACAAACACCAATATATGTCTCAAAAAAACCAAAATATTTCATACCTTTATATTCCTTTGTTACATACTTGCTAAAAAGGTGCAACAGCCCACGCCAACGCCAACTATACAACTGAAGCATGCCAAACAAAACCAAGCAAAGCCAAAACATTTCTACAACAACAAAAACACATGTGCCTTTATTGAAAACAACACCTCACCCAGACAAATAATCCATTATCGAATAATAAACACACACACACAAACCACTGAAAGAACCCAGCGAACAATTACTTCCGAATTCGGTCCGAATTCTGAAAGAACGTCTGCTAAATCATCCGAGTCTGATTCCGAATTCGGCCCGAAATCGTTCGGAAAGTGTAATGAACGGTTGACAAGAATTCGGACCGAAATGTCTGAGGGAAATCGGAAGATTGTCCAGACATTCCGACAGAATTCGGTCCGAATTCGGATGGGCAATTCTGAGGGAAATCTGATAGTTTGACCGACAATATGCAGAGAAGTTCGGACAATTCTCGGACATTTTCCCGACATTTAGCAGAGCATCTCGGAACTTTCTCTGACAATTTTACCGACATTTAGCAGAGAATTTCGGACCTTTCTCGGACATTATGTCCGATTTTGTTCGGAGAAATTCGGACGATTGTCGGACACTTTGTCCGACTTTCTACCGAGGGCTAAACTCTAGTTTAGCTATACCTCTCAGATTTTTTTCAAAACTTCACAGATGGTAGTACTCTTTGAGTAGATTACAACAACAACTTTTTTTTCTTGGCGGTCGTAACCGGATAACCGGTTATTCGGTTCCAAAGTGTAAGTTAAAAATCCTTAATATAACCGGTTCTAGAGATCCGATTACTTTTGAAAGTACATCACTAGAAAGTTTTTGAAGAGACCTTTAAAATGATGTATGAACCGTTATATCAGCTTCATCTGTTCCAGCTGTACGGGTAAAAACTTGTATTTTTCGGAACCGGTTTTTTATAAATAAGCTTATATCTCAAAAACTTCTCCATATAAAAGTACTAAATAACGGATTGCATTGTGTAGCTAACACTTCTACCTTTCCGTCAAGGTCAAAGTCAAGCTGCTATCTTTACTATAACCGGTGATATTAACTATTATATATCCATATACGGGTTAAAAAATAAAAAAATTTTTGCCTGCGGCGCTTTCTTATTATAATTAGACATATTACCCGGATCCCATCCATATACGGTTTGAAAAATAAAAAAAAATTTTAAAAAAATCTCGCGATTTTTTTGAAAAAATTTTTGCCTGCGGCGCTTTCTTATTCCTACAATTAGACATATTACCAAGATCCTATCCATATCCGGTTTGAAAAGACAAAATGAAATTTTTTTCAAAGAAATCGTGCGATTTGAACCTTTACATCGAGCGTTTTTGGATTAAATGCCGGTTTTTAATCCAAAAACCGGTTCAAAAACACGTATTTTTTCATCTAAAACCTAAACTGATAACCGGATAAACACAAGTTGTACCTCATTTGAAAGGTCGTACCTTTAGCTTTCTAGTGATGTACATTTTAAAGTAATCGGTTCACTAAAACCGGTTTTATTAACGATAAATTCAAATTCACGGTTACAATTAAATTTCAGATCAAATATATCCGGTTCTAACGGAGATATCGGCTTGCAAATAAGATTGACGGATAGGTAGAAGTGTTAGCTACACAATGCAATTAGTAATTTTGAACCTTTACATCGAGCGTTTTTGGATTAAAAGCCGGTTTTGTCAAAAAACCGGTTCAAAAACACGTATTTTTTCATCTAAAACCTAAACTGATAACCGGATAAACTTGAGTTGTACCTCATTTGAAAGGTCGTACCTTTAGCTTTCTAGTGATGTACATTTTAAAGTAATCGGTTCACTAAAACCGGTTTTATTAACGATTATTTGCTTACATTTTAGGCTCGAATAACCGGTTAACCGGTTGCGACCGCCAACCGGTTACTTTTTATTTCGATGTCAAATTTAATTCTCTATCGACCCAAAAAAAAAAATTTTTTTTTACGAGGTATAGCTAAACTAGAGTTGCTCCTTTATTTCAAAGTTATTTAAAAAGATTTTAAACTAAAATTATATTTCAAAGTTATTAAAAATCTATGTTATGCTAAGAGATCAATGTTTGTTTTGAAACGTATTACAATTCATTTTTTAAAGTCAATTCAATACGCATAAATAGCGGTTAAATATAATGTAACCTGATATTGTTAAAAAATATATACATTATAGTTCGGCAATCCTTCTCTTATTTCTTTTACTCAGTCGATCTTTTGCTGCATTGAAAAAAGCCTTCATATTTAATTCAATAGTAGAGTTCGACGTTTGAGGAATTCTTTCAAATGTGTCATCTAAAAAATAAATTTATAATCATTAAAATAATAATAATAACAATAGCGCTATTTTAAATACCTTTAAGCAACTTTATAAAATAGAAACCCTTGACAGGTATGTTGTTGTTCGTATTTGACCAAGAAAATTTTGAAGCAATGTTGTCGTCTTTAAATATAAGTTTTTTATTTTTTTTAGAACACCGTTATGATATTGTTATATTTTAACACTTCACTTTGCCACTATTTTGTTTATCACTCACCGTTTTATTTGTACGATCTGTGATATTACAATAGAAACTGACAATGGAATGCAAAAATAATAACAAAATGCAAAAACAAAAATTCCCTCCGAACTTTGGCAGAGGTTTTCGGTCAAATCTCAGTTGACAAAATTCCTTTCAGAGATTCTGCCGACTACGTCGGTTAGTTCTCGTACAAAACTTCAGAGATTGTGCAGACATCGTCTGAAAAAATATCAGAGAATGTGCAGACAAAGTCGGATAAACCTCGGAAGAAATAACAGATTTTCGGCTAAATATCTGATATAATACCACACGGATGAAAAAGACTGTTTTTCATATGTTTGGCTATAAACATTATATGTTTGGAACACAAATTTTTAAACACAATATTTTTGAGTGCAAGCATATAATGTTCATAAACTAGCATAACATGTTTGGGACATATATGTTAATATGTTAGAACATATTATGTTTGGGACATAAAATGTTTGTAAATATAATATGCTTGGATGCAAACATATATTAATTTAGAAATAGCCTATAAACATATATGTGTTTAGTAGCTTGGAGCGCTATTTAACAGGGAGCGATATTGAACTAAGTTGGTGGTTGTTGCTTGTTATTACAAAATTAACATTTTATTTTTCCTTGGGCAATTGATCAGCTACTTCTTTGATCCTTACAAACTGTGTGGTCCGCTGTTCGACTCCCCGTCCGGCAAAAGGTAAATTTAAAATAAAAAAAATCATAAAATTGAATAATTTCTTCTACAATGTTTGTATTACAGAAAAAGGTGCTAAGAACTAAAAAATCTCGTGGAAGTGAGAAAGATGTGGGGGAATATACAATTGGGCAGAAACAAAATTTTGAGCATTCAGGTCGAAAACCTATGTTGTTAGCACCTATATTACCTTTTTATTTTCATAATTCATTATGATTGTAAATATATAAATAAATAAATAAAATTTTGAGCACAATATTGTTTGGGAGAATTTTTTTAAGCATATAATATTTTTGGGTGCAAAATGCTTCAAAACATATCATATGTTCACATAATAACATATTGTTTTTTGGAAGACAACATTATTGAATTTGGATGCAAAAATACAAAATGTTTGGAACTTAGACTACCCAAACATATATTGTTTAGACCAATATGCTTTCAAACATATTATATATTGGAAGAGATCAAACATATAAATGTTTGGGCAATACCCAAAAATGTATATGCTTGAAGCAAAATATGTTTGGGAGTATATGTTACAGAAGCGATTTTTTGTGAGGGTGCAGAGATTTAGCAGACGTTTTCGGACGTCCGACACGTCGGACATAATTGCTCTCTGGGAACAAACACAACATCCCCATCACTCCCTACCATTTCTCATTATTGCATTGCACGCTCTCACTCTCAAAAAAATTTCAAGTAACATCATCTTTACATTAAACATATTCCACTTTGACGAGAAAGATCTCTGTACTATGCATTAGTTCATCGCATCTGTCCACAATTTACTCTAAAAACAATACTCTTAAATGCATATCAGTATAAGAACGATGAAACGTTTAACTTAAAATCAGCAAAAACTTCATGAAATGATATCTACCCATTTTTGACGAAAATGTCTATAAATTTAATTACATGTGAACTAAAAATATTTCATTGAGAAATGTTGTACCAACTATTATTAACTATAGAAATTGCCAGTAAGAAATTGCTATCCGCTTTCAAGTTCAATTTTCGTCAAAAAATATTTTCTCATACAAAAACTCTTTATAGTAAATTACACTTATTATTTAGAAAGTATTTTACATTTCATAAGTAGTTTTATAGTATGACGAAAGAATTTTTAACTACCAGTTAAGAAAATTTTTAAGGAAATTTCCATCGTATTTTGTAGGCTATGAACTAAACGATTGCTACTTAAAATTTGTAAAATTTCCTTTCGAGTAGATAATTTTCGTTAAAGATACGAAAAATGAACTAAAATTCTGGAAAATTCTTGTAATAAATTATTGTAAAAATCTTCTTAAATTTACGAGACACTTTTTTTTCTGTGTAAGAAACAGTGCTTGATATAAACGAAATGGACTGAGCTTTTGGATAAAATATTATTTTTTTATTGCAAAAGTAACAATTTTATAACAAAAAACTGCTTTTGGTATAAAAGTTTGAAATTTTGGAAGGCATTCAAAAACTCTAACAACAGAAGAACGTGGAGTTGAGTATAAACATATATAAATAATTTTATAATATACACATAAATTTATTTAGGCGCGAACAGTTTTTTACTAGCATTTAACACCATTTTACACGCATTTAAAACTTATCGTGTTTTGTACTTAATTTCATTTTTACCTTTAAGGCCGGTATTAAGTTGGCATTATCGCTCTAAAATGACCCTGTTTTGCCTTTTACTTTTCTGTAATAATTCATTTTAAAGAAAACAAAATATTTCAATTGTTTTAGCTGCAAAACTCGAACTTAATGCACGCTTTTATATTTGAAGGTGTCCGTCAACTCCTCTTGGACTACTTATTAATGAAGAGGAACTAAACTTTGGTTTTATAGATCCTCCTGTTTAATTTTTCACTATTTCCTCCTTTTTTCATTTTACTGTCCCAACTCTAAAAAGAGTATAGTGCACTTTCGTTATTTTTATGAAGATCCCTTTGTAATTTTTGTATATTTTCCACCTTTTTTTAAAATTTCCTTTCCCTGAATATTTGGACTTACTCCTCGTCCGTTCTGATTTCTTTTAACGAACCAAGAAAAAAAAATTTGTCCATAATGTCAAAATGATAAACAAAACAAATGTCCACACATACATAAAATGCTACTCTCAAGGAGAAAACGCATGCTGTTTTTTTTTTTTCAAATGTTTATTGTCTTGGTTCCCAATGTCTATTCTCTTTACTCCGAATACGCAATTTAATATTAAAATTAAATAACATTTAGACTTAAGCATATCAAATTTTGGACCTTATAATAAAATAGGTTTCCGAAACAACATACAAGCGGTTTCACAGAAATTGCTCTCTTTTGATTCTCTCGCTGTGTTATGTTGATATCTTTGGTCAACCCTCCCGGTTTCCATCTCTATTTCTTTCTCTATACTCTCTCTGTCGCTTTGAATAAAATATCACAACATAATAATAATAATATATAATAATAATAATATATATGTTGAATAATAATATATATGTTTACTCGAAATTTATTAATTTGTATATGTGTTTACATTCACACATATTATTTTTTATGAAACATTCATACCCTAAACATAATATATTGTAACATATTAACATATGTGTCCCAAACATTTAATGCTAGTTTAGGAACATTACATTTTTGCACGTAAATATATTGTGTTTAAAAATTGTGCCCGAAACACATTTTGTTTATATCGGAACATATGAAAAACATATTTTTCTAACAGTGTATGTATGATCATAAAGTTATGTTAGAACAAAACACACAAATAACAAAAACCAAATTCTTTAGTCTATAGCATAATTCAGAAAAATAAAATATTTAAGATTTTTTTATAATCAACGGATATTTTCTTTTATTTCAAATAAAACTAAATAAGATTTTGGGGGCGCAATATATACATTTTTTGATTGAAATTTATTGCCCATATCAATTAATAATTTAATTGGATCAATCATATAGTTGATTGATTTTTGTAGCGAAATTACTTAAATTTTTTTTTGATTCAATCAAAACTGTGATTGAATTTTATGTCAAAACCCAATAACATTTTTAATTGATTCAATCACACAATTAATTGATTCCGTGACAAAATTCAATTAAATTTTAATTGAAAATCGTGTTGGTTTTCAATCAAAATGGATGATTGATAATATACTTTTCGTGATTGAAGACAGTTCAACTAAAAAAATTATTGAATCCGCGATTTTCGTGATTGAAATCAAAAAAAAAATGTGTGTAAGCATATTATATTTACAAACATTTTATGTTCTAACATATTAACATATATGACCCAAACATGTTACGCTAGTTTATGGACATTATATGCTTGCACTGAGAAATATTGTGTTAAAAATTTGAGTTCCAAACATATAATTTTTACACCCAAACATATGAAAAACAATTTTTTCGTCCGTGTATGTGTATTAGTTTCAAATATATCTTTAAATAAACTGACATATTTATATTTTTCAGAGTTTTCATTCCGAGTAACAAAAGAGAGGAATATATATATATATATATATATATATATATATATATATATATATATATATATATATATATATATATATATATATATATATATATATATATATATATATATATATATATATATATATATATATATATATATATATATATATATATATATATATATATATATATATATATATATATATATATATATATATATATAAACCATAAAATAAATCTTTTTCTGCAATTTCAGTAATTTTGGAATTGATATATTAACATCTAATTATATCAAATTAGATATAATTGGATGTGGTTGGAATTCTGTTGTAGTTATGAACATTCTACATTTAGAAATAAATATAGGTTGTTTATACCAATTTTCTGTATTTACATGTATTTGTTCGTAACTGTAACCATTTGGTGGGATTTTCAACAGATTTTCAGTTGTGCCACAAGATAAATGGTTGTGACAACCAAATCTACCTCTTTCGAATAATTTTCAGTCAAATTGGTTGATACGACCAATCGTTGGGAAATCATTTAGTAGCCACCATTATCACATAGAATTCACAGCCGAATGGCATTTGATTTTTTAAATGTCATTTGCGTCAATAAAATTAATTGAAGTAAAAATGTATTTTTTCGAACTTTTAAATCGAAGCAACAAAATGGGACAAAACTGTTGATTATTATCAACTATTCACCATGAATGGTACAGCAAAACATTATAATTAATTTAAGAAATGGATGTTTCATGTGAATAATGGTTTGTATTCGAAATATTTCCGAATTTCTAGCATATAAACCTGAAGGTTGTGTTTCAGCTTGGATCCGAACGTTTGTAAGAATTAAAATCGCGAACAAGTTTAGATAAAAAGAAAGGCAACTCTGAAGTCCGGAAGGCCCGACTATTATGGCCAAGATATTTGATGAATTGTGGGTTTTTGAACAACATTTGGGTAAAATATTTGTATTGGGACTATATTTAAATTTGGATCCAATTTGCCAAACATTTCGAAACTATGGCATCTGTGACGATTCGTTTTAAAAATTGGCATGCATACCTATAACGCTAAGTCTACTGTTTGTGCAAAATTTCACGTAAACCGGAGTAAAACTTTGGCGTCTGTGCTCACATGGGTGTGAACCTGTCGAAAGCTATATTTGGGAGCTATATCTAAATCTGGACCGATTTCAGTGAGATCTTTTTACTAAGCTATGATGTATAATTATCGTACGTGTCATTGTCACCTAATGGAAATGAATTTGTTATATGGGACTACCAATATTACATATCGATATTTTTCGTTTATATACATTTGTGTTCTATAATTATAAGTTTTATTACATGTATGACACCGTTTAACAAAATGGCATAATAATAAAATATTTGATCTATATAAAATTTGAACTTCTTTCATTAAATAGCAGGACCATTTTTTCATAATTCGGTTATATGTACTCTGTAGGATGATCGACTCAATCGAATGATGAAGGTGGTAGCAGAATTTATTGGTTGACAAAATCAACTCTTTATGTTATGTAAGTCATCTTTACCATCGTTCTATTGGCAGGACCGAATTATTTGGGAGACACAACTGCTAACTGATAGTAGCTGCAACTGCCATATGGAGGTTGGCAATAAATTCGATTGTCCCAACCAATCTGTATTCTCTGTGTATACTATCATATATAATCAGATATAGCAGAAGATCTAATAATATTAGGCCAGATTTACCAATTTTTACACGGAGAGCAAATATGGAGTATATGTTAGACGAAAAGCCAAATTAAATAGCTTTATAAGCCACTTTAGTTATTGAACGGGTTATGAAGTGGAGTCCACACGAAGAGATACTGACGAGAGATTTTGCATGCAAATTTGCAAATTTTAACCTGAAAGGATTTAATGTACTACTCCAGGAAATTAAATCTGGGGATAAATAGAGACTATTTACAGTCGTGAATATTGACCATTTTTTGCACGATAGTTATTGGAAGACATATACTCACATCACGTACCAAATTTTAACCGGATTGGATGAAATTTGCTCTTCCAAGAGGCAACAGGAGTAAAATCTAGGGATGGGCCAAATTTGCAATATGGGCATCGCTAGACTGACTCAGAATTTCACCATGACTGCTTTGTGGGGGGTCTGAGGGGTTTCTATTTCTATACTATTCTTCCTAATGTCATTTTGACAATATCTACTGTCCGTCTGTCAATATATGTATGTATGTTATGTGAGTCGATAAAAAAAAACTAACTAAAACGAAAATCAAATGAACATATTTGACTGCAGCAAAAATTCTTCAACGTCAATCTTAAGATCCAAGGCTTAAAATTGTCAGCCCCCCTGAAGAATTTTTTTGTTTGCGTAGAGATATGTAGCTAGCTAACTGTTTTTTTAGATTGCCTGGTTCGTATTCCATTTTGCATTTACGTATTTATATCCAAAACATTTCGTTTCGCATTGTCCCAGAATGTGACTTTGCTGTTGGCGTTGTGAGTTGATTTTGAAAAATAACTTTTGCCAAAATACATACTTCTGCAGTACATTCGAATGAATGAATGTGGGTTCTTGGAAAAGTGCATTCCAAAACACGAAAAGAATTTATTTATGCACCAAGTTTAACATAAGAATATTTGGAAACGAGCAGAACTGAACGTAACATGTGCGTATTTGTACATTTGTCTATATTTTCATGTATTGCAGGATATGTAGGACATACAATGTTACAATACTGTTCCAAATACAGAGAAACCTTATATCAAATACCATGATAAAGATGCACACCTAACAGAACTTACATACCTTAATATGTCTGCTTAAAAGCCAATGGCCATAACTAGTATAACTATTTATAACGTTCTGCTTCCAGCAATATATGTCTATAGAATTTGTTCAAACACAATATTGTTCGTATCGTGGAAAAATGATATACTTCACCCGAAATATACGTATCTTTGAGGATCCAAGGCTTATCATCCAATGTGTGAATATTAGTTTACTTGAATTAAAATGACCTAAAAATGCCCAGTGTTCGAAATGGCTCGAAAAATCCGCTTCAGCTCTTTTTTAAAAGGGCTGTTCTGTTTGTCAGCTCTTGCTCTCGGAGCCCTATGAATAAAGTGGCAAAACGTATACAAATAGCCCACCACGACCATGTATTTGGCCACATACACTTTCAGTTATACAACCTCAAGCACTTATATTTTCAGAATTTGTTCAAACAAAAAATTGTTTTTAATCTGCAAACATATTATGTTACACCCTACCCATATCTTCTCTAAGCCCCAATTCCTTTTATTTAATTCTTTTCCTTCCTAGCAAAAAAAATTTGGAAGTTCTTCCAAAGGCACAACTTTAAAAGCATGTACTCCCAATGATGTTCTTTATTTTAACTACACAGGAAGTTATTTTCATTCAATTCTTTATAACATGCACAGAAAAAAAAGTGTCTCGTAAATTTAAGAAGATTTTTACAATAATTTATTACAAGAATTTTCCAGAATTTTAGTTCATTTTTCGTATCTTTAACGAAAATTAACTACTCGAAAGGAAATTTTACAAATTTTAAGTAGCAATCGTTTAGTTCATAGCCTACAAAATACGATGGAAATTTCCTTAAACATTTTCTTAACTGGTAGTTAAAAATTCTTTCGTCATACTATAAAACTACTTATGAAATGTAAAATACTTTCTAAGTAATAAGTGTAATTTACTATAAAGAGTTTTTGTATGAGAAAATATTTTTTTACGAAAATTGAACTTGAAAGCGGATAGCAATTTCTTACTGGCAATTCCTATAGTTAATAATAGTTGGTACAACATTTCTCAATGAAATATTTTTAGTTCACATGTAATTAAATTTATAGACATTTTCGTCAAAAATGGGTAGATATCATTTCATGAAGTTTTTGCTAATTTTAAGTTAAACGTTACATCGTTCTTATACTGATATGCATTTAAGAGTATTGTTTTTAGAGTAAATTGTGGACAGATGCGATGAACTAATGCATAGTACACAGATCTTTCTCGTCAAAGTGGAATATGTGTAATGTAAAGATGATGTTACTTGAAATTTTTTTGAGAGTGAGAGCATGCAATGCAGTAATGAGAAATGGTAGCGAGTGATGGGGATGTTGTGTATATCTGAGCATGGGGTTGTTTTTATTTTTGTTCTTTCAGTGGTGTGTGTGTTTATTATTCGCGAATGGATTATTTGTCTGGATGAGGTGTTGTTTTCAATGAAGGCACATGTGTTTTTGTTGTTGTAGAAATGTTTTGGTTTTGCTTGGTTTTGTTTGGCATGCTTCAGTTGTATAGTTGGCGTTGGCGTGGGCTGTTGCACCTTTTTAGCAAGTGTGTGACAAGGGAATATAAAGGTATGGAATATTTTGGTTTTTTTTTGAGACATATATTGGTGTTTGTTTATTAAAACTTTTAAATGAAAGATATTAATATTTTAGCGATGAGTTGTACAATGGCGAAGTGATGATCGGTAGCTTAGAAAAAAGTTTTTAAGAATGTTCAATATTTAGGAAAAAAATGCTGAAATGGAAAGTACATTGAAATTGTTTTATCTAATTTAATTTTTATTATTCAATGTAAACAATAAATATTCAATTTCAGAGTAACTCCAGATGAATTTGGAAAATTGTTTGTTACACCTCAGCGTATAGTTTAATTATAAATAGGTAAGTGTTCTTTTAAAACATAATATTCTTTATGTATATTATTATTTGCTAATTATTATTATTTTTTAACCAGTTTCATGTTTTTCTTTTTTGTAAAAAACTATTTAATTTAAGAGCAACCCCAGATGGATTCGGGCAATTTTTTATATTTCTCCTCTGCGTAAAATTCAATAGAGAAGTGGTAAGTTTTCTTTTAAAAATTTGCTTTCTTTTCACTAGAATATTTATGTTTTCATGACCTTTTTATTATTATCAAAATTACATGTTTTTAATATTACTTTAACTTATTTTAGTATTACTTTAATCAAATATTTTTGGAAACCAATTTAATATTTTTAATGTAAACAAGTATATACGGCCGTAAGTTCGGCCAGGCCGAATCTTATGTACCCTCCACCATGGATTGCGTAGGAACTTCTACTAAAGGCTGTCATCCACAATCGAATTACTTGGGTTGCGATAACACTTGCCGATGGCAAGGTATCGTAAAACTTTTTAACACTGTCTTCTAAATTGTAAGTTAGCCCATACGGGGTATATATTAAACAAAAAAAGGCCGACTAAATACGTATATAATATAGTTTGACAAAATTTTCTATAGAAATGAAAACTTGACAAAATTTTCTATAGAAATAAAAACTTGACAAAATTTTCTATAGAAATAAAATGTTGACAAAATTTTCTATGGAAGTAAAATGTTGACAAAATTTTGTATAGAAATAAAATGTTGACAAAATTTTCTACAGAAATAAATTTTTTACAAAATTTTCTATAAAAATAAAATTTTGACAAAACTTTGTATGGAAATAAAATTTTGACAAACATTTCTATAGAAATAAACGTTTGACAAAACTTTCTATTGAAATGAAATTTTGACACAACTTTCTGTAGTAATAAAATTTGACAAAATTTTCTATGGAAATAAAGTTTTGGTAGATTATTTTTGGCGATATGGACCAATTTTTGTGTAATAAGTCATCGGCTATATGTAACTAAAGACCGATATTGACCAATTTTTACATGGCTGTTAGAGGCCATATATTGACAAAATGTACCAAATTTCAACCGCATCGGATGACTTTTGCTATATATAATTATGGACCGATATGGACCAATTTTTGCATGGTTGTTAGATACCATATACTAACACCATGTACCAAATTTCAACTGGATCGGATGAATTTCGCTCCTCCAAGAGGCTCCTGAGGTCAAATCTGGGGATCGGTTTATATGGGAGCTATATATAATTATGAACCGATATGGACCAATTTTTGCATGGTTGTTAGAGACTATATACTAACACCACGTACTAAATTTCAATTGGATCGGATGAATTTTGCTCCTCCAAGAGGCTCCGGAGTTCAAATCTGGGGATCGGTTTATATGGGAGCTATATATAATTATGAACCGATATGGACCAATTTTTGCATGGTAGTTAGAGGCCGTATACTAACATCAGGTACCAAATTTCAACAGGATCGGATGAATTTTGCCCCTCCAAGAGGCTCCGGAGGTCAAATCTGGGGATCGGTTTATATGGGGGCTATATATAATTATGGACCGATATGGACCAATTTTTGCATGGTTGTGAGAGACCGTATACTAACATCAGGTACCACATTTCAAAAGGATCGGATGAATTTTTCCCCTCCAAGAGGCTCCGGAGGTCAAATCTGGGGATCGGTTTATATGGGGGCTATATATAATTATGGACCGACATGGACCAATTTTTGGATGGGTGTTAGAGACCGTATACTAAGACCACGTACTAAATTTCAACCGGATCGGATGAATTTTGCCCCTCCAAGAGGCTCCGGAGGTCAAATCTGGGGATCGGTTTATATGGGAGCTATATATAATTATGGACCGATATGGACCAATTTTTGCATGGATGTTAGAGGCCGTATACTAACATCAGGTACCAAATTTCAACCGGATCGGATGAATTTTGCTGCTCCGGGAGGCTCCCCAAGCCAAATTTGGGGATCGGTTTATATGGGGGCTATACGTAAACGTGGTCCGATATGGCCGATTTTCAATACCATCCGACCTACATCAATAACAACTACTTGTGCCAAGTTTCAAGTCGATAGCTTGTTTCGTTCGGAAGTTAGCGTGATTTCCACAGACGGACGGACAGCCGGACAGACGGACAGACGGACGGACGGACGGACATGCTTAGATCGACTCAGAATTTCACCACGACCCAGAATATATATACTTTATGGGGTCTTAGAGCAATATTTCGATGTGTTACAAACGGAATGACAAAGTTAATATACCCCCATCCTATGGTGGAGGGTATAAAAAATCATACAATTGAATAATTTCTTCTACAATGTTTGTATTACAGAAAAAGGTGCTAAGAACTAAAAAATCTCGTTGAAGTGAGAAAGATGTGGGGGAATATACAATTGGGCAGAAACAAAATTTTGAGCATTCAGGTCGAAAACCTATGTTGTTAGCACCTATATTACCTGTTTATTTTCATAATTCGTTATGATTGTAAATATATAAATAAATAAATAAAATTTTGAGCACAATATTGTTTGGGAGAATTTTTTTAAGCATATAATATTTTTGGGTGCAAAATGCTTCCAAACATATTATATGTTCACATAATAACATATTGTTTTTTGGAAGACAACATTATTGAATTTGGACGCAAAAATACAAAATGTTTGGAACTTAGACTACCCAAACATATATTGTTTAGACTAATATGCTTTCAAACATATTATATATTGGAAGAGATCAAACATATAAATGTTTGGACAATACCCAAAAATATATATGCTTGAAGCAAAATATGTTTGGGAGTATATGTTACAGAAGCGATTTTTTGTGAGCGTGTGGTATTCTATGGACATCGGCAATCTCACTAATCTTAATCTCTTTTGAGGCATTGTACTTCTCAATTCATTTTTAATTCTTTTTAGTTTGGAGAAGGAACGTCCCCACTGCAGTTAGTAACCATCATGTTTGAAAAGATTCTCATTGCGATTTCTACATTTGGAAATGTGTCGTCAATGTTGTTTTCTTTTAAAAGTTGATATATTTTTAACATATAATTAGTTCCCACATTTTTACTGTCCACATTTTTCAAGTATTCTGTTAAATGCAAGCATTACTTTTCTAACTCTTTCTCATTAACATCTTCATAATTAATTTCAGCAATATTGCAGGAACAAGGGGGCCCTTATATGACACGGGCCCTGGGCACATGACCAGAGTTCCCAGTGGGAAAGAGGGGTCTGCATATATGTTTATAGGCTATTTCTAAATTAATATATGTTTGCATCTAAGCATATTATATTTACAAACATTTTATGTCCCAAACATAATATGTTCTAACAAAGATGTTATGTTAGTTTATGAACATTATATGCTTGCATTTAACAATATTGTGTTAAAAAATTTGAGTTCCAAACGTATAATTTTTACATCCAACCATATGAAAAACAGTCTTTTTCGTGCGTGTAGGATCCGCATCTTTGGCTTGGAATCAATACCAAAACCTTAAGGACTGTGTTTCATATTTTTCAGTATAACAATTATATATTTGGTACGCAAATTTTTGCATATTACATTTAAGTGGAAACATATAATGTTCATATTCTAGTATCATATCGATATCTACATTCCAAAGTGCACTAAGTCTATAAAGTGAATTTTACAGGAAACAAGAAACAAGTTTTGTATTTTGAAATTTCTCAAAACCCGTATAAGATAGAAATTCCCTTATTTTCGGTCTTAAAATCATATTTTTTATAAATTTTTTTTAGTATGTACGAACTCAAAATAGTGATAATAAAACATAGCTAAAAATGACTTAGACCACTTTAGACCGAACAATCCTTTTTGCCCTTTTTGGGTTGGACATTTGTTAAAACTTTAGTCACAGGCTAAGCAATATTAGCAATAACTTTTGATAGAAATGTCCAATAGAGGATGCAATTCACATCAATCCGAAAAAAAGCGAACTCCATCAAAACATGCTAAGTCGACTTAGCGTACTCTGGAATGAGGGCATCGATATGCTTGCGATATATATGTTCATATTTTATAACATATTATGTTTGGAACATACATTTCTTAAATATAATATCTCTGGATTCAAACATATTTTAAATTAAAAATTTCGTATAAACATATACATATATGTTTAGAAAAGTCAGAGAGAGAGAGAGAGAGAATAGAGGAAAAAATTGTAGATGGTGGAGGAAATAGATAACGAATGACACTTAAAGATATGTTAATTTCCACAAATCGAAGTGTAGATTGTTTAGTAAAAGTTCATGATTGACTTACATATATTTTATATAAATAAATTGTTGGGGTGTAATATTCAAATAAATTATAGACATAGGTTTTTATTTGTATAAATAAATATAATACATATTTAAGACATTTTGCTGCAAACAAACAAATATTTAGAAACTGAAAGTAACTATTTAGGGCCTTAAAAACGATATGATCAGTATGAAACATAATATGTTTGCACAGTGGAAATTATTTTTTGTTTGAACATATTCTGAAATTATATACGAGTGCGATTCGGAAACTTCTTAGCCTATCAATGAAAGAGAATAGTTAGTTTTTCAAAAATATTTTTATTTTTCAATATAATCTCCTGAAACTTCAATACACTTAGTCCAACGATTTTCTAGCAACTCTATCCCTTAATTAAAATAGGTTTCATCAAGGTCTTCAAAATAGTGGTTTACAACTGTAATTGCATCTTCATTTGAGGTAAAACGCTTGGCAGCAAGGAATTTTTTTTAGATTTGGGAACAGGTAAAAGTCACTGGGAGTTAAATCAGGAAAATAAGGTGGGTGGTCAAGCAACTCGTACTTTAATTCGTTGATTTTAGCCATTCTTAAAACACTCTTGTGCGCTGGTTCGTTGTTTTGATGAAAAATTATTTTTTTCTTTTTTGTTGTAAGCCAGGACGTTTTTCTCGAATTTGTTGCAATAGTACTCTGAATTTATTGTTTTACAGATAGTCAATCAATAAAATACCTTTGAAGTCCCAAAAACCCGTTGACATAACCATAACATGATATTAGCAATTTCACGCACTTTTATTCGTCGATCATTTAATACCATATCATGCACTTTGGCTACAATTTCTGTTGTTGTTTCTGTTTTTGAACGTCCACTACGTGGTTCATCTTCAATGCTTGTACGACCACGTTTAAATTCAGCAACCCACTTTTTTACTGTTGCATATGAAGGAACACTTTCACCTAACACATTCACCATATCATTATGAATTTCTTGTCCCGATAAACCTTTTTTATGTAAATATTTATAATTTTTATAATTTTTCCATTGTAAAAAAAATTGCGGATGCGTCTTTGAACACCTGATCGTGAACACCTGTTTCTATATGAAGGAGTTGCCAGATCGAAACAAAATTTAACATGTGTTCATAAGAGAGATGGAAGATTCCCAAACACTTAACTTTTTTCTGTTTATACCGCGCTTTTTGTCGATTTTTTGAAGGTGTGTATGAAAACCCAGTCGATAGGTTAGGTTAGGTGGCAGCCCGATGTATCAGGCTCACTTAGACTATTCAGTCCATTGTGATACCACATTGGGGAACTTCCCTCTTACCATTGAGTGCTGCCCGATTCCATGTTAGGCTCAATGACAAGGGACCTCCTTTTTATAGCCGAGTCCGAACGGCGTTCCACATTACAATGAAACCACTTAGAGAAGTTTTGAAACCCTCAGAAATGTCACCAGTATTACTGTGGTGGGATAATCCACCGCTGAAAAACTTTTTGGTGTTCGGTCGAAGCAGGAATCGAACACACGTCCTTGTGTATGCAAGACGGGCATGCATCGCTGTGTCTCCCACCCAGTCGATAGAAAAGCAGTCAAAAATGAGTATTTTCAATTTTTTGAGAAACCATTCAAATGTTAATAACGTTTTTACTTTTTGTTGACACATTTTGTATACATTCGTTTCATCCTCGACAACAAAATATGAAGTGACTTGCCTTTCGACATAGATATACAGAAACAGGGCATTAGTTTATAGCAGGGACCGTAACGGTTATAAGTGCTATCAATAAAATTATTTTTCAATCGTTATTTTGTGACTAAAAAACTCGAAAACTCTTTAAAAGAGAGTTCTGGGAAGCAAAAAAAAAAAGAAATTATCCGTATTTGCGTTCAAATCTTTCCGTTGCAAATTTAGATTAAATGTTGTTCGTTAAATTAAACAAATAAATTAACACAAACTTTAAAGGGTGATACGGTCAAAATTTGGTCAATATAAACTTGACGTATTTCTTTCAATTTTGCATTTAAAAACACACACTGGACACCCCTCATTTTGAAGGTGTGTGTGTGTAGAATGTTGATCCTATTTTGATTTTGGAATTCACTCTTCAGTTGTCAAAATGCCGTCCAAGCAAGAAGAGCAGCGATCAAAATTTTGCTCGCGCATCGCGAAAATCCGAGCTACTCGCACGCAAAGCTGGCAAAATCGCTAAAAGTTGCCATATCAACCATTACAAATGTAATTAAAGTGTTTGGGGAACGTTTGTCGACAGCCAGGAAGTCTGGATCGGGGGGAAATCGAAAACCGGAAGCAGCTGAGATGACAAAGAGAGTTGCCGGTAGTTTCAAGTGAAACCCTAACCTCTCTCTCCCAGATGCCGCAAATAAGCTGGGTGTATCGTCTACAACCGTGCATCGAGCCAAAAAAGAAGCCGGACTATCGACTTACAAGAAGGTAGTGACTCCAAATTGCGATGATAAACAAAATACGACGGCCAAAGCGCGATCCCGGAGGCTGTACACGACGATGCTGACGAAGTTTGACTGCGTGGTAATGGACGACGAAACCTACGTCAAAGCCGACTACAAGCAGCTTCCGGGACAGGAGTTTTATACGGCAAAAGGAAGGGGACAGGTAGCAGATATTTTCAAGCACATAAAACTGACAAAGTTCGCAAAGAAATATCTGGTTTGGCAAGCCATCTGTACCTGTGGCTTGAAAAGCAGCATTTTCATAGCTTCCGGGACTGTCAACCAAGAAATTTACGTGAAAGAAAGTTTGAATAAACGTCTGCTGCCTTTCCTGAAGAAACACGGTTGTTCCGTACTGTTTTGGCCGGATTTGGCATCTTGCCATTACGGTAAAAAGGCCATGGAGTGGTACGCCGCCAACAACGTGCAGGTGGTTCCCAAGGACAAGAACCCACCCAACACGCCAGAGCTCCGCCCAATTGAGAAATACTGGGCTATTGTCAAGCGGAACCTAAAGAAGACCAAAAAAACTGCTAAGGACGAGCAACAGTTCAAGGCAAACTGGCTTTCTGCGGCGAAGAAGGTGGACAAGGTGGCTGTACAAAATCTGATGGCAGGTGTCAAGCGTGAGGCCCGGCAATTCGAAAGCCTAACTGAATATTTTTCCTGAATTTTATATTAATTGAACTTGAAAAAGAAATTTAATTTGATTTTTTAAATAAACGATTTCACCGATTTACACGCGTTTTCCTCTGACCAAATTTTGACCGTATCGCCCTTTATATGAGATGGACTCATTAAACAAAAATCTGTAAAAAAGAATATGAGTTTTATTTAAGACAGAAAAAATAAAACTCCCGAAAAAAGTTTTATTTCCCGAAGAAAAACTTAAGACTCCTAGGAAGAGTTTCCTTTTCTGAAGGAAAATATAAAACTCGTAAAAAGAGTTTTATTTATGACCTTTTTTTACGTTGATAAGTAACCCTTGCCTTTGGAGTTAGTAGTTTTTTTTTAATATCCGTTGACTCTAACTTGAAGAGTTTTGGAGTTTACATTTTCTGAATATTTTCTGAATTATTATGTTTTGAGAAAGTATCCTTGACTTTGCTAATTTTTTGCGTACGTTAGTTAAATAAACCAAAAACAAATTTATACAAATGAAGCATTTGAGAAGCAGTTCAGAATTCCTTAAAATTTGACCAATAATGCGCCCATCGCCCATTCCTTAAAATTTGACCAACAATGCACCCATCGTGAACTTGGTATGGTGCTAAAAAAAAATTTGCAATCGATATTTTCTTTAAACTGTGAAGAACATTAATTACGTCGAATAAATTTTCTAGAATTTGTCAAAACATATTTGTCTATTTTTGTGTGATATCGGTATGCAAATTCTGTTTGTTATACAGTTTTTTTGTTGATTCTTATACAATTTATTATATATCCATTAAAATATTTGGCCCAGCGCCACAAGGCATTATTGGACTAGTTGGCTAACAAAAATTCATGATTGTACAAAAGTGTTTCAACTATGTCGAGAAAATAATTTTTTCATGATCTTTTAAAACTTGATATACTCGTATGTGCTTTTACTTCAGGAGGAAGATTATTGTAAGCATTTGCTCCAATAAAATCAATTCGTTGCTTGGGCTTCTCTAGTCTACAAAGGGGTACTCTCAAATTCATTCTACCTCTCATATTTATATTATTCTGATTTTGTGTAAAAGATATTGGGTGATTTCCAATATCCTTGACACACTTCAAAACATAGACTTAAAGCCCGTATGTATGCAGTCCATTTAATAGCAAATTCTTTGAATAGTGTTAATGTTGAAAAGTTACGTGGGAGATTAAAAACAGCCTTCAGCATTATTTGTAAAGCCTTCAGATTTTGATTTTCCTCTTCAAC
This sequence comes from Haematobia irritans, assembly GCF_050003625.1. Classification (NCBI taxonomy): domain Eukaryota; kingdom Metazoa; phylum Arthropoda; class Insecta; order Diptera; family Muscidae; genus Haematobia; species Haematobia irritans. The sequence goes on from NC_134398.1 coordinate 87,515,996, forward strand.
TCACATATATGAGATTCCAACTCAAATTACGCTGCAAAATTACACCCAAATACTTCACATGACACGATTCAATAATACGCTCCCCATTCAAATTTATCACGAAATAATCGCTAGTGTTGATAACATTTGGTTTAAATCAGGGACCGTAAATAACTGTTATCCAGAAAATTTTAACTCAAAAACTCTTCATGTTAGAGTCAACGGAGACCTATATTGTCATATACCAATAGATTCATCTCGGAAAGGTCTTTCAGAATCTATGGTGATATTAAAAAAACACTCCCAACTCCAAAGTTAACGGTTATTTTTCAACGTAAAAATAAAAGGTCATAAATAAACTCTTTTTATGAGTTTTATTTTTTCCTTCAGAAAATAATACTCTTTTTTGGAGTTTTATTTTTTTCTTCGGAAAATAAAACTCATTTCAGGAGTTTTATTTTTTTCGTCTTAAATAACACTCATATTCTTTTTTTTACAATTTCTTGTTTTATTGAGTTTATCTCACATAAAGTTTGTATTTATTTATTTATTTTATTTAACGAACATATTTTTTCCAAATATTCAACGGAAAGATTTAAACACAGGTCGCTCATTACCAATTTAGGTGCAGAGAATGCTCTTCCCACGCTTACTTGGGTTGCAGGCTCCTTCGCTATGATGCGCTTAAGACGCGGATCCAAATATAAGCCTGCAAGGAGTGTTGGATTTTTTAGCAGCAAGTTTTCACGCCATTCTAATATTGTCAGAAATTCTGAGCTGGCGGCTTCGACGAATTTCTAGCTTCATTTGAAGCCATATTTTAAAAAAAATCGCTATAAAATAATCGCTCTGCTTGCTTCAAGAGGGATTTCCCATTCTGACAGACTTAGTTAAGCGCGGCATCGACATTTTTCAATCAGAAGGATTTATAAAGCATTAAGCTTTTTAGCATCAAGTAGGATGAATTCCCTACCGTCTGCGGTAAAGGTAAATTAAGATGACTAGTCATGTTCCTAAAATAATTTTTAACTTAAGCTGAGTACTATGTTCAGTTTTCAAGCTGAAAACCAGCTTGTTTTCACGGTTACTTTTTTTAATTAATTAATTTAGAAATATAAAATTATTTACAATCAATTGCTTGGATCTTTTCCATCCATTACTTTGCAAGACTTGATCAAAATATAATCGTCTTCCTAAATATATTTGTACTTTTAATTTAGTGTTTTGGTGAAAACCCCGAACATAGAACTCACCTTTATCGTCTAAAAATGAGTTTTATTTTCCGAAGAAAACAATAAAACTCCACAAAAGAGTTTTATTTTCCAAAGAAAAAAATAAAACTCCAAAAAAGAGTATCATTTTCTGAAGTAAAAATAAAACTCATAAAAAGTGTTTTATTTATGACAGATAAATAAAACTATCTTTTTAACAGTTTCATTCGAGTTTTTATTTTTTTAGTCACAAAATAACGATTAAAAAATAACTTTTTTGATAGCACTTATAACCGTTACGGTATCTGGTTTAAATCTAATAAGTTTTGTCTCCGATGCATTTAAAGGGTGATGCGGTCAAATTTTGGTCAGAGGAAAACGCGTGTAAATCGGTGAAATCGTTTATTTAAAAAATCAAATTAAATTTCTTTTTCAAGTTCAATTAATATAAAATTCAGGAAAAATATTCAGTTAGGCTTTCGAATTGCCGGGCCTCACGCTTGACACCTGCCATCAGATTTTGTACAGCCACCTTGTCCACCTTCTTCGCCGCAGAAAGCCAGTTTGCCTTGAACTGTTGCTCGTCCTTAGCAGTTTTTTTGGTCTTCTTTAGGTTCCGCTTGACAATAGCCCAGTATTTCTCAATTGGGCGGAGCTCTGGCGTGTTGGGTGGGTTCTTGTCCTTGGGAACCACCTGCACGTTGTTGGCGGCGTACCACTCCATGGCCTTTTTACCGTAATGGCAAGATGCCAAATCCGGCCAAAACAGTACGGAACAACCGTGTTTCTTCAGGAAAGGCAGCAGACGTTTATTCAAACTTTCTTTCACGTAAATTTCTTGGTTGACAGTCCCGGAAGCTATGAAAATGCTGCTTTTCAAGCCACAGGTACAGATGGCTTGCCAAACCAGATATTTCTTTGCGAACTTTGACAGTTTTATGTGCTTGAAAATATCTGCTACCTTTCCCCTTCCTTTTGCCGTATAAAACTCCTGTCCCGGAAGCTGCTTGTAGTCGGCTTTGACGTAGGTTTCGTCGTCCATTACCTCGTAGTCAAACTTCGTCAGCATCGTCGTGTACAGCCTCCGGCATCGCGCTTTGGCCGTCGTATTTAGTTTATCATCGCGATTTGGAGTCACTACCTTCTTATAAGTCGATAGTCCGGCTCGTTTTTTGGCTCGATGCACGGTTGTAGACGATACACCCAGCTGATTTGCGGCATCTCGGAGAGAGAGGTTAGGGTTTCGCTTGAAACTACCGGCAACTCTCTTTGTCGTCTCAGCGGCTTCCGGTTTTCGATTTCCCCCCGATCCAGACTTCCTGGCTGTCGAAAAACGTTCCCCAAACACTTTAATTACATTTGTAACGGTTGATTTGGCAACTTTTAGCGATTTTGCTAGCTTTGCGTGCGAGTAGCTTGGATATTCGCGATGCGCGCTCAAAATTTTGATACGCTGCTCTTCTTGCTTGGACGGCATTTTGACAACTGAAGAGTGAATTCCAAAATCAAAATAGGAGCAACATTCTACACACACACACATTCAAAATGAGGGGTGTTCAGGTTTTTTTAAATGCAAAATTGAAAGAAATACGTCAAGTTTATATTGACCAAATTTTGACCGTATCACCCTTTATAACCAATTTGTTCAGCCTTGAGAACTCAAAAACAAGTTATGCGTCCCTTTCCATTTGCATTTGTAAGACTAAGTCATTCTTATACAGTGTACTCGTGGTAACGTGAACACCGCCTAACGTGTACACGCTTTTTCTTACACCAACTACTCTGTAACGTGAACAAACTTGAAAGCTCGATAACATGAACAATTTCTTTTTTTGTCATAAAGTGTTAGGCAACACTAAAATACATGAAATTTGATGTTAAAGGCGGGTATTTAATTCGAGTTTAGCCGCTAAAATCAAAAATAAATCAGTAAAAAATATAAAATAATTCCTCTTTGATTCAAATTTTATTACAAGTCTATGGGAACTTTTCATAAAGTTTATAAAAATACACAAACAGGACTACCCACTTCGCCCCATATGTTCGTCTATAAATTCACCATCCAGCAATTTATGCAAACACTTGACAACCATTTTAAATAGACTAACGGAAAATTCCAAATATAACGTAAAAAATTCCATGCAATTCAAATCAAAGATAGAAGACATCAAGATAGACGAAGACGAGACGATGGTATCTTTTGACGTTGTATCTTTGTTTCCGAGTATACCCGTTGAATTAGCCCTAAAAATAATAGAAGAAAAGTGGCATTTGCTGGAGAAGATAACTAAGATTCCGAAGAATCTGTTCTTCAAGATATTAAGATTCTGCATAATTGACAATAGATATTTTAGATACAAAACCAGTTTTTATCAACAAAGAAAAGGTTTACCTATGGGATCTTCAGCATCTCCGATAGTAGCCGACATTGTGATGGAAGAGCTATTGGATAGATGTATGGCAAACTGTGATATTAGGCCTAAGATTCTTACTAAGTATGTTGACGACCTTTTTGGGATTGTGAAAACAAGTGCAATAAATAACCTCTTGACGATATTCAATAACTTCAACCCTAGTATAAAATTCACATTGGAATACGAAAAATGTAGACAAATTCCATATCTGGACATTTTAATTATCAGAGATGGTAACAAAATTAAAACCGACTGGTACCAAAAGCCAACTTCTTCCGGCAGATTGGTAAATTTCTACTCCAGCCACCCCAGGAGAGTTATACAAAATACTGCTCAAAATTTTGTGAACAGAGTATTAAACATAAGCAGCCAAGAATTTCACCAGCCGAACATCAAAAAAATTAAAGAAATACTCCAGCAAAACAGCTTTCCTCTATCTACCATTGATAAACTGATCAACAACAGCAAAGTACAGCCAGCCAAAGAGAAGCAAAAATTTTGTTACAAATCGGTCGTGTATATTCCAAAATTACACGAAAGATTCAGTAATGCCAATTTCATTGACAAAAGTAACTTCGCAATAGCCCCGAAAACTAATAATACACTACAAAAACTATTTACTAATCTAAAACCAAAAATTGACGACATGGATAAATCCAATTTAATATACGAAATAAAGTGCAATGGGAACGAAAAAGACGTGTGTGACAAGGTTTACGTAGGAACTACAAAAAATAAATTAAAAACTCGTTTATCAGGCCACAAATCAGATCTGAAACACCGTTTGCAGAGACCTATGCAAAAAACAGCATTATCAACCCACTGTGCAGGAGAACACCATCACCCAGATTTGGAGAGAGCGCGTGTGTTACAGTGTGAGAGTAATTACAACAAGAGACTAACACTGGAGATGTTGCACATTCTCAATACACCAACACAGAAGCGAATAAACTATAAGACAGACACTGACAATTTGGCGCAAAGCTACAGAAATCTCATTAGAAAAAGCAAAGCGCAGCAGAGTAAGCGTTAGTAATGCAACAGACACCGTCGTTAGCTATTTACTCTACAGTTGGTGTATTATTTTTTGTTCTTTTCGTGAGTGTTTTTAATGTAACATGCAATTTGTACGTATTTAAATGTATTGTGTATATATTTTCTTTTCTATTTGTATACGCAGAAAAATTTTCCCGATGAAGTCTTTCAATGAAAAGACGAAATATTGAATAAATAAAAATTAATCATCCAGACCTCGAGCTCGTTTTTATCAACAATTATCAATTGGAAAATCTATATACAGGTCGAATATAATAAAAACATCCATAATATAAGAAAGACGGAGAGCACGCCGTATAAAGTGAGAAAATGGTTTATCAAAATCTTAAACAAAAATACAAAGGAATTGGAAAATATATTAACAAATACAGAAATGAATCTAACAAACAACAAAACACAAAAGCTACAATAGTATTTCTAATTAAATGTAGGAAATCCGGCATTATTCCAAAATTCATTAAAAATTCAACAAAGCACATATATTCTATGTTCCAAAACCAACAGCAACTTACAGCACAGATACAAACCACCTTAAATACATACGTACGCAATTTCCACACCAAACTTTTAAATCTTCTTATAAAACAAAAACATGAAAGTAGAAAACAACAAATTGAAGATCAAAAACAAGCACAGCATCATTTAATGAAAATGATGGAGGAAGAAGATGCATCAGAGTTCTTCAAATGTGAAAGAAAACTCACAACTAATACCATGATGGATATTAAGAAGAGACATAAAAAGAAATTCAAAGTCCTACAAGAACAACAAAAGAGAGACCTAGACATAAAGAGCAACGAAAAGTGGTTTGTCAATTTGACTAATACACAAATACCCAGAGATGTTACCTGGCTCCTCTCTCATGGTAAAAAGTTCGCATTGCCACACACACGTGAAAGTTTCCCAATACTTAAATATATAGCGGATGGAGAAGAGTGTATTAGGACTATCAATGACAATGAAGAACAAGAACTCGCGAGAAACAAATTCACAACTATGATAGAAAGTCACACAAACAAACAACATTTAACGGAGAGAGAGAAATATTATCTACGCACAGTGGAACACACACGACATTTTCTAAAGCACAACAAGAATATAATCATTTTAGAAGCGGACAAAGGAAATGTTACCGTAGGAATGGAAAAATTGGAGTATGATACGAGAATGGAGAAAATTGTAAATGACATAATGATGTACAGAAAATTAAAATCGGATCCCACTAACAAGCTGCAAAGAATAAATAACGAACTTGTCGACGAATTGTTCAAACACAATATTATAGATGACTCGGAAAAACGGAGAATGAAGACCGAGGCTGCTATAGCACCCAGGATATATGGTCTCCCAAAAATACACAAACAGGACTACCCACTTCGCCCCATATGTTCGTCTATAAATTCACCATCCAGCAATTTATGCAAACACTTGACAACCATTTTAAATAGACTAACGGAAAATTCCAAATATAACGTAAAAAATTCCATGCAATTCAAATCAAAGATAGAAGACATCAAGATAGACGAAGACGAGACGATGGTATCTTTTGACGTTGTATCTTTGTTTCCGAGTATACCCGTTGAATTAGCCCTAAAAATAATAGAAGAAAAGTGGCATTTGCTGGAGAAGATAACTAAGATTCCGAAGAATCTGTTCTTCAAGATATTAAGATTCTGCATAATTGACAATAGATATTTTAGATATAAAACCAGTTTTTATCAACAAAGAAAAGGTTTACCTATGGGATCTTCAGCATCTCCGATAGTAGCCGACATTGTGATGGAAGAGCTATTGGATAGATGTATGGCAAACTGTGATATTAGGCCTAAGATTCTTACTAAGTATGTTGACGACCTTTTTGGGATTGTGAAAACAAGTGCAATAAATAACCTCTTGACGATATTCAATAACTTCAACCCTAGTATAAAATTCACATTGGAATACGAAAAATGTAGACAAATTCCATATCTGGACATTTTAATTATCAGAGATGGTAACAAAATTAAAACCGACTGGTACCAAAAGCCAACTTCTTCCGGCAGATTGGTAAATTTCTACTCCAGCCACCCCAGGAGAGTTATACAAAATACTGCTCAAAATTTTGTGAACAGAGTATTAAACATAAGCAGCCAAGAATTTCACCAGCCGAACATCAAAAAAATTAAAGAAATACTCCAGCAAAACAGCTTTCCTCTATCTACCATTGATAAACTGATCAACAACAGCAAAGTACAGCCAGCCAAAGAGAAGCAAAAATTTTGTTACAAATCGGTCGTGTATATTCCAAAATTACACGAAAGATTCAGTAATGCCAATTTCATTGACAAAAGTAACTTCGCAATAGCCCCGAAAACTAATAATACACTACAAAAACTATTTACTAATCTAAAACCAAAAATTGACGACATGGATAAATCCAATTTAATATACGAAATAAAGTGCAATGGGAACGAAAAAGACGTGTGTGACAAGGTTTACGTAGGAACTACAAAAAATAAATTAAAAACTCGTTTATCAGGCCACAAATCAGATCTGAAACACCGTTTGCAGAGACCTATGCAAAAAACAGCATTATCAACCCACTGTGCAGGAGAACACCATCACCCAGATTTGGAGAGAGCGCGTGTGTTACAGTGTGAGAGTAATTACAACAAGAGACTAACACTGGAGATGTTGCACATTCTCAATACACCAACACAGAAGCGAATAAACTATAAGACAGACACTGACAATTTGGCGCAAAGCTACAGAAATCTCATTAGAAAAAGCAAAGCGCAGCAGAGTAAGCGTTAGTAATGCAACAGACACCGTCGTTAGCTATTTACTCTACAGTTGGTGTATTATTTTTTGTTCTTTTCGTGAGTGTTTTTAATGTAACATGCAATTTGTACGTATTTAAATGTATTGTGTATATATTTTCTTTTCTATTTGTATACGCAGAAAAATTTTCCCGATGAAGTCTTTCAATGAAAAGACGAAATATTGAATAAATAAAAATTAATCATCCAGACCTCGAGCTCGTTTTTATCAACAATTATCAATTGGTAAAGTTTATATTCTTTAAAATGGATTACTAAAGAAAAGTAATCGTACAACATGGTGATTTTAGCGGCTAAACTCGAACTTAATACCCACCTTAAAGACGGCTTTGTAGTAGGCAGGAGAGACAATTGTGGACTAAAGCGACATGAATACACTCAAACGCAAGCAGTATTCTAGCTACTAGAGAAGAAAAAGCAGCAGAAAAAGATTACGCACTTCTTTAATGTATAAATTTGATTTGTAATTTGTTTGCTTTTTAATTTCACACTTATTGATTTTTTGTGATTTTAGTTTGCTTTTTTCGTGAATTTTAATTATTAATTTATATTTCTTTATGAACTGTTATTTGTCCGATCTTTTCTTATTTTTATTTTTTTTTCATGAAATTAAATTAATAATTTAAGTTTTTAATATTAATAATAACAAAAATAAAAGACTGTGATAGTCTAGAACGTATAAAAGTCCTGAATATGGCTATTTTTTCCGAAATTCAACTTTCGCTAACGTGAACTGTCTTGGTTTTAATTAGTTCACGTTAACGCGAGTGCACTGTAAGTTAAATTTTTCTAAAATTAAAGTAAAATCTCTAATGTTAACCACAATTTTCCATCCTGATGGGTTCACTGTTTTTTGAGTGTGTCATTGGAAATTTTTAATGTTTTATTTTTTTAGAAATGTTATCCAAAAATCAACATTGCGTTGCTATAGAAAATTTTGAAAAATTTTTGCTATAGAAAATTTTGTCAAAATTTCTTTGCCAAAGATGTTGTTAAAATTTAGTTGCTAAAGAAAATTTTGTCAAAAATGTTTGCCATAGAAAATGTTGTCAAAATTTTATTTCTATGGGAAGTTTTGTAAAACTATCTTTGCTATGGGAAATTTTGTCAAAATTTCTCTGTTGTGGGAAATTTTTCAACATTGCGTTGCTATACGAAATTTTGACAAATTTTTAGTTGTGAAAACTTTTGTTAAAATTTCGATGCTATGAAAAATTTTGCCAAAATTTGTTTGCTATAAGAAATTTTGTAAAAAAAAAATTACTGTAGAATATTTTGTCAAAACTTAATTTCCATAGGAAATTGTGTAAAAATGTCTTTGTAAAAATTTCTTTGCTGTGGTATACCAAATTTGATCAAATTTCCTTTGACAAAGGAAATTATATCAAAATTGCTTTGCTAGAAATTTTTTTATAACATTTCCTTGCTATAGGGAATTTTGTCAAAATTTCTTTGCCAAAAATGATGTTAAAAAAAATTTTGCTATAGTAAATTTTGTGAAAATTTTATTATCATGCATTCAAACCGATAACTCCTTTGCCAAAGACACATCATCGAAGGAGATGTGATATATTTGTACAAAAATTTATTAAAGCAAAGCCAACTATTGAAAACTTTTTTGCGGGAGGTACAAGTGTAATTCACTTGGGGTTATCTATATATATAAAATTCAATCTATGTTTGTTTATTTGTTTGTTTCTTTGTTTGTATGTTCCGAGTTGGCTCCGAAACGGCTGAACCGATTTACTTGAAACTTTCAGAGATCGTAGGGGGCGTTCATGTGGTGAAAATAGGGTACCTCATTTGGGATTTCTTAATGCTTATCAGTTCCCTTTAAGTATTGCATAAAGCCATTGCAATTATTAAGCAATATTGGTAAAATGTATTTTCACTTTTTAGCTAGCATAACATATGATTGGTACGACAATATTGTGAGCGATGCTCAATCTAAAATCTATGTCAACGATGTTTATATTTTGCAACCAATTTCAAAACATATTTTATTATTTTGGGTTTATTGAAGTCGCCACATTATATCCCCCGCCCAACACCATTACTGCGATCCAGGCATCATCTATTTCGATAATTTGTCTTTATCAAAGACTACAACTGAATAAGCTTTGACTTGTGCTCTATTGGCTATTTACTACTGCCAACATATAATCCCTTTGGGGGGCATACAGTCAACACCTAAATAATTCAACGGCAAAAGAGTTGGCTTTGTGCCAATTTCAATGAAACCCAACAACGTGTGGATTGAACAACGAATCACAACCAATTACGGTGTACATTTTCTATTTATTCAATTAGATCTCACCCCATGCGGTGTCAATATTAAATCGCACTATCGCATCAACCTTTAAGTGAATGTACATATATGTGTGTGTGTGTGTGATTAGTTGTTTGTTTGTGTGGAAATACTTTGTTGGCTATTGAATTGCCACTGGTGGTACGTGCTTGTTCTTCGAAAGTGGAATCAGCAACAAGTTGGTATCAATTCATTCTATCAATCGCTGAATGGAAAAATCTTGGCACGACATCCGGTGTTTAATGTGTGTGGAGTGTCCGTCGGTAAGTCTGTCCATCTGCCAATGCAAGTGAGTACATGTAAAAGGTTAAGATACTTGTACTAATTATGTTTTCATTAAATTCATCTCGTGGTGGCTACTTGGGCCAATGATGGCACAGTGTTCCGCTAGTGATAGATAAATTTTAAAACCCCGAAAAAAGTTTCTGAATTAATGGCTGTGAACTGGAACAAATTTCGTCTTGTGCAAGTGCACTTGTAGCAAGTGCTTTCAAATCGACGAGTGTTTGTAAATGAAGAAACTTTTGTAAACACGAAATTTCAAAATAAAACAAGTATATACGGCCGTAAGTTCGGCCAGGCCGAAGCTTATGTACCCTCCACCATGGATTGCGTAGAAACTTATACTGAAGACTGTCATCCACAATCGAATTACTTGGGTTGCGGTAACACTTGCCGATGGCAAGGTATCTTAAAACTTCCTAACACCGTAATATATACCACATAGTCCATACGTGGTATTAAACTAAAAAGGCCGATTCAATACGTATATAACTAAGTTTAAATAAAATTTGGAAAAAAATTTCTATAGAAATAAAATTTGGAAAAAATTTTCTATAGAAATAAAATTTTGACAAAATTTTCTATAGAAATAACATTTTGACAATGTTTTCTATAAAACTAACATTTTGGTAGATTATTTTTGGCTCGAGTGGCAACCATGATTATGAACCGATATGGACCATTTTTGCGTGATTGGAGTTCGGCTATATATAACTATAATGGACTGAATAGTCTAAGTGAGCCTGAATCTTAATCGGGCTATCCACTTTAACCTAACTATAGACCGATACGGACCAATTTTGTCATGGTTAATAGCGGCCTTATACTAACACCACGTTGCAAATTTCAACCGGATCGGCTCCGGAGATCAAATCTGCGGAACGGTTTATATGGGGGCTATATATAATAATGGACCGATATGGACCAATTCTTCCGTGTTTCTTAGAGACCACATTCTAACACCATGTTCCAAATTTCAACCGGATCGGATGAATTTTGCTCCTCCAAGAGGCACTGGAGGACAAATCTGGGGATCGATTTATATGGGGGCTATATATAATTATGGACCGATATGGACCAATTCTTGCATGGTTGTTAGAGACCATATACTAACACCACGTACCAAATTTCAACCGGATCGGATGAATTTTGCTCCTCTAAGAGGCTCCGGAGGTCAAATCTGGGGATCGGCTTATATGGGGGCTATATACAATTATGGACCGATATGGACCAATTTTGGCATGGTTGTTAGAGACAATATACTAACACCACGTACCAAATTTCAATCGGATCGGATGAAATTTGGTTCCCTTAGAGGCTCCGCAAGCCAAATCGGGGGATCGGTTTATATGGGGGCTATATGTAATTATGGACCGATATGGACCAATTTCTGCATGGTCATTAGATAATATATACCAACACCACGTACCAAATTTCAGCCGGATCGGATGAAATTTACTTCTCTTAGAACAATCGCAAGCCAAATTTAGGGGTCCGTTTATATGGGGGCTATACGTAAAAGTGGACCGATATGGACCAATTTTTGCGTGGTTGTTAGAGACCATATACTAACACCATGTACCAAATTTCAGCCGGATCGGATGAAATTTGCTTCTCTTAGAGCAATCGCAAGCCAAATTTGGGGGTCCGTTTATATGGGGGCTATACGTCAAAGTGGACCGATATGGCCCATTTGCAATACCATCTGACCTACATTAATAACAACTACTTGTGCCAAGTTTCAAGTCGATAACTTGTTTCGTTCGGAAGTTAGTGTGATTTCAACAGACGGACGGACGGACGGACATGCTCAGATCGACTCAGAATTTCACCACGACCCAGAATATATATACTTTATGGGGTCGATGTGTTACAAACGGAATGACAAAGTTAATATACCCCCATCCTATGGTGGAGGGTATAAAAATATATTATTTTAGTCCGTTTAATGTAAACAGGCTTCAATGGAAAACGGTATTCACATTTCACAATTTCTTACCTTCAATTGTTTTCCATTTTTACAATACCACAAAACACAAACGCAGGTAATTTGAAATGCGTTCTTGCATACACAGAAAAAAATTTCACGAAAAATTTTCCAATTAAAATTTTAATTGAGTTTTAAAAAATATTCAATTAAAAATTTAATTGAATCAACAAATTTGAAACAAAATTGAAACAAAAATCAATCACAAAAATTAAAAGCATCAATTAATTTTTTAATTGTATCAATTAATTTTTTAATTGATACTATCATTTCTGTGATTGAAGACATTTCAATTAAAAAATTAATTGGATCAATAATTTTGTGATTGAATCAGAAAAAAATTTTTTGTGTGTATATTTTTTCAAACCTTTACCACGTGGCCATTTGTTGTTTATTTCAACCCTTTGCTACGATTTGTTGTTGCGTTCAAAATATTTGTGCACACATTTTGAATGCAGCAGACAGAATGTCGCCAATCATGTTTTTCAATTTACGCGAAAAAAAAATCCAACCGTTCGTTACGAGTTACTTCCACAGACTGAATAAATACCCATTCTCTTGTTCTCTTTTCGCTCAAAATTATTCAATGTCAATCACAAAGGTGATTGGATCAATCACATGTGTAATTGGAAACGGAACAATTTTCAATCACGTGTTTAATAGAAAAATATTTTCGAATTGATTAACAAATTGATTGAATCAATTAATATTTTAGTTGAACACGTAACAAATAGTAATCATTTTTTAATTGGTTTTTATTCGGATTTGATTAAATAATTAATTGAATCAATTAACATATTAATTGAATCCGTTTCCAAATTCAATTAAGTGTTTAATTGAAAAAAAATTGGTGATAATTTTTTGTGTGATTGTACTTATTCTTTTTTACCTAGTAATATATGGATCCCCTTTTTGGGTTGTTAATAGAAGAATAGATAACATGTTGCGATAAGTAATGTTAAGTAGTCTAGCTCGATTTGGGAACATGGAATGTAAGATATTCAATGAAATAAATAAACCAGAGTTGTTCGGACATTCATGAAAGAAACTCCGTGGCTACTTAATCATTTTGTAGCCACGGCTTAAACAACGACATAGTGCAAAAAATAAACAAAAAGTAATAGAAATGTTGGTGAAACTATTGACACGTCAAAACAAATTTGGGATTCGAAATTGTCGAGCTATGCAGAAGCAGCAAAAAAGAATTAATAAGAAGTAGCCAAAAGGTGGTAATTACAAATAAGCTCAATGAGCTCTGGGACGAGTTTTCCCGCAATCATGCCAAACTGGAACCAACTATAAAACCTAATGAAGACTATGTGAAAAATAGGTATAATCAGCAAATAAAAAATGTTATAACGATAATAATGGAGAATCTGGCTAAAGACAACAAATCGGAATCAGAGGAAGCTGGAGCAACAGACGCGAATTATGGAATCTTTGGAATCCCGTCGACCAATAAAGAGATGAAGCGGTTGGTAGAAGATAATGGAATCTTTGGAACCTCGTCCACCAACGAAGAGAGGGGACGGTTGGTAGAAGATAATAGAGTCCTTGGAACCCCGTCGGCAAATCACAAGGTGCGACAGTTGGTAGAATATAATGGAGTCTTTGGAGCCCTGTCGGCCAATCAAGAGGAGCGGCGGTCGGTAGAGGAGAAAAGAAAAGAAGCGTTGTTGTATCAAATAAGGCATAGCATTAAAAAGTTTGGAAGAAGTCTCGAGGAGTTGCAGTTTGCAAACGAGTTATATTGGTTGGAAAGTTTAATGCAATCCTGGGAAAGGCAAAGTGCATCTATAGATAACATGAAGATGCAGATAGTAATTAATTACCCAGAGTGCATGTGGGACATCTTGAAACAGCGATATGGAAACAAAAGAGTATTGTTCCAGTCAACAATAGATAGGTTACTAGATCACCCCAATGTAAGCAACCAAACTTCACGTCAAATAAGAACGTTACTGGACACAACAATTGAGTGTGTGCAGGCACTTAAATATATGGATTGCGAAATTGAGAACACAGGCCCCATAATCGCAAGAATAATAATGCGAAAATTGGATAAGGAAGGACTCCTGTTATATGAACAATATACACGGAAGTCCAAGGAAATCCAAAAACTTGAGGATATTCTGGAGTTTTTAGAAGAAATGTATCAGAATTTAGAGGCTGCCACAACAAGTTCTGATTCTGCATGGACACCAAAGCAGTACCAAACGCAGCAAAAAGTGTATGAAACAGTAAAGACAAATTGCAGCTATTGCCAAGAAGGAGGTCTTCTGGTAGACAAGTACCACAAATATTTGCAGCTGGCAGTTCCTGACCGATTGGCATGGGTGAAGAAGTCGAAAGCGTGTTTTAGATGCTTGAAGTACAATTACAACAATATATGCAAAAGTAATATGAAGTGCGACACATGCGGAGCGAATCATCATCCAACGTTACACCTCAAAAAGACATCAACATACGTCACTAAGACTAAGCGTAGTGTTCTGTTAGCAACAGCGCAAGTACGTATTAAAAATACTCATGGGGAATGGGTAACGTTGAAGGCGCTCATAGAACAAGGATCCCAGACAACATTTATCATAGAGGAAGCAGCTCAGATTTTGCAAGCACCACGATGCAAAACTAATATGGAGTTGCAAGGATTAGGTGATCAATTGGTGGGAGTGGCAAAAACGAAGGTGAACGTAAGAATTCATCCGAGATTTCCAAGCAAGTACTGTCTAGACGTGGAGGCACTGGTTATACCAACATTAGCATCGGTGCGCTTAGATTCAGAATTCAATGACGATTTTGCACAGTGGAGAAATTATGTTTTGGCTGACCCTAATTACGACAGGAGTGATCGAATTGACCTAGTCCTTGGTGGAGATATATACGTCGAGAACAGTGTTATAAAGAGAGATGGAATGCTGGGTCAACATACGAAGTTAGGCTTGATGCTATCAGGGCTTTTAACAGTTCGTCTACCTCAACAAAAGAAATCCGTAAATATGACTATGGAAATGGAGAGATTTTGGGAGATTGAAGGATCGAATAGGATGCTGCTTTGGTTGAGAATGAAATATGCTTGAAAAATTATTCGGATACGACGAGAAGAATGAACCCATCAAGGAATATGGGCTTACAACTGTTACGTTTGGAACTGCCAGCGCTCCATTTTTAGCAGTTAGAACATTTATGGAGATTGCCAAGGAGTGTGAAAACGAATTGATAGGCAGAATAATAAGAGACGACTTTTATATGGATGATTTATTGACAGGGTCCGATTCTATACAAAGGTGTTGTGAGATAAAGTCGAGTATATCCCAACATATGTTAAAATATGGATTTCATTTAAGGAAGTGTGTTCCAATAGCGAGGAGATTGTGCCGATGAAGGACGCAGAAAAAGAAAATGAAACAAGAGAAATCCCAGGTGGCTAATTACTAAAGACGAAGAAAATTTACAAATCACGGGATTTGTCGATACATCTGAGAAGGCGTATGCTGCGGTTGTTTATGTCAAAACGACAGGTGTAGTGTCATTAGTTGCAGCGAAAAGCACAGTTAATCCGATACAAAACACTAAAACCCTTCCAAAACTTAAACTCTGTGCAGCGCGTCTTCTTGCTCGGCTATTGAAAAAAGTAATCGAAATAGTGAGAGATGATAAGAAGGTGTTTGCTTGGAGTGAATCTACCATAACCATGGCTTGGATAGAAAATAACAACAGCAAGGACAAATTTGTAAGCACCAGGGTTTCCGTCATAAGGAAATTGGTACCAGAAGTTCGATGGAATTATGTAAAATCAGAGGATAATCCTGCCGACTTGGGGACAAGAGGGGTATCTCCTGATAAGATAATTGAATCGGAGATGTGGTGGAAAGGCCTATCGTGGTTATCCGAAGAAGAGGATGAATGGACAAGTCAGCCGCAGAAAACGTTAGTTTCGGTAACCAATGTGAGGTCGGAGCCAACATATCTATATTATTTAACAGAGAGGTATTCATCATACCAAAAATTGCTGAGAATTTACGGTGTTGCGGTTTATTGCAAAGTTAAGGAAGAAGTCGTACCATATAAAATATTTAACGCGAGAAGAAATAACCACAAGTTAGCGACACTATACCCGTGCATATGCGAAGATGGAGTAATGAGGATAGGAGGTCGGTTACATAACTCTGTATTAACAATAGATCAAAAGCACCCTTTCATCATAAACAAATCGAAACTTGCAGATATAATTATTACAGACGCTCATCAAAATACTTTACATGAAGGAAATCGGCTAACGGAAAATGTAGTAAGAAAATTCTGGATAATTATTTCCAGCAGTTAATGGGAATTCTGCCGAAATACCGATTTACTGTGTCTGCTCCCTTTCAACATTGTGGAGTCGACTATGGTGGACCACTGCAAATAAAATTCTCAAACGGGAGAGGTCAGAAGTCTCTTAAAGGATATGTGGCAGTGTTCATATGTATGGCAACAAATGTAATCCACCTTGAAGCTGTCAGTGGCCTGGGCACTGAAGCGTTGTTAGCAGCTTTGTACCGATTTTTCGGCAGAAGGGGTACAAGTAGCGACATGTACTCCGATAATGGCACAAATTTTGTTGGAGCCGCCAGGAGAATAGACGAAAATTTTGAAAATGCAATACGAAAAAATGCTGAAATAGCGGAGGTATTAGAAACACTAATAGTGAAATGGCATTTCATCCCGCCGGCAAGTCCTCACTTCGGAGGATCTGGAACCACACTGTGGAACAGGGTATTATAAGTTAATGCATATGTGTCTTTGGCAAAAATGCTCAGGGTGGGCTCATGAGTCGATATAGCCATGTCTCAGCAGCGGAAATAGGCGTACAGCAGGCGTTTTATAATGCCACCCTACACATGCAGTAGGCATGCAAAGTACATACGTACTCGCTTTCAGATTTACACGACGTGTCATTGGAGAGGAGCACTATTATAATGCAAAAAGAGCACTATTATAATGCCTCATTTGACAGGCATGGAAAATCCCCTGCAAATGCAGGCATGTAATAAGACATACAAAAGCCTCATTTTGGAATGTGCTCAGACAAAAAAAGTAAAAACAAACTTCCTTATTTTTTACATTTCATATAATTTTTTATGTATCTGGCATTAATTAAACATTCCTACCATTGTATTTTATTTTTTTTTTACTTACCTGATTTTTACCACCGCCGGTTTCGAACCTGGGTCTCATTCTTGCTAGTCCTGTGTTCTACTCACTCATCCATCGCCTGTTATAATATGTTGATGCTAAAACCTCCACATAAGCTAATGTCTATTTATAGAACAAACAACAGCACACTTGCATTCTACGAGTAGTTATGATATTATGCCTGCTCTGAGAAAACAATTTTACATGTGATGAGATTTTACTGAGAGTAATTTAAAGAGATAAAGACAACATCACACTTGCATTCTACGATTAGTTGTGATATGATTGACTACTCTTAGCATGCAAGTTTACATGTGATGGACTCTTACTCAAAGTATTTTTAAGAACTCAACATTTTTCATTGGGTTTGTTTCTATTCAAATTATGAATTATTATCTTATTTGAATGTATTTTGCTTTGTAGTCAAGATACAAAGAGTCCACAAATTTAGATTTCATTTATTTTGAAGAATTTTTCTGAATTATTGAAACCAGTTGGCTTTAGGCTAGGTTAGATTAGGTGGCAGCCCGATGTATCAGGCTCACATAAACTATTCAGTCAATTGTGATACTACAGCGGTGAACTTCTCTCTTATCACTGAGTGCTGCCCGATTCTATGTTAAGCTCAATGACAAGGGACCTCCTTTTTATAGCCGCGTCCGAACAGCGTTCCACATTGCAGTAAAACCACTTAAGGTTAAAATTAAAGTGGTAGCCCGATTAAGTTTCAGGCTCACTTAGACTATTCAGTCCATTGTGATAAACCACTTAGAGAAGCTTTGAAACACTCAGAAATGTCACCAGCATTATTGAGGTGGGATAATCCATCGCTAAAAAAACTTTTGGTGTTCGGTCGAAGCAGGAATCGAACCCACGATTTTGTGTATGCAAGGAGGACATGCTAATCATTGCACCACGGTAGCTCATTTCTTTAGTCAGTTGACCTTAGGTTAGCTTAGGTTATGTGGCAGCCCGATGTATCAGGCTCACTTAGACTATTCAGTCCATTGTGATATCACAGTGGTGAACTTCTCTCTTATCACTGAGTGCTGCCCGATTCCATGTTAAGCTCAATGACAAGGGACCTCCTTTTTATAGCCGAGTCCGAACGGCGTTCCACATTCCAGTGAAACCACTTAGAGAAGCTTTGAAACCCTCAGAAATGTCACCAGCATTACTGAGGTGGGATAATCCACCGCTGATAAACTTGTTGGTGTTCGGTCGAAGCAGGAATCGAACCCACGACCTTGTGTATGCAAGGCGGGCATGCTAACCATTGCACCACGGTGGCTCCCTTGACCTTGGTGAAACAAAAGTTTCTTTAATGTAAAGATACCCATTTTAAATTCGAATCTCTTAATTATAACATTGAAAAGTTTATCGACTTTTGCACCCAGAAAAAAGGGGCTCTAATGCCAACCGAACTTTATTTTAGTTCATGAAGATTAGTTGATTTTAGTTAAATTTAGAACAATATGAGTAAATGTTCCTTATTTGAATATTTTTTTGCTAACTTTAATGATGTGAACTAAAAATAAGAAAAAAAGTTGTATACAAATATAGTACACAATTTTACTTAAAAATTAAATAGTTCATATTTTCCTAAAATGGCAGAAGTTTGCTAAAATTGAGTTCATAAGTCTCTCAAGTGAATAAATTTTACTAATATTGTAAGTGTCTTGAACTTCGTACAGCGCTAAAGACATTTTAAATCCAATTTTTTCTTTCAACATATGAAATTTTCTTAAATTACAGAAACAAATTAATTATTTATAATAATTTTTCTTCAATTTGACAAAAAGTATTAACTTATTTGTAACATGTTGCAATTAGAAAACTATTTTAGTTAAAATTTTCTAAAATAAACCTACATTTTCTTCCACGGTGGGTTCACTTTTTTTTTGGGTGTGGATAAGGACAAAAACGGTATATCAGAGAAATCATTGGTTTCACAACAATATTTTTGCAGTGTATCTCTTTCGAGCGGCCCATGTCCGTCTGCCTGTGAACACATTTTTGTAATCAAATTCAGCACTCAGTGATAAGAGAGAAGTTCACCAATGTGGTATCACAATGGACTGAATAGTCTAAGTGAGCCTGATAAATCGGACTGCCACCTAACCTACACTGAAAAAACAGTGAACCCTTTTCCATTGCAAAATGAACTAAACTGTAGTAATATTGACCATGATTTAGCCCTTAAGATTTTTTCAACTTGTCTAGTTTATAATTCTCTTAAATTTTAGTTCATCTATAACATTGTATTTTAGTTCATTTTTACAACACCATCAGATTTATATACCCCTACCAAGTTAAAAAGTCAGTATTATTTTGGTTTACTTGCTTATTTTTTGGGAAACCCGATAATAAAAATTGGTTAACAGTCTCTTTAAAATGTCGACGACTAAACTATTTTTAAATCAATCATTCCACTATTTTTAAATCAATCATTCCATGGAAGTTCTTAATACAATTTTTATGTGAATAAAAATTATGACCACGTGGAACAAGAAAGTAGTTTATTTTAACTCGCTTTTTGGACATTTTGACTTTTCCTTAGTTTTTTATTCATCGTAAGTATATTTTTCACATATCTTGCTGAAAAAAATGGAAGGAATAATGAAAATTTTTAAAAATTAACATGTAATAAAATATAATTTTTTAGCTCTTTAAATTAGCTTGTAACTTACCATATTTGGGGGCATTTTATTAAATGGTGTAAGGAATTCAACTTTTCTTAGATAAACGTACCTCATAAAATTTGTACCTGAAACAATTAGAGAAATAATGAATTAAGTAATATATTAACTCATAAAATTGTGTTGTTATCGGTGTGAAGGACAAAATACACTAAATATTCTTGTTAAAAGAAAGCCAAAGTTTTAATATAAAACTTACCAATTCTCTATTACATTGTACGCTGAGGTTAAAAAGTTATCGAAATTCATTTGGGGTTACTCTGAAATTAAATATTTATTTTTTACATTAAATAAAAAACATTAAATTGATTTCCAAAAATCTAATTAAAGAAATAATATGCATAAAAAAGTAAATAAGCTGGTTAAAAGAATTTTAAAAAAGCTTACCAATTCATAAAAATGTTGTTATTCTGAAATTAAATATTTGTTTTTTACATTAAAAATATTAAATTGGTTTCCAAAAATATTTGATTAAAGTAATACTAAAATAAGATATTAAAAACATGTAATTTTGATAATAAAAAGGTCATAAAAACGTAAATATTCTAGTGAAAAGAAAGTCAATTTTTAAAAGAAAACTTACCACTTCTCTATTAAATTATACGTTGAGAAGAAATATAAAAATTTGCCCGAATCCATCTGGGGTTGCTCTTAAATTAAATATTTTTTTACAACAATGAAAAACATGAAACTGGTTAAAAAAAATAATTATAATAATTAGCAAATAATAATATACATAAAGAATATTATTTTTTAAAAGAAAACCACATTGAAAAAAGAACACTTACCTATTTATGATTGAACTATACGCTGAGGTGTAACAAACAATTTTCCAAATTCATCTGGAGTTACTCTGAAATTGAATATTTATTTTTTACATTGAATAATAAAAATTAAATTAGATAGAACAATTTCAATATACTTTCCATTTCAGCATTTTTTCCTAAATATTGAACATTCTTAATAACTTTTTTCTAAGCTACCGATCATCACTTCGCCATTGTACACCTCATCGCTAAAATATTAATACACCCAGAAAAAAGTGACCTCTTCTTTAAGTTAAAATGAATTTATTGTGAAGAAAATTGAACTTCGTATAGCGCCAAAGACATTTTTATTTGTTTGAACGATATGATTTTCGTAGAAAATAGGTAGAATGCATTACATACATTAGTTAACATCCTCCTATATTTATGTACCACTATACTACAGAATGAAAAAATTTAACTGAATTGAATTCAAATATGGAATGATTTTATTGAACATTCTTCATTCATTTGGATAAATCTTACATATTTGTGGTAAACCTTTTACTTCAAAATTAGAACTGCTTATCTTCGTTTTTAAATAGAATTTTATTTATTTATATAGGCAATTTTTTCTTCAATAAAAGACATGTTTTATTAATATATTAAATATATTTATTTAGAATCCTTTAATTTCGAAGACACTTTTTTCTGGGTGTAACTTTCATATTTCATGTTAGCCTGATACCGAAACAGGCAAAGACGTCCAAATGCATTATATAATTAGATATACAATTATTATTCGAGCTTTATGGACAGATATAGATTAAGGAACATGGTTAATAGAGCCATCTATATCTGTCCATAAAGCTCGAATAATAATTGTATAATTAATAACTTTCATTTAAAAGTTTTAATAAAAAAACACCAATATATGTCTCAAAAAGCCAAAATATTCCATACCTTTATATTCCCTTGTTACATACTTGCTAAAAAGGTGCAACAGCCCACGCCAACGCCAACTATACAACTGAAGCATGCCAAGCAAAACCGAAACATTTCTTAAACAACAAAAACACATGTGCCTTCATTGAAAACAACACCTCATCCAGACAAATAAACCATTCGCGATCAACCCCATCAATTAACCACACCCAGAAAAAAGTGCCTTCGAAACTAAAGGAAAAATTTTTCATCAATATAGTTTATCCATTTTATTTCCATTAAGGTAAATTTTTGTGAGAAATAATAAAATTTACTCGTTTCAGTAAAAAAATCCTATACTGTAAGCAGTTAGGAATAGTTCATTAACTAGAATAAGGCATGGAATTTTACTCATACTATTTTCTTCGCTGGGTATAAGAATTTACTACTGAACAAGAAAATTTTATTCACCGATAACAAAGCATTCGTAAAAATAAACAAAACCCGAACTAAAACCAAGTTTCCTCAAAATTAGTAAAATTTCTTATAAAATGATAATTGCGACTTCCTTTATAATAGAAAGTTTTTCATACATACGAACAACACTTGGCATAGAAAAATATTTTAGTTTATTCGTACTAAGAAGTATGCAATCCAATCAAAACTTAAGGAAACACACTTGTTAGAATATAGGAAATTTTCCTATATTTCTATTGTCTACCTGTAATCGATACCTGTCATCGCAATCGATGTGTTTGAGCGTGGGTGTTATAGATATGTTTGGGCGTGGGTTGTTTTTTTAGTTGGAATCGCGTTGTTGTGGTATACGGAAAGATTGTTAAAAAATAATATTGTAAAATAATATAATAAATAACAAATAAAATATATAAAATATTTATTATTTTAAATTAGTGAGAAAAATTTTCGTTTTTTGAAAATAAATCTATCAATGTTCGTGATGGTATATAAAGAAAGAAAACACCAGCAAAATAACAACCCTTTCATTTGTCTTCATTTTGGAATCTTCAATTATCAGGTAATATTCAGTGACGCTAACCTTTTGTAACAAAAATGGTTTATGATTTGTTACACTCAAAAAAAAATTGAACTCACTATTTCACTAAAGCCAATTTAACTATATTTTAGTTCATGAACTTATTATATTTGGTGAAAGTTTCATTTACTCTAATAATTTTTTGCGTACGTTAGTTAAATGAACTAAAATACAGGAAAAAATTATACACAAGTTAAGGATAGAGATTTACTAAATTCGTATTTGCCATAAAATAGTTTATTATTTCTTCGAATTTGTAAATTTTACTACAAAAGCGTCCATGATGAACTTCGTATGTCACTAAAGACATTCTTGCAATTTTTAACTCCAATTTTTTCCTTCAAACTACAAAATTTTCTTTAAAAAGTGAAAAAAATTATATATGTCTAATAAATTTTCTTGAATTTGTCGAAAAATATTTACTTATTTTTGTGATATCGGCGCGATGCCAGCGCTTGTAATACTGTTTAGTTAAAAATTTCTAAAAATATTCAAAATTTTCTAAAATTAATCAAAAGTTTTCTTCCTGGTGGGTTCACTGTTTTTTCAGTGTATATTTGTAGGTATTGAAATTATAAAAGGAGGACAAAATCGTTAGGCAGCAACTTATTAAAAGTGAAAGGTACAAGAAGAAAAATGCGTTTTACAGTTGATGACATTACATGGAAATTGGAAATAGTTGAATAATAAACTAGTATTTCAAGGCCAGTCGATGCTGTTGATTCTTAATAAATATATTTAATATATTAATAAAACGTGTATTTTATTGAAGAAAAAATTGCCTTTATAAATAAATAAAATTGTATTTAAAAACGAAGGTAAGCAGTTCTAATTATGAAGTAAAAGTTTTACCACAAATGTGTAAGATTTGTCCAAATGAATGAAAAAATTTCAATAAAATCATTCCATATATGAATTCAAATCAGTTAAATTTTTTCATTCTGTAGTATAGTGGTACATAAATATAGGAAAATGCATTAGCGTAGCTAGACAATTTTCCTAGGGGGGGCTATAGCCCCCCTAGCTAAAAATTTATAGACTGAACTTATAGGTTCAATTAATGTTTTATTTCATAAAATTGAATAAAAAATTAGACATAAAAATAATTCGACAATTAATTTATAATAAAGCAACTAAAAGTAGTTCCACACTTTTCCCAGCAAAAAAATGTGAGTTGTTCTAAAGGTACAACTTTGAAAGTACTTCCAAAAATGTCCTCAATTATTTTAACTACACAGAAAGTTTTTTTACTTCATTTTTTCTTTTTTCATATTTTAATGTGTAATTTGTTGTTTCTTTTTTTTCAAATAGTTTAAAAAAAAGAGTAAGAATAAATAAATTGGTACAAATCATTCAAATTTTGCCACAAAACTGCTAAATCCATTATAGAAAAATCGATAATTTTGGAAATTATTCGACGAAAAACGTTTCAAACAAGCGTCAGAATGCATTAAAAATCATAAAAAAATATAAAAATTATTTATTTGGGAAAATATCACAAAATTTTTTAATTCACATTCAAAACACTGAATTCGGATCTCACCTTAAGAAGTGATGCAAATTCATTGCAACGGCTGTTGAAACGGTGGACATTTGTCCTATGACAAGCACATATTACATTCATTGCTTCTCCGCCAATTTTGAACCACTTCTAGACCCAAAAAGAACATTTTCACTACTTTTTTGGCGACGCTTTTTCGCAGCATTATTAAGATATTAATTTATGAAAGAATAGTTTTAATATCAATTACTATTTTTTTAATTAAATTGACTAAACTAAATCAGTCATAAGTTCAACCACAGCTTTATTTCATAAATATCTGATTTCAAACATTGCCATCGACAACTGCTACCACAACCCAAGTAATTCGATTGTTCATGAAAGTCTTTAGCGGAACTTTGTGCGATTGTATATACTTGTTTAATTTTTATAAAAATTAAAAAAACTATTGACATTTATTGAAAAATGGAAAATCATAAAAAGAGTTTCAAATTCTGGGGGGGGGGCTAAAATTTTTCTGGGGGGGTCTAAGCCCCCTCCCCAGAGGCCTTCCTACGCTTATGGGAAAATGTTAACTAATATATGGAATGCATTAACCTAATTTCTACGTAAATCACATCGTTGAAACAAATAAAAATGTCTTTGGCGCTATACGAAGTTCAACTTTCTTCACAATGAGTTCATTTTAACTTAAAGAAGGGGTCACTTTTTCTGGGTGCAGTTCAAATAGACATGTTAGAGAGACAGTTCTAAAAAAACAAATTTTTCCACCAATTTTACTTCTTATTTCTATCAATGTTGTTTTTTACTTTTATTTCTCGCTCCGCCCAGGTTTTGAACCTGGGTTTACTGGCAGCATAACATAACGCCTTAACGCATTCAGCCACAAACGCCATTGAGCACACAACATTGAAACGTCAATTTAAATGTTTGTGATATTGGTAGAAAATGAACAAATGTAGGGAAAATATAATTGAAAACAAGTACATACGGCCGTAAGTTCGGCCAGGTCGAAGCTTATGTACCCTCCATCATGGATTGCGTAGAAACTTCTTCTAAACACTGCCATCCACAATCGAATTACTTAAGTTGCGGTAACGCTTGCCGATGGCAAGGTATCTTAAAACCTCCTAACACCATCTTCTAAATTGTATGACCATACGTGGTATATATTAAATCAAAAAAGATCGATCCAATACGTATATAATTCAGTTTGACAAAGCAGACATACAATTTTGACAAAATTTTCTACAGAAAGAAAATATTAAAAAATTGTCTATGGAAATAAAATTTTCACAAAATTTTCTATAGAAATAAAAATTTTGACAAAATTGTCTATAGAAAGAAAATTTTGACAAAAATTTCTACAGAAATAAAATTTTAACAGAATTTTCTATAGAAATACACTTTTGACAAAATTTTCTATAGAAATAAAATCTTGGTCGATTATTTTTGGCTCGAGTGGCCACCATGATTATGAACCGAATAAAATTTGAACAAAATTTTCTATAGAAATAAAATTTTGACAAAATTTTCTATAGAAATAAAATTTTGACAAAATTTTCTATAGAAATAAAATTTTGACAATGATGAAAATTTTATTATGAACCGAATAAAATTTTAACAAAATTTTCTGTAGAAATAAAATTTTGACAACATTTTCTATAGAAATAAAATTTTGGTAGATTATTTTTGGCTCTAGTGGCAACCATGATTATGAACCGATATGGACCAATTTTTGTGTGATTGGACCAATTTTGGTATGGTTGTTAGCGACCATATACTAACACCACGTTCCTACTTTGAACCGGATCGGATGAATTTTGCTCCTCCAAGAGGCTCCGGAGGTCAAATCTGAAGAACGTTTTATATGGGGGCTATATATAATTATGGACCGATATGGACCATGTTCCAAATTACAACCGGATTGGATGAAATTTGCTTCTCTTTGAGGCTCCGCAAGCCAAAATCTGGGGATCGGTTTATATGGGGGCTATATATAATTAAGGGACGATATGGACCAATTTTTGCATGGTTGTTAGAGACCATATACCAACACCATGTACCAAATTTCAGCCGTATCGGATGAAATTTTCTTCTCTTTGAGGTTCCGCACGCTAAATCCGGGGATCGGTTTATATGGGGGCTATATATAATTAAGGACCGATATGGACCAATTTTTGCATGGTTGTTAGAGACCATATACCAACACCATGTACCAAATTTCAGCCGGATCGGATGAAATTTTCTTCTCTTTGAGGCTCCGCAAGCCAAATCTTGGGATTGGTTTATATGGGGGCTATATATAATTATGGACTGATGGGAACCAATTTTTGCATGGTTGTTAGAGACCATATACCAACACCATGTACCAAATTTCAGCCGGATCGTATGAAATTTGCTTCTCTTTTAGGCTCCGCAAGCCAAATCTTGGGATCGGTTTATATGGGGGCTATATATAATTATGGACCGATGTGAACCAATTTTTGCATGATTGTTAGAGACCATATACCAACACCATATACCAAATTTCAGCCGGATCGGATGAAATATGCTTCTGTTAGGGGCTCCACAAGCCAAATCTGGGGATCGGTTTATATGGGGGATATATATAATTATGGACCGATGTGGACCAATTTTTGCATGATTGTTAGAGACCGTATACCGACACTATATACCAAATTTCAGCCGGATCGGATGAAATATGCTTCTGTTAGAGGCTCCACAAGCCAAATCTGAGGGTCCCTTTATATGGGGGCTATACGTAAAAGTGGACCGATAAGGCCCATTTTCAATACCGTTCGACCTACATCGATAACAACTACTTGTGCCAAGTTTCAAGTCGATAGCTTGTTTCGTTCGGAAGTTAGCGTGATTTCAACAGACGGACGGACGGACGGACGGACGGACGGACGGACATGCTTAGATCGACTCAGAATTTCACCACGACCCAGAATATATATACTTTATGGGGTGTTAGAGCAATATTTCGATGTGTTACAAACGGAATGACAAAGTTAATATACCACCATCCTATGATGGAGGGTATAAAAATCTATAAATAGAACTGTCCCTGTTATAGATGCAAAAGGGCCAGAAATGTATTAATTAACCCTGTGATAGAGACATTTGAACCGGTTAGGGGATGGGTTCATTGTGGTCTAGAGACAAATGCATGAAGTGGCTACCAATTGGCTAAATACAACCAGTCCCATGACCGGTATAAAATTCCAATTGCTTGGAAAAAAAGGGGTCAATTGGCACCAAAAAAACTGAAGGGGAATAATAAACACACATACTCAAACCACTGAAAGAACAAAAATAAAAACAACCCCACGCTCAGATATACACAACATCCCCATCACTCGCTACCATTTCTCATTATTGCATTGCATGCTCTCACTCTCAAAACAATTCAAGTAACATCATCTTTACATTAAACATATTCCACTTTGACGATAAAGATCTCTGTACTATGCATTAGTTCATCGCATCTGTCCACAATTTACTCTAAAAACAATACTCTTAAATGCATATCAGTATAAGAACGATGAAACGTTTAACTTAAAATTAGCAAAAACTTCATGAAATGATATCTACCCATTTTTGACGAAAATGTCTATAAATTTAATTACATGTGAACTAAAAATATTTCATTGAGAAATGTTGTACCAACTGTAAGAAGAAATTGCCAGTAAGAAATTGCTATCCGCTCTCAAGTTAAATTTTCGTAAAAAAATATTTTCTCATACAAAAACTCTTTATAGTAAATTACACTTATTATTTAGAAAGTATTTTACATTTCATAAGTAGTTTTATAGTATGACGAAAGAATTTTTAACTACCAGTTAAGAAAATTTTGAAGAAAATTTCCTTCGTATTTTGTAGTCTATGAACTAAACGATTGCTACTTAAAATTTGTAAAATTTCCTTTCGAGTAGTTAATTTTCGTTAAAGATACGAAAAATGAACTAAAATTCTGGAAAATTCTTGTAATAAATTATTGTAAAAATCTTCTTAAATTTACGAGACACTTTTTTTTCTGTGTAATCTTTAATCACAACAATTTGAATAGACGTTTTGATGTATCGTGTTCAATGGCGTTTATGGCTGAGTGTGCTAAAGCGTTTTGTTATGGTGCCAAAAGACCCAGGTTCAACACCAGGTAGTACCAAAAGAAGTTTTCAATTTGTAATAATTAGATAATAAGAAAATAAAGGTGTAACAAAAAATACTGATAAATATAAAAAGTGAAATTTGAAAAAAAAACTTTTATTTTTTTTTTAAATTTCTTCATCCAAATGAAGTTCCAAGGTACAACTTCTAAAGCAATTATCCAAAAATGGAGTACTTCCATCCTATGACAAGCCAATGTAAAAATCATTGGAGATGATGTTTGCACTACTTCCGGATCACAAATTAGGGATCCAAAGTACTTTTTTGAAAGCTCTTGTTTTACTGGGTATATATACTTTATATAGCCGGAAATTGATATTACGATGTGTTACAAAAGGAAGGATAAACATATTATAGCCCAATATAAGGTGGTGGGTTCACACTGTTTTGAGCACCTTATCCAATAATTGTACGTACAATTATTGGATAATTTCTCCTTAAATTATTCGCACATTATGTGTCTTCCGACCTTGTTCCTGGTGACCTTGTTCCTGCTGTCGCGATGTGAGCCCGAAAATCTTGGTGTAGTTTGTTGTCGAAATTATTACGCCATCGGAGTTGGCCATTCAACCAGCCTTTGGACTTCTGATATTCTCAAAATTCTCCCAGTGTCGTAGCACAATTCGCTGATGGTCTTATTGATCCTAATGACACTGTCACTCATATTTCTCGTAACAATCCCTATGAATTGTAAACCAATTTGAAAGGCAGTTTAGTCGAGTCAATGATGAAATGAAAAAAGAAAGCTTTGTAAAAAATCAGTGCTCGGTACAAAGCACTGTGTGATTAGAAGGGGTAAAATAGGCATTGCCCACAGGGGGTGGAAGGTTGCGAAAAATAAATATTTAAATTTCAATTAAATCATGATGTTCTTGTGCATTACACTCCATTATGAAGGGTCGAGATGAAGAACAAAGCAGACACCCAAGAGCGTACACACACACACACTCACTGCCATCTTTGGGTCCACACAATAACACACACTCACACATGCAAACTTGTTGAATAAGCAAATGAATAAGAGATTTAGCACGAACAAAACGCCAGTCCTTTTTTCCTTGGCACTTGGGACCGGAAAGCGATAGAAGCTCGAACGCGGATAATGTAGCATGAAAAATGAAATTGTATGCCTCCTGGCATATTAACATAAAACTGTCTGCTACTGACTGGGCAGGGGCAACGATGACAAGGGAACTGGGAACTATAACGCTAAACGATGGTGATGATAATGCTTGCTGATGCTACGCTGACGACAATCTTGATGATGGTGATGACGACTGCGTCGCTGATGCTGCTGGTGGCAATGGTGATGGGAGTAGTACAAGTAAGTAGATTTGGTTAATTGTCGCCTTCACACTAAAATGTCCCTAATTAACATTTTTAAGTGCTTTGCATTAATGTACTATTCATACACTCGCCTCGCC
This sequence comes from Haematobia irritans, assembly GCF_050003625.1. Taxonomy (NCBI): domain Eukaryota; kingdom Metazoa; phylum Arthropoda; class Insecta; order Diptera; family Muscidae; genus Haematobia; species Haematobia irritans. The sequence goes on from NC_134398.1 coordinate 87,545,754, forward strand.
AGATTGGATTTTATGAACTACAAATGGAAGTCGCCCTGACTCGTAATGTGCTCGTAATGTTGGTTGGTAATATTTCCGTTTTAAATGAGTTTTCTATACGAAGAATAATTGAAACGAACACTCCGATATTGGTTGGGCGATTTGGCAAGCGACAGGGCATTGGTTGGGTTGGAGACGGGGGATTGCTAAAGCAAAGTTTCCCAGCAAAAGTTTCCTTTGACCATCTACCACTATTGCACACAATTTCTAATCCTTTTTTAATGTCGCCTCGAAACATTCTCCACTCGCCGCTATGTTTGCACAGATTCGCAGTTGAAGCCATCGCTTGAGGATAGTCTCGCATTTGAGGGGTGCAGGCTCGGCGGGTCTTTGCATCGGAGGATGGATGGCTCTTCTATGTAAATGATACCACAAAACAGTTAAGTGGTTTTTATCTCCATTTTGCAAGAGCACCCACTAATTAGGAAATAACACATTATGAATTAGACCTTGTTTTATTTTCTCAAAAACAGTTTTTGTAGCTTCCAGCGAAAAATTTCCGCTTAGACAAAATTATGAATCTGGTTTCCGTTGCCCAGTGCTGCCATGATGATGGGGCATGCCATAGGAAACAAATAAAAACCGCCAAATGAATTTAAAAATCCGGTTGCTACTTTTTATGGCCTCCAGTGGAAGAGGATGGTATTGCCTTTTGCCTTGAATCATCAACAATGCGGTTTTATTGTGATGCTGGAAGTTAATTTTTAGTGCTTAAGTATGCGGATTGCTTCAGATCAATATTCGTAGGTCCGTTAAGGAAAAGTTAATAGCTGTCATCTATTCCTAGTGGATATTCAATTGATAATGCAATTTCAAAATGAGATATAAAGTAAATGAAACTGTCTTATATAAATATATTTAATAAATATATTTATATCTGACCCGATCTGGGCAAAATTGGTTAGATTTCTACAAAATCTATAGACTTAAAATTTAAGCCGGCTAATGCCAGAGAGGTGGAACACAATGTTGGTAAAAGGGTATGAGAAAAATTTTAAATGGTCATTGTTGTCCAAAAGAAAAACCGGTCCGCTGCGAAAATCACATATTAGTTTTAATCAAATGCAATGATATTTTCTTTTTATTTCGTTTGCTCTGGTATAAATTTTGCACAAAGAGTACAATTGAAAGTGTAGTAATGTGGCCAAATTGGGTTGAAATCGGTTAAAATTTAGATATAGCTCCCTTATATATCTTTCCCCCGATATCCACTTATATGGGCCTAAAGTTTTAGATGATTAAATTTTGCACATGGAGTATAATTGACACTGCCGTAAAGCGTGCGTATAAACTAATATTCCTATTCTGCATGCTGAATTTCGTTGACATCGGTTCAGATTTATATTATATATATTTTCCCATAATTCTAATATTTATATATCTATCGACCGATAATATAGTTGCATACCTAATTGTTGTTTTATTTCGAAAATTTTGTCAAAATGTTATTTCTATATAAAATGTTATTCATATATAGAAAATTTTGTAAAATTTTAATTTCTGTAGAACATTTTGTCAAAATTTTTTTAAAAGTTTATTTCTGTAGAGGTACTCCACTCTTTGCAAAATCTACCAAAACAGCAAAAATTTTACCAATTTACCAAATAATAAAAAATGAACAACATCTGGTAGAATTCCACACTGAAAAAACTGTGAACCCACCAGGAAGAAAACTTTCGGTTAATTTTAGAAAATTTTGAATATTTGTAGAAAATTTTAACTAAACAGTATTACAAACGTGGGCATCACGCCGATGTCATAAAAATAAGTAAATATTTTTCGACAAATTCAAGAAAATTTATTATACATAACTAAATTTTTTTACTTGTTAAAGAACATTTTGTGGTTTGAAGGAAAAACTTGGAGTTCAAAATTGCAAGAATGTCTTTAGTGACATACGAAATTCATGATGGACGCATTTTTGGTAAAATTTACAAATTTAAAGAAATTTTGAAGTATTTTGTGGAAGACACGAATTTAGTTAATCTTTATGCTTCATTTGAGTATATTTGTTTCCTCGGTTTTAGTTAATTTAACTAACGTACACAAAAAATTATTAGAGTAAAGGAAACTTTCTCCAAACATAATAATTCCATGAACTAAAATAAAGTTAATTTGGCTTTAGTGAAATAGAGAGTTCACTTTTTTTGAGTGTACCAACCAGGGATCCGGAGCGGTCCATTTTTTTCGCTCCGCTCCGCTTCCGCTCCGGAGAAAAAAAAACCGCTCCGCTCCTCGCTCCGCTCCGAGAAAAAAAAATCGCTCCGCTCCACGCTCCGCTCCGCTCCTCTTCGAGAAAATTATAGTACAAACATTGTATTATTTGTTCAATTGAGTTTTATTTTATTTAGAAAAATCGGGCGGTACATATATGGGAGCTATAGCTAAATCTGAACCGATTTCGATGATTTTTTGCACATATAGTTAGTGCTATAGAAGATTACATTTCGCCAACTTTGAGTAAGATCGGTTGATAAATAAGGGTTTTATGACCTAATTTGACAAAATCGGGCGATACATATATATGGGACCTATATCTAAATCTGAACCGATTTCGATGAAATTTTCAGACCTAAAGGGTGATACAGAAGATTATTTTGTGCTAAATTTGACGACGATCGGTTAGTAAAAAAAGTGCAACGTGACCCCATTTGTCGAAATCGGGCAATACATATATATGGGAGCTATATCTAAATTTGATCCGATTTCTTCCAAATTCAGTGACGTTCGTCCTTGTGCCCAAAAAAACTCCCTGTACCAAATTTCATCAAAATCGGTTAATAATTGCGACCGAAATCCTGTGAACAACAAATACATGGACAGACGGACGGATGGACGGACGGACGCCAAGCGCTAGATCGACTCAGGAGGTGATTCTGAGTCGATCGGTATATATTTTATGGGGCCTAAATCAATATTTCTTGTAGGCACATTTTTTGGCAGATCAAACTTGTTATACCCTAACCACTATGTGGTTTAGGGTATAATGACTTTAAAACAATGTGTTGAAATATTTTATTAATTTTGAAAATTTTTTCAGAAATATTAAATCCATTTTGACTTCATTAAAGGAAGCATTCTAGGAGGCATATGTTAATTTTTCATTTTTTTAGATTTTTTTCGTCAGTTGTTATCAAAATCCTTTAAAAACGAGTTAACGAGTTATTTTTTTTTTCATATTAAGACTCGACTTCCAGTAGAAATTATGCTGTTTCAAGTAAAAAGCGTCTTTAAAATAAAGTGTTGAAAAACATGTCTTATTTTTTAACGATTTTTTACTTTGTAGGCAAGATGCAAAAAGGAAACAAATTTAAAGACAATTTTATTAATTTTAAAGAATTTTTCTTAATTATTAAAGTCAAAAATTTTATCTTTCATGTTATGATACACATTTTTAAGTAAAATCACTTAATTATAAGGACATTACAACTTCATTCAAAAGTTTATTGCCTTTTGGACAAGAAAACAAGTATATACAGCAGTAAGTTCGGCCGAGCCGAACCTTAAATACCCACCACCATGGACCAAATATTAGGGTTTCCTTTGAAATTTTAGGAGGGCTTGAGGACTTGAGGACACTTCCCGATGATAAATTTAAAGATTTCACCTATGAGGACTATATCAAATTCTGGATTTATAAGAACCATTTTTGTTTGAGTTTTAGAGGAATCATTAACATCTCTTGTAAGTGTGCAAGAAAATTATAAAATAACGTCTTGATTTGAAATCTTAAATATGTAGAAGTAAAATCTGGAAATTTTACATTGAGTTTCAAGCAATTCAAGTGAAGTCGGTCTATATGGAGGCATTACCAAATGGACCGAGCCTAAAATACCAGAATATTTACAATTTCAGGCAAATCAGATAAAAATTACGGATTCTAGAAGCCCAAGAAGTAAAATCGGGAAATCGGTCTATATGGGGGCTATACCAAAATATGGACCGATACTCACCATTTTCAGCACACCTCTTTATGGTCCGAAAATACCCCTAGATTTCCAATTTCAGACAAATTGGATAAAAAATGCGCTTTCTATAAGCCCAAGACCCCAAATCGGGAGATCGTTTTATATGGGGACCATACCAAAACATAGACCGATACTCACAATTTTTGGCACACGTATTTGTGGTCCTACAATACCTCTAGATTTCCAATTTCAGGTAAATTGAATAAAAACTGCGGTTTCTATAAGCCCAAGAAGTAAAATCGGGAGATCGGTCTATATGGGGGATATACCAAAATATGGACCGATACTTACAATTTTTGGCACACGTATTTGTGGTCCTACAATACCTCTAGATTTCCAATTTCAGGTAAATTGAATAAAAACTGCGGTTTCTATAAGCCCAAGAAGTAAAATCGGGAGATCGGTCTATATGGGGGCTATACCAAAACATGGACCGATACTCACCATTTTTGGCACACCTCTTTACGGTCATAAAATACCTCCAGATTTCAAATTTCAGGCAAATTGGATAAAAAATACGATTTCTATAAGCCCAAGACCCCAAATCGGGAGGTCGGTTTATATGGGGACTATATCAAAACCTGGACCGATATAACCCATCTTCGAACTTGACCTGCCTGCAGACAAAAGACGAGGTTGTGCAAAATTTCAGCACGATTGCTTCATTATTGAAGACTGTAGCGTGATTACAACAGACAGACAGACGGACATCGTTATATCGTCTTAGAATTTCTCCCTGATCAAGAATATATATACTTTATATAGTCGGAAATCGATATTTCGATGTGTTACAAACGGAATGACAAACTTATTATACCCCCGTCACCATTCTATGGTGATGGGTATAAAAAACTTTATTTTAGAGAAATGCGTCTTCCATGTTAAGCAAAATTTGCATTCTTATTCTAAGGACATGAAATCTTTGACTTCACGACAATATTTTTTTCAGTGTAGAAAACTAAAAAATTAAATATAAATAAGATCGTTTAATTGCATTTATTTGACGTTCATTACAAACATCTTTGTAGTAATACGGGATGAAATTGATCGAAAGTACTGTTGTTACTTTTACAACACATACTAGATATATATTTTGACATTTGCCGTTTTTGAAAACAATTACTAAAAAACACGTTGTGTTTTCCCCAATGTACGTACGTACAAAAATACATATCGTACATTTTAAACGTTTACTCACACTACGCTAAGTACTAGCTAAATTTTAAATTACCTACACAGTGTAATTACAAAGTTACACATTTCATTCAAGTAATATTTTATTAGGAGCGGAGCGGTTTTTCATTTGGAAACCGCTCCGCTCCGGATTTTAGAAATGCCGCTCCCGCTCCGCTCCCGCTCCGGCAAAAAAAGGGCTTGCTCCGCTCCGCTCCACGCTCCGCTCCGCTCCGGATCCCTGGTACCAACTTTGACAACCGTGTCTACCACCCAAGTTTACTACTTGAATATTTAGAAGTCAATTTTTCTTCATAACATATATATAAGGTGACCGAACTCCCATTTTCATATCTCAAGCATTTGGAAGACGACCACCGGTCTCTTGTGGTTCGAAATCTTGATATTATTGCAAGCTATTTTTACAAAATTATTGTTATTATAATTTTTTTTAATTTTTAAATTATGACTGTAGAAACAGCAGAGCATTTTTCTTTGTTTTGTTTTTTTTTACTTGTCAAAAATGTACTTCTGTGAGGAATTTAAATTTAAATTTGGGATTTTTGGGGACAGAAGAATTATAATTTGGGGGCAAGAGCCAGGCAAATACTGGCAATACTGGTGCCAAGTTTCAAGTCGATAGCTTATTTCGTTTGGAGTTAGCGTGATTTCAACAGACGGATGGACCACGCTAGATCGACTCAGTATTTTCCGACGACCAACAATATATATGCTTTGTGGAGTCTGAGACTAATATTTCGATGAGTTACAAACGGAACGACAAAGTTAATATACCCGTCACCCTACACTGAAAAAACAACATACCCGGTTCCAAAGATTTTGTCTTTTAACGAATGGTTTTTATACCGATTTCGAGCCAAATAAGCGACTAATTGAAGTAAGGATACTTTTAAAATAGAATTATCTTTTAAATTTAAGTTTTGCGTACATGATTGTAGGGAGCAACGTTCAATTTATTCGTTTTTTCTGTTTTTTTTTTTGTATCATATACTATAAAAGTCCTTTAAAATCGTGTTGACGACCACGAAAATTTTCAAATTTAGTGTCGACTTCAAACAGAAATTGTGCTATGTTTCAAAGAAAAATCGTGAAAAATGTGTTAATAATTTTCTCTCACAGATCGAAAACCTATGTTGTTAGCACCTATATTTTCTGTTTATTTTCATAATTTTTTATGAGTATAAATATATATCATAAATAAATAATTTTTTCTAAGAAGGAGAGGGAGCGGAGCGGAGCTCTCTAACAACCATCCAAAATTTGGTCCATATTGGTTCATAATTATATATTGCCCTCATATAAACAGATCCCCAGATTTGACTTCTAAAAACATGCAAAACTTGATCTATATCGGTCCATAATTATGTACAGCCCCCATTTGAACAGATCACCATACTCTACTCGTACAGTTTTTTGTAGAAGTTTGTACACAATTGTACATTGTACGCAAGATTCCGTCTGGCCGAGCTTTCGGTCGTATATACTTGTTTTTAAAAATTCACATGGAGTCGCTCATAAAATAATTGAATGAACAATACATCAGAAAATACCGGGTTTGTCTCAGAGTGAGAGAGATACAAGCAATAACAAAACAAAAATATAACATATGCTAGCTTATATTGTTCACAAACTTGTATAACATGTTTGGGGCATCACATTTTCTTAAATATAATATTTTGAGATGCAAATATATAATTTGTATAAACATATGTTTGTTTAGAAACGCCAGATAGGGTAAGAGAGAATGGAGAACAAAGATAAATATGAACATCAACGCACCGCAGTGAGAGACTCAAATAAAAGCAAATGGTGCTCTGCTTGAGAAACATATTTTTATGTATTTAAATCAGGGATGGGCAAAGAGACTACACCCTCAAAAAAATCGCTTCTGTAACATATACTCCCAAACACATTTTGCTTCACGCATATAAATTTTTGGGTATTACCCAAACATTTATATATTTGATTTCTTCCAATATATAATGTGTTTGAAAGCATATTGGTCTAAACAATATAATATGTTTGGGTGGTCTAAGTTCCAAACATTATGTATTTTTCCATACAAATTCAATAATGTTGTCTTCCAAAAAACTATATATTATTATGTGAACATATAATATGTTTGGAAACATTTTGAATCCAAAAATATTATATGCTTAGAAGAATTTTCTCCCAAAGAAGATTGTTCTCAATTTTTTTTTCTGCCTAATTGTATATTCCCTCACATTTTTCTCACTTCCATGAGTTTTTTAGTTCTTAGCACCTTTTTCTGTAATACAAACATTGTAGAAGAAATTATTAAATTTTATAATTTTTTTAAATTTTACCTTTTGCCGGACGGGGATTCGAACAGCGGACCACACAGTTTGTAAGCCAGCACACTAACCACTGGGCTACGTAGCTGTTATGGTCATCAAGAGATAATTATCGTTATAAGTCATATTTATATAGCATAGCTTGCGGCGCCCACGAGCCGATGCAAACATAACATTGTTTAACAACATAACATTGTTAAACATACATTTGTTGGCGACGTGGAGCAGTGGTTGGTACGTCCGCCTTGCATGCCAAGGGTCCTGGGTTCGATCCCTGCTTCGACCGGCACCATTTTTTGTTATTTTTTCTTATACCCTACACCATAGGATGGGGGTATATTAACTTTGTCATTCCGTTTGTAACACATCGAAATATTGCTCTAAGACCCCATAAAGTATATATATTCTGGGTCGTGGTGAAATTCTGAGTCGATCTGAGCATGTCCGTCCGTCCGTCTGTTGAAATCACGCTAACTTCCGAACGAAATAAGCTATCGACTTGAAACTTGGCACAAGTAGTTGTTATTGATGTAGGCCGGATGGTATTGTAAATGGGCCATATCGGTCCACTTTTACGTATAGCCCCCATATAAACGGACCCCCAAATTTGGCTTGCGAGGCCTCGAAGAGAAGCAAATTTCATCCCATCCGGCTGAAATTTGGTACATGGTTTTAATATATGGTCTCTAACAACCATGCAAAAATTGGTCCACATCGATCCATAACTATATATAGCCCCCATATAAACCGATCCCCCGATTTGGCTTGCGAGGCCTCTAAGAGAAGCAAATTTCATCCGATCCGGCTGAAATTTGGTACATGGTGTTAATATGTGGTCTCTAACAACCATGCAAAAATTGGTCCCCATCGGTTCATAATTATATATAGCCCCCATATAAACCGGTCACCAGATTTGACCTCCGGAGCCTCTTGGAAGACCAAAATTCATCTGATTCAGTTGAAATTTGGTACGTGGTGTTAATATATGGCCTCAAACTCCCATGCAAAAATTGGTCGGTATCGGTCCATAATTATATATAGGCCCCATATAAACCGATCACCAGATTTGACCTCCAGAGCTCGTTGGAAGAGCAAAATTCTTTCCATTCGGTTGAAATTTGGTACGTGATGTTAGTATATGATATTTAACAGTCATGCCAAAAGTGGTCCATATCAGTCCATAATCACATATAGTCCCCATATAAACCTATCCCCAGATTTGACCTCCGGTGCCTTTTGGAGAAGCAAAATTCATCCGATCTGCTTGAAATTTGGTACGTGGTGATAGTATATGATATTTAACAACCATGCCAAAAGTGGTCCATATCAGTCCATAATCATATATAGCCCCATATAAACCGATCCCGAGATTTGGTTTTGGAGCCTCTTGGAGGAGCAAATTTCATCCGAGTGAGTTGAAATTTGGTACATTGTGCTAGTATATGGTCGTTAACAACCACGCCTAACTAGGTCCATATCGGTCTATAGTTATATATATCCCTCAGATAAATCGATTTCCAATCACACAAAAATTGGTCTATATCAAGTTCATAATTGTATATAGCCCCCATATTAGCGACCCCCATATTTCAATTCTGGCTCTCTACGTACCGTGCAAAAAGTCCATATCGATTTGTAATTATTTGTAGACTTAACTATACATAACTTTTTTTGTCTAATAAAGGGTGATTTGTTAAGAGCTTGATAACTTTAAAAAAAAAAACGCATAAAATTTGCAAAATCTCATCGGTTCTTTATTTGAAACGTTAGATTGGTCCATGACATTTACTTTTTGAAGATAATTTCATTTAAATGTTGACCGCGGCTGCGTCTTAGGTGGTCCATTCGGAAAGTCCAATTTTGGGCAACTTTTTCGAGCATTTCGGCCGGAATAGCCCGAATTTCTTCGGAAATGTTGTCTTCCAAAGCTGGAATAGTTGCTGGCTTATTTCTGTAGACTTTAGACTTGACGTAGCCCCACAAAAAATAGTCTAAAGGCGTCAAATCGCATGATCTTGGTGGCCAACTTACCGGTCCATTTCTTGAGATGAATTGTTCTCCGAAGTTTTCCCTCAAAATGGCCATAGAATCGCGAGCTGTGTGGCATGTAGCGCCATCTTGTTGAAACCACATGTCAACCAAGTTCAGTTCTTCCATTTTTGGCAACAAAAAGTTTGTTAGCATCGAACGATAGCGATCGCCATTCACCGTAACGTTGCGTCCAACAGCATCTTTGAAAAAATACGGTCCAATGATTCCACCAGCGTACAAACCACACCAAACAGTGCATTTTTCGGGATGCATGGGCAGTTCTTGAACGGCTTCTGGTTGCTCTTCACTCCAAATGCGGCAATTTTGCTTATTTACGTAGCCATTCAACCAGAAATGAGCCTCATCGCTGAACAAAATTTGTCGATAAAAAAGCGGATTTTCTGCCAACTTTTCTAGGGCCCATTCACTGAAAATTCGACGTTGTGGCAGATCGTTCGGCTATTCATGATGAAATGTCAAAGCATACTGAGCATCTTTCTCTTTGACACCATGTCTGAAATCCCACGTGATCTGTCAAATACTAATGCATGAAAATCCTAACCTCAAAAGAATCACCCTTTATATACCACGCATGGACTAACTCACAATTTAGAAAACGATGTTAAGAAGTTTTAAAATACCACAACAACCCAAGTAATTCGATTGTGGATGACAGTCTTTCGTAGAAGTTTCTACGCAATCCATGGTGGAGGGTACATAAGATTCGGCCTGGCCGAACCAGTGTTGCCAACTCCCCAAGGCCAAAAAGCACCACAAAATATATTATAAATTCTAACATACCACCTTCCACCACAAAATCGAAAAGTAAATGCTCTACTAAAAAAAAGAAAAAAAAAAAAAACCTTCCGAAGATATATTATAGAACTTTTGTGAATTGAATTTTACGTAGTTAAGGTGGGTATTAAGATCGAGTTTAGCTGCTAAAAGAGTCATTTTTTCACAATTACTTTTCTTTAATAATTCATTTTAAGGAATACAAACTTTGTTAAAATTTGCTTTTGGCTATTCCCCATCAATTTATAATAAAATTTGCAGCAAATATGCATAATTTTATGCCTTTTTTACTGATATAGTTTTCACTTTAGCGGCAAAACTCGAACTCGTACTCACCATTATGAACCGCTATTCAAGTATACACTTTGATCAGTGATATTTTTCAACTTTCAAAATATTAATATATGGGAGGAGTCTATTGCTTATTTCAGTTGTGCGTGCTTTTGTGAATTTAATACAAACGTTTTTAATGACATCTTTACCAAATTCAAAAATTCGACACTCATCGCTCGACTTTCCTACAGAATACCCTAAATAACAATATTAACAATCAAATTCTATATTTGGCAATAAATTTGAGTTTCTTCGGCTCTTGAAAGTCTAATCAAAATTTTTGTATCAATTAAACTTAATACTGTTCAAAATAAAAAAAAAAGCACCAAAAGCACTAAATGAAAATGCCAGAAAGCACCAAGTTGGTGCTTTTTTTGAAAAGGCACCAAAAAGGCAATTTGGTGCTTTTTAGAAATCAAAAAGCACTAAATTTGGTGCTAAAAGCACCAAATTGGCAACACTGGGCCGAACTTACGGCCGTATATACTTGTTTTACATATATTTTTTTTACGTATATTCCAAATACGTTCGGAATATCCCGAAAAGGTGTTCAACATTACATACTACTATATTAACTTTTTACTACGAAACTGTAAAGTGTGTCTTGTAAAAGACTTAAATTCAGAAAAGAACAGTGCTTGATATAAACGAAATGGACTGATTTCAAATCATATATTATTTTTTATTGCAAAAATAAACACAAGTTTGAAATTTTCGAAGAAATTCAAAAAACTCTTATAAAGGAAGAATGTGAAGTCGAGTAATATATAAATATTTGTCCATCGAATCCTAAAGTTAACGATAACCATTCAAAAGCACATTATATTTAAATTCGGAACAATAATTTTACAACCAACACATACATTTATTTAGGTGTGAACAATTATTTGCTTTCTTTAATAATTTATTCTAAAGAAAATAAACGTATTCAATTGATGCTTTGGATCATTCCCCACAATTTGCCTAAAAAAGTTATAATGTTATTCTGGTTTTACCGATGCGAGTTTTGCCGTTAAAATGAGAAATAATTTTAGTGGCAAAACTCAAACTCAATGTCCGCTTTTATTTTCGAAAGTATCCGTCAACTCCTCTTGGACTACTTATTAATAAAGAGGAACTAAACTTTGTTTTTATAGATCTTACTGTTTAATTTTTCACTGTTTCCCAATGTTTTCATTTTACTCTAACAACTCTAAAAAAAGTACACTGAAAAAAATATTGTCGTGTGGCCAAAGATTTCATGTCCTTAAAATAAGAATACAAATTTTGCTTAGCTTAGACGACGCATTTCTCTTATATAAAGTTTTTTCCATGTTCAAAAGTCGATAAACTTTTCAATGAAGTCGTGTTGTCCTTATAATTAAGTGATTTGACTTGAAAATGGGTATCATAACATGAAAGAAAAAATTTTGAACTAAGGTCAACTTGACTTTAATAATTCAGAAAAAATCTTTAAAACTAATGAAATTGTCTTTAAATTTGTTGCATTTTTGCATCTTGACTACAAAGAAAAAATCGTTTAAAAATAGGACATGTTTTTCAACACTTTATTTTAAAGACGTCTTTACTTGAAACATAGCACAACTTCTACTGTCTTGTTTTTAACGGACTTTTTATAGCATATGAGACCCCACATTTAAAAGAGAATTGTGCCTTAAAAGTATCCTTACTTGCACAGAGAATACAGATTGGTTGTGATAACCGAATTTATTGCCAACCTCCTTTTGGCAGTTGCAGCAACCTTCTGTTAGCAGTTGTGACACCCGACAAATTCGGTCGACTCAATTGAATTATGGAAAGTCCAACTAATACTATATATAGAGTTGGTTGTATTAGACGATAGAATTGGTCGTTGCTCCTTTCTTTATATGGTTATATCACCCACCTTAACCGAATTAAAAATGATTTTTTCCTTCAGAATATTGTATTTTATTCATATTTTCTTGAATAACAGAAAAGTACATAAAATTACAATATATTAACAATTAAAAAATATACACCTTTGAAAGTACACCCTCCAGCATTGATTGCAGAATTGACAGGCAATGGTACACCCTCACAAAAAATCGCTTCTGTAACATATACTCCCAAACATATTTAGCTTCAAGCATATACATTTTTGGGTATTGCCCAAACATTTATATGTTTGATCTCTACCAATATTGTAACGAGCCAGTTGCTCGTACATATTATTCCTACTTTTTATTTAATTGATTCATTACAGCCGCAATAATTATTTATCTTGAATTTAATCAATTTATATAAATACCACATTTTTCCCCTTTGTACTACTGTACCCATTTAGTCGCTGCGGGCCACGGTGACCGTTGCAACCGTAGTCATTGACTGGCATGGAGTACAAGTAGTACAAAGGAAACATGTTTTCCATCATCAACATCACTAAAGTTACATGTTGATAATTCTCATTGGGTTGATAACTCAACCTACTTAAGAATGTGGGTTTTCGTCGGCAATGGCATGAATCAACCGAGGCTTGACGAACAGTAAAGCGAGTGGCAACGACCGCTGCCGAACTTCCGAAAGCAACAACCGATTCATCTTAACGCGGTTCGTCCGCTTACGCGATTCGTTCGCATCCGAACACAGTAGAGTAGAATCCCCGACTACTTTCCTCCTATCCTTTCCCTTTCCCCTCTTCTCTATACTAACCCCTCCCCTAACGCGGTTCGTCCGCTTACGCGATTCGTTCGCTTACGCAGTTCGTCTGCTTACGCGGTTCGTCCGCTTACGCGATTCGTTCGCTTACGCGATTAGTTCGCTTACGCGGTTCGTCCGCTTACGCGGTTCGTCCGCTTACGCGATTCGTTCGCTTACGCGGTTCGTCCGCTTACGCGGTTCGTCCGCTTACGCGATTCGTTCGCTTACGCGATTAGTTCGCTTACGCGGTTCGTCCGCTTACGCGGTTCGTCCGCTTACGCGATTCGTTCGCTTACGCAGTTCGGCTGCTTACGCGGTTCGTCCGCTTACGCGATTCGTTCGCTTACGCGGTTCGTCCGCTTCAACCATTTGTATTCCCCTGCCCCTCTTTTCGTTGCAGAAACCAGTGCGAGCTCCATCGGCCGTCACCATCATCACCCTCGTATACGAGCACCGTCGGCCCGACTCAACTGTCACCTTCGTGCACGAACACCATCATTAACATCAACGCCCCGACCATCGTCGACCCGACTCCATCATCGTCATCACGCCCGAGCATCAGCAACTGACGTCAACATCATCAACCCACACGAACATCGTCGACCCGACTCCACCGTCGTCATCGTACCCGAACATCATCGACCCGACATCCTCGTCATCTCAGTATACAACACCGTCAACCCGACTCCACCGTCGTCACCGAACCCGAATCAGTCACCGTCGTCGGCCCGACACCATCGTCATCCCAGTACACGAACACTGTCGGCCCGACCGCACCGTCATCACCGTCCACGATCAACGTCGGCCCAAAATCATCGTCACTACCGCACACGAACATCATTGGCCCGACCCCACCATCATCAACGTACACGAACACCGTCTGCCCAATATCGTCACACCAGCCAGTTCATCGGCCCTGTTCATCATCGTATCCAGTCAACTCGCCGTCAAGCAATATCGTCCACTCACCACCCCGCGCTGCACGAGTCTCCGTCATCGTCCGATCAACCCAGCCCAACATTCCTAGTCAAAGCCCCGCCAGTCGTCGCCAATCATTGCCCTTACCCACGATTGTATTGTACATAAACAAGAATTATCAATAAAACCTCATAAAAGTATATAAGTAGTGTGTTATTATTTAAGGTTTGTGGATCCTTGAAAGACTACCCTGGACGGCCACTGGCCTACCTCAGCCCACGAAGAAAACCACGTTACAAATGGCGCCCGAGCAGGGACTCGATCAGAATCGATCTGCGGAAAATCGTAAAACAACCGCCAGCGAGGATGAATCGAGTTCCCCACACTACGACAACAAGCCCAGCGGTTCCACACAGTTGACGACCGAATCACTGGGATGGATATACCTACTAAAGAAGGAGCAATTGATTGAGCAGTGTCAGACTGCTAACATCCCCACCGAAGGCTATACGGTGGATGGCCTGAGGAAGGAGTTAGCCAAATACATCCGAGCCAAACGACTGAGGGCTTCGACCGAAAATATTCTCAAAGAGCTAGAAGCCGAATTAAAGGCCGAAGAGAACAAAGTAGTGGAATCCCTGATAGTACCAAACATGGCCGGAATGAAAACTCATCCAGCAACGACTCCCAGACACGAACCGGCCGATCACGAAGTAATGGGTATCGTCCAACGATGGGATTTGAAATATACTGGTGAGGGAGACCTAATGGAGTTCCTCGAGAGGATGGAGGAGCTCGCCGAATGCCATCATCTCTCCCAAGACCGATTATTGCCCACACTCCTCAGCGTACTACAAGGGAATGCCCTGAAGTGGTATAGGGTAAAGAGGGTTGAGATCACGAACTGGTCCCAATTTCGAACGGAGGTGGAAAAATTTTTCTTATCAAAGAGACACACCGCCCAGCTGGAACATTCATTCTATAACCGCCGGCAATACCAGCGCGAGAGAGCAAAGGATTATATCCTGAGCATGTTGACAACAGCACGACAACACCCAAGACTTCGCGAGATGAACCACCTCGACCGAATATATGATGGTTTAAGAACCGAATATCGTCACTATATTCGGAGGAACGATTTCCACACGTTGGATGAATTGATCGGGTTAACCGATGACTATGAGCTATTGAAGAGAGACGAGTTGCGCCAATCGCAGCCCCATACGTCACACATGTTGGTAGAAACCCCATACTCCAGAAACGACCACTGTTGGCGTTGCAAGCGTCCGGGTCACATCCGTACTCAGTGTAGAAACCCCCGCATTTTGTTCTGCTCTTATTGTGGTACGGAAGGAAAATTCACTAAGGACTGCAGTTGCAGAGCTCAGCACTACGACGGACAAAACGATGAGCCACCCACAACCCGATACTTCATTGAGGTAATGATATATGACCACCCTTTCGAGGCGCTTATCGACACCGGGGCCTCCTCGAGCTATATCTCTGATACCGTAAGGAACTTCTTGGCCCATCGAGGCATTCAGCAGGAAGTAGTGCAACGTAACGTCCAAATGTCAGACGGACGCTTAACCACATGCACGAATTTGTATGACATCGACGTACTATATAATGAGAAGAGTACCCCCCTGAAAGTAGCAGTACTGCCGACGCTTGCCGAGAACATCATACTTGGAATGGATTTTCTCTGCCAGCGAAACATCACTCTTTATCTAGATGACAAGCCCATGTGCCGCCCGACTACTAAACCCTCCGAGTCCGCCCATCTCCTTAGTGCGCTGACGTCATATAATTTCATTCCAGAAGGGCGAAACGCTACAGTGGGTTGTCCTCTACGGGAGCATGAAACTCATGCTATAACCACCATTTCTCGAAAACCAGACAAACGAAGATACTTTTCCAGTGATTACCATTCATTCATAAAAGTGCATTCGAGGAGAACAGAGCAAAAGGCGGAACGCCCAAGGAAGCTTGCTCTGCCAAAAGTACTAAATCCACCACTTCTATACTTACCGTCGATAGAAGTCAGGCCAAGAGCAATTTCAGCGCAAGAAACTCGTCGTAAACGGGCAAGGGTGCCCACAGCAAAGAGGTTCATACCGTCGCTACCGCCAACAAGACACTTCAGAGCCACAACACCCAGACGAACAAAACCAGCAACAGAGCCAACGCCCGAAACAAAAACGGCCAACACCACTACAGGGAAACCGAAATGGAAGGGATGCGTCGACAGAAGAGGTATTGTTCTCGGGGAACCGCCATCAGACACACGTCGTAACAGAACACAACCACGCAACGCTATTGCCAGCAAGCCCAATACACACGTCAAGACGGAGTAGAAGTACAATGGAGACAGATCTTTGTCTTTACTACTAATAGTTTAGAATAGTTAAAGTTTTAACAGTCTTAATGTAAAAAAAAAAAAAAAAAAAACAATAATAATAAAAATTATAGAAAAAAAAAAAAAAAAAAAAAAAAAAAAAAAATAAAAAAAAAAAAAAAAAAAATAATATAATAATTAAAAAAAAAAAAAATTATTATATAATAATTAATATAATAATTAAAAAAAAAAAAAAAAAAAAAAAAAAAAAAAAAAAAAAAAAAAAAAAAGAGAGAAAAAAAAAAAAAAAAAAAAAAAAAAAAAAAAAAAAAAAAAAATGGATATATAGCAGTAAGATTTATTAGCTTACCATAAGAATTTGCGTTTTTTTTTATAGTGATAAGCTTACCATAAGAATTAGAATTTAGAACACTTATCAATATTTGGCATCGAGTGCAGGGTTTATTTTCTGGGCTGAGCTCTCTTTCAGGGAGTAAAATATACCTCGTCGAGGTAGTGCGGGTCTTCGGACCAAAAACTCGCCCACGGGTATGACTCGGAAAAGAAAACTTACGTTTTCTTTTCATTAAGTAGGGGGGGAATGTAACGAGCCAGTTGCTCGTACATATTATTCCTACTTTTTATTTAATTGATTCATTACAGCCGCAATAATTATTTATCTTGAATTTAATCAATTTATATAAAT